>NW_004955477.1:6960482-7267982 GCF_000276665.1 Chinchilla lanigera | reverse complement strand
CTAGATATTATCCCATTAAATTATCATCAGGTTGGAGAGCAATATTATTGCTGGCCCAAAATGGGAAGCCTAAGGAAAAAGATATCTATGAGAGGTGGCAGAGATGACTACCAGTCATAATATTAGTGCAAAGAGAAGCAAAAATAAAGCCCACATGAATTAATTACAATAATTACAGACCACAGTAAGTTCTCTAAACCCACCAACTAGAGGCAGAGGAGCAGGGGAGCATAAGCTGTACCTATGAACCATATTCCATGTGCACCAGGCCAGGCAATTATCAGAGGTATGGCTTTATTTTCTCCTAATTTAATCCTTATAACCATTCTATGTGTAAAGTTTTATTTTCTTTTTATAAGCAAGGAAAATGAGGGCCCAGGAGTGAAATGCCTTGGTGAAAGTGAAGCAAGAATCAAACCCACATATGAAGACCTCAGACTTGGCCTGAGGGGGACAAAACCCAAATAACTTTGATCATTCCGTAAGAGCTTTTGGAGTGGTTCCTGCTTACTCATATTTGTCTCTAATTTCCTTCTAGTCTCTTACTGTGTGCACTTGAACCTCATGTTCTCACTCTGGAAAGTCTGGCATTCTCTGACTCTAGTTTAGGTGAGCTTCAATGGCCTGAGGCCCTAAAGCCCCCAGGGACTACAATTCCCACCTCATCACAACATACCTTATTGTCCTTATATTTTTAAGTATCTGCTTAGTTCAAGAACTGTAATCTCTTCATCACTCATTTGACGTATACTTATCAAGCTTCTACCACATGCTGATCATCAGGGATCAAAACAGACACTGTGACCCTAAAGCATCTGTTCTGGGGAGGGCAAGCAATGGAATGGCCCTTAAACTCACAAGAGCGAATACACAGTACAATATAATGATGACTATGATGAAGAATATCAACAGGATGATAGGCCCATTGTGACTGGTAGGACAGGTGCCTCTTCAGAAGGTACACAGGGAAGGCCTCTCTGAAGAAGAGGTATTTAAGCTGAGATGAGAGTACCAACACCTAGGATAGGGCCTAGCACATAGGCCATCTACGGATATCTGTGTAATAAAGATACTGATGAGTGAAATCATGATTTCAAGGTACTCAAACACTTGTTAATAGAATGAATAGTTTGGGAAGATGAAAGATACCTAGTCAAGCTCACTGCCACATCAGGACCAAAATTCTGATGTCTAAATTGTCAATGTAAAGATGTATAGTTTTATCGTCTTGATTTGTAGCATGGCACAAAACTCACACTGGTTTGTGAGGGTGAAACAGAAGGATTCTGTGAGTGCAGGTATAGAGGCATCAATAAGAGGTGAATCACAAGTCTCTTCAAATGCTGAAGATATCACCAAGTGTGCCCTGGTGCTCTTTCCTGTTGAAATGAGCCACAGACTTGCAGATTACTCCTAGTCCAGTATGTGTAGGTCCTTTCCTTGCCCTTCCAAACACCTGGGAAGAGGAGGCTCGGCTCGTAGGCCTGGCTTGGCTGCTGTCCACCCCTTCTTAGCAAGTCTGTGCCCTGCCCCAGCTCAAACAGGATCTCTGCCTTTGAACCTTTCCCCCTGGATTTGTCAGCCCCCAGGGAGTTACTGGCACATCAAGATCATGAAACTCAAAACCACTGCAACTCAAAGTTATATTTCTTTTCATGTTTTAAACATCTGACTTCTCTAAACTGCTTACTCTAGTTTTTTATCCCTGAATCAAACTTTCTATTCTCTTGTAGCTTCTTACCAGCAACTGCCCAGTATCCTCCCCAACACCCAACCTTACCAGCAAGGGTGCATGCTAAACCTAGAGACTCCCCAGATGACCCCCACACTGGCCTAGAGATGAAAGGGAAGTGCGAAGTGGGTAAGACAAAAACATGACTGGCTCATTTGGTTTCTAACAGGTTTCACTCAGCTGTAAAGCTCCCTTCTATGTCCCTAAATCATCAGTGACAAAGGAGTCACAGAAGTTCCTCCGGGGTCTGCCGGCTCAATCTTTTCTACAGGTAACAGGTGTCTTACCTACTCATTCTGATTCTGTTTCATTAATAATGTGTCACTTAACAACTGGGAAATAGTCTGAAAGATGTTATTACATGATTTCACTATCATGCGAATGACATGTAAGAACATAGAGTGTACTTACACAAACTAAGATGCTTGATTACTATATGGTATGAACTTTGGGGACTACCATTGTATTTGTGACCCTTTGTTGATGTAAGCATTGTTATGCAACACACAACTATACTTTCAAAAGTTTCTACCCTCTGGTCCTTAATCGGGAGAGGAGTGGACAGGACACGTGCAGGGTGCTCGGAGAAATGTTGAGGCATTTCATTGCTGTCAGGGTGACTGAAGGCTGCAACTGGCATTGTGAGAAGGACACAATCTGCTAAAAAACAGTTTGTGCAACTCAGATGCCATGGGTGTGCCCACCTGAACCTCTAACTCAACAGGCAGTCCAACTTAACAGGGCCATACCAAGGCAGCCCATCCTAGGAATATGTAAATTAGGTGTCAATTTAAAAAATTACCCACAATCCTACCAGCCATAGACAACCAAAATCAATTTTTTAGCATGTTCCTTTTAGTCTATTACTTTAATGATTCAATTTTTAAGTATCTTCCTTGGTTATGAGAATTCCTAGGAATATCACTTTCAAAACATGGAGACTATGTTCACATAAAGGACAATCTGGATTTACTTTAGAACTTTCTAGCTGCTTATAAGCATTTGAATTGTCTGTTTTTAGTTTTTGTGATGATGACATTCCTACAGATAAACACTTGTCCCCTCCTCTACCTGGGCAGTGGTGTGGGGAACTAGTTAAGAGCTGCAGGCTGGTGGACAGCTCTGAGTTGCAGGAAATGCCCTTCCAAGCTGAAAGCCACCTGGTCTCACTGCATACCAGCTCGGATCCAGTCTGACAAAGGTCATGTCATCTATTCATAGTCCTGTTCTTCAAAAGTGGCCCTACTAGAATTGAGATCAGAGTGCCTAGGAGAAAATGAGCCTTCATTTGTCTTGCAAATTAAACTCTATTAACCCCAGGGGCTGCTCCTTGAACATGCTTCTAATATTAGCTGCACTGCATATATTATGCAGATTTCATGTTTTCAGCACTCCTTTAGACACAAAATATATTAGAACCCAAAAGCCAAAAAGTATTCTAATGTTTTAATATCAGGGAAGTTTGGAGAAGAATATGTTGGTTAATTTTGATGAGACTCTCAGTAACACACATTGTAACTGTCAAACAACTATCACAACAACAAATATTCCCAGTAAAGAATTTTGCTTGCTTCGTTTTTCTCCCCAAGATATATCATGCACAAAGATGGAAAATGCCTTAATTTAAAAAATTTAAAGTTTCTGTCTTGTGAGATATAACCTAAGAGAGATTGTGATATCCTCTTTTCATGCTAGCTCTTAAAGGAGTCACAGAATGAGCTATCTCTCCTTTGATGGACTGTTAGGAATAGTTCTAGAAAAGTTGTAAAAACTGGAACTTTTTCATAAATTTCAGAACAGCTTGTGAATTTCTAAAAAAGGTCTGCTATGATTTTGACTAGAATTGTATTAAACCCATTCACTGATTTTGGGAGAATTGAGATTGACATCTTAATAATAATGAATCTTCCAATCTAAGAACAAGTATCTCTCAATTTACTTATACATTCTTTTACTTGTTTCACTGAGATTTTAGTTTTCACCATACAAATATGATGAAAGCATGCAGCATATAAATATTTTGTAAGTTTTAAAGAAAGATAAACTTGAGGCTTGTATAGGTAAATGGACACAACTAGAGACCATACTCACAAGTGAAATAAATCAGACTCGCATGTGTAAACATTGTATTGTTTCACTAGTGTAAGAACCTGACAGAGCGAATAAGATCTAAAAGGTACAATAGATATTGTGAAAGGGGAAGAAACTGCTCAAAAGGAAAGAACAATTGCGATGAGGGAAAAGAGAAACGAAAGAAAGGGGAAAACACACACACACACACACACACACACACACACAGGATAGCTAAAATAGTTGTACTACTGATTTCTACTGCTTTATTGAAAGGAACAGTTAACATTTAATTGTCTGATCAATCTTAAATGCCTATATTTGTTTAACTGAGTAACCAATTTGAAGATATCAATACGTAATACAATAACCATTGTTAATTTCCTATCACCTTGTCTGAAATTCTGTATTGCTTGTATTATTTTGTGTCTGTGTGTTTGTTAATACGTTTTCATTCTTTTGTCTTTAAAATAAAAATAAGTCTAGTTCATATTTTTTGTTTGTTTGTTTTTTTTTCCAGTACCAGGAATCGAACTCACGACCTTGAGCTTGCCAGGCAAGTGCTGTGCTGCTAAGCTAAATCCCCAGCCCTCATGTTATTTTTTATTACAGGAAGAGTATCCCTCATGTAACAAGTTTGAGAGTAGAAGTGTTTTGGATTTCAGATTGCCTTTTAGATTTTGGAGTAACTGCATAGCTTTTACTGGCTTAGCATACAAAATTTGAAAATCTGAAGTCAGAAATAATCTCTTTTTGAGCACGGTATCAGTGGTTAAACAGTTTCAGATCTGGGAGCATTTTTGATTTTACATTCCCGAAATGAGGATGCTCAACTTATACTGTAAATGTAACTACACATAAAATTTGGATTTCCAATAGTCTTTGATAGTATATAGAAATGGTATTTATTACTACTCTACCATAAAGATAAATTTGAATCATTTGAATCAAATGGATGCACCTTGAACCCATAATGTGAAGTGAAATAAATCAAACATACAAGTTTAAATATTAGATCGTTTTTCTTTTATGAGATATCCAATTTTTAAATAAAGAACTAAATAAAAGATAGATAATAGAAGTAGGGAAATAGATCGTTCCCAAATGGGAAGGGGATCAAGAGATGGGGGGGAGGAAAGGGGATGAAAAAGGAATTAAAACCTATCATGTACATGTGCCAGCTCCCCACAACGAATGTAAACATTATTACTGCAAATATGTACTAATAAAATGAACAAATAAATATATACAATTGGGTTTCTGTATGTTTAGCATTTTTGTAGTGCTCTTCTATGTAGATGGTGTTTTATTTCTGCCTTTTCAGTGTCTTTTCTTTTTTTGATGTATTAGACTAGCTAGGCCCTCCAGATGAACAGTAGTAAGAACAGACATCCTTACCTTGTTTCTGAGTTTCAGAGGAAAAGCACTTATTTTTCATTGTCAGGTACGAGTCAGCTAAACAGATTCCTTTTTATCAGATCAAGCATTTTCTACTGATATGGTGAATTGACTGGTTTTAAAATATTGAACGTTTGATTTTTTAAATATTTAAATTCATAAAATAAACTCTTCTTGGTCATGATCTATCACCTCTGCTATATTTTGTTGGTTTGAAATTGCTAATATTCTTGAAGACTTTTGCATTTATGTTCATGGGGGAAACTGATCTGTCTGTGTCTTTCAATTCCTTTCAATTCCTAGTGTTAAGGTAATGCTGGCATCAAGAATAGAGCTGGAAAGTGTTTCCTGGAAGGGTATCATCAAGTATTATTAGTATTATTTCTTCCATAAATGTTCTGCAGAATTCCCCAATGAGACCAACTGGGGATGAATTTTTCATTACTGAAAGGTTTCTTCAATAAATCCTGTTAGTACAACAGATAGGGCTATTTAGGCTACCATTTTTTTATTGAGTGAGCTTTGGTAGTTTGTATCTTCTCAAAAAGTTATTCACTGATCTAAACAGTCAAGTACAAAGACATAAATGTACCATGCAGCTTTTCATTGGAGACAGGATAGAGCTGTAGCAATGGCTCTTCTTTGTTATTAATACCCTTAATTTTGTCTTTCTTTTTTTATGAAAAAATCTGAATAGAGATTTCCTTTTTTTGTTTGTTTGTTTTTGTTTTTGAGACAGTGTCTTGCTATATAGTTCAGACTGGCCTTGAACTCACTATGTAGCCCAGGCTGACCTTGAACTCATAGTGTTTTTTCTGCCTCAGCCTCCTGAGTGCTAGAATTACAGGCATGTGCCACCAGATCTGGTTTGAGATTTTTATTTTAATTGATAATTTTTAAAGAATCAGTTTTTGACTCACTGATATTTTCTAAGGTTTTCTGCTTTCTATTTCACTGATCTCTGTTCTAACCTTTATTATCTCCCTTCTGTTTGCTTTGGGTTTAATTTGGGTTTATTTTCCTGGTTTCTTCAATAAGCTTATTGTTTTGAGACCTTTTCCCCCCCATCATGGAAACTCAAAGCTATGTTTCTCTCAAAGCACAGTTTTAGCTACAACCTCCACCTTTTGACAGGCTGTGTTTCATGTTTATATGATTTAAAATGTTTCCTAACTTCCCATGTGACTTCTTTGAATTATGGGTTACTTAGAACTTTCAAATATTCTGAATTTTCCATTTCTTCTGTTATTTATTTTTTATTTAATTCCACTATAGAGAACAGATCAGATAATTTGAGTAACTTAAAATTTATTTAGAAAATACAGTCAAGTTTTCAATTGATACATGTGGGCTTAAATGGATATATACTTAGTTTTTGTTGAGTATAGTATTTTGTAAATGTCAATTACATCAAATTATAGATGGCACTGTTTGAGTAAGTTTATATTTTTACTGATTTTATTTTTTTGAGGACCAAGAAAGCTGTGAAATGTCCAAATATAACTGTGGACTTTATTTGAACATTCCATTTTTCCTTCCTATATTTTGAATTATGTTGTCAAGTATATAGCCATTTAAGATTATTACACTTTTTTGGTGATCTGATCATTTTATCATTATGTAACATCTCTCTTTATCCCTGGTAATGTTTTTGGCTCTTGAGCCTACTTCATCTGATAATATAGATCCTTCAGGTATCTTTTGATTAGTATTTGGATGGCGTATCTTTTACTTTCCAAATACTTTTATCTTACTTCATTCTACTTAAAGTTGGTCTGTCATAGGAAGTACATAGTTAGGTCATTATTTTTTCCCCTCACAATTTTAGTTTGTTTCTTAATTGGTATATGTATCTCACTTACACAATGTAATTATTGACAGGTTGGTTGGATTAAAATATATCTTGTTAGCTTTTTTCTTATTTTTATTACATTTGTTCCTCCTTTCTTCCTTTTCCTTGATTTTGGACTCCGTAATATTACCTGGTTCCATTTCATCTCTACTACCACCTGATATTTTGTACCATTTAAAATTATTTTAAATCATTCCGCTGAAGTTTTTCTAACATTGAGTACCCAAAAGAAACCTAACTTTTCTACACAATGCCAGATGTAATTTGCTAACTGTATTGAAGATTGTTTTCAACTATTTGAAGGAGTAACAAGGCTTGTACTGTCTGTGGTCTCTGTGCCAGAGTTATGCTGGCACAGATTAAGCTGCATTGCACACATTCAACTTCTTTTAGTTTCCAGATGAGTTAATGTGAATTGGGATAGTGTATTTTGGATATGGGAGAAGTCACCTTAAAAGTAAGCAAGGTCTTTTTACCTAGTAAAAAATTTTAACCACTGCTTAATAGCTTTAAGTTCTAGGATTATTTTAAGTTTTTTGCTTTTCTAAAAAGTGTATGAATTTTCCTAGGTTTGAAAACAAAGCTGGGAATGGAATGTTTTATTATTATTATTATTATTTTTTTTGGTACCAGTAATTGAACTCAGGACCTTGGTGCTTGCCAGGCACGTACTGTGCCACTGAGCTGTATCCCCAGTCTTTCATTATCACTTAATCTAAAATTTTTCTGCTTTTTTTCTTTTCATTAATAGTAATATTTACATGTTCTTCTTTTCTTTAATCATTTTTTTTCTTTTAAATAACCAGTTAATGGTGCTTTGGGTCTTCTTTATTATATTTTTTTTCATTAATTTGCACTCACCTTTTCTTCTACTTTTTAAAGAGGCTTATACTGTCCATTTTCTAAGTTCTTAAAGTAGATAATTCCACTGCTCTGTATCCTCAAAATTTTTTTGTTATTTTGTTGTTTATATACTACTATGTTTTATCAAAAAAATTAATTTCTTTATTATGTAGTGACCCTCCTGTAGTGACCTTTTATATCTCTAACAATACTGTTTTAGAATCTATATAAAACATCATCATACCCACCTGAGTTTTCTTTTGCTTAAATATTTTGCTTAGTATTTTTCTTATATATGTCTTTCCATCCATTTACCTTAACGTTTTAAAATCTTCGTGTTTTAGGTAAACTTTATAAAAGATGTATTTTATTTTATACTCAATTGGTCAATTTTTGTGCTTCTTATCATTGAGTTTAGTTCACTCACATTTACTGGAATTACATGTCAAGGTGTACATTTTGGAGCCTTGAACAATAAAACCATTTTTTTCTAAGCTCTGTGTCTTAGGTTATCTTCCTTGATCTTTTGAAAATGGTCCTCCACAGTGTAAGAATCTACACTGCTACTGTTCAAAAACCTGCAGAAGGACTGCAAGTTTGATCCAGTCTGGGCAATTTAGCAACTTGACACGACCCTGTTCCATTTAAAAAAGGGTTAGGGATATAGCTCAGTGCAAAGGTTGTGGGTTAAACACAACAAGCACAACAAACAACCCAACAAAAATAAGACCTGAGGTTAATATGATCACTGTTCTTTTATTGTGTTCTTTCTATGGTTTTAGAAGTTTTACACCATCTCTGTAGTATGTTCAGACACTACTTCTTTCTGCATTTGGCTCTTAGAAGTCTCTTAAATCTTTTATTATGAGATGTTTGCTGTTTTCTTAAAGCTAGCAAATTTCTATCCATTATTTCTACAAATATTCCTTCCTGAAGTGAATATGAGATAAGAGATCTGCATCTATTTTTCTGACAGTTGTTCTACAGCTCTCATGGGACCTTCACAATATAAGCAGCTCCTGGGGCCTCCTCTTCATGGAAGAGGTTCTCTGATATGTCCAACCTACAGCCCTGGCCACATGGAGTAAAGAGGAATTATCATGGACTACAGATAAAATATATAATGTAGTTAATGTTTATAAGTAACAAAACTTCCTTTTAAAGAAGTATTTTTTATTTGTTTTTAGAAAACAAGAGAGCAAGTAGCCCATGGGCTGGACATGTCTAAAGACCCTCACACACTTAGGTATCTCACAGATGCGAGGCAGCTGAGTGCAACAGGAAACATGTTTCCATTTGTAAATATACAAAGTGATATATATTGGGTAGTCACTCCCCTGCCATCACTGGGGAAACACCATTCTCAAATTCAGGCTGAGGTACAGTGAATGTTACAGGGGATTTCACCCTCAGGATGGTCCAAGTGCAAAGCTGACCCTTGCTACATAAACTTATGTGGCTGCTAGAACAAAATACATACTTATTTTGATTTAATGAGGCTATGTCTTGACAAACCCATTAAAATCATGTCAAAGATACATTTAAAACATATAATTTAACTTAAAACATGCTCTGAATATGTTTATACCTACAGCTGGGCAAAGTTATAGAAGACAAAGCTTATTTTACAATAACATATCGACTATCATCTGTGGCTGAGTGGGATCTGTGGTTGCTTGCTACCATTCAACCTTGCAAGAGTACTATACCAAATATCACTAGCTTGGGAAAAGATAAAATTCAAAGAATGGTTTCTACTTATGCCCCTTGTTTTTACACTATCCTAAAATTCGGGGCTGGGGATTTAGCTCAGTGGCACAGCACCTGCCTGGCAAGTATGACGTCGTGAGTTTGATTCCCGGTACCGGAAAGAAACCAAAACAAACAAACAAACAAACAAATAAACAAACAAAAAAAACCCCACCAAATTTAAAGAGTATTACATCTAATTGTAAGTTGGCAATGATTTGTCTATACCAAAGACTTGGTGGTAAGCCAGATGTAATGATGCACACCTATGTGCATGGCCACTGAGGCAAGCGGTTTGTAAGTGTGAGGCCAGCCTGGCCAACTCAGTGTGAATCTGTCTCAAAATGAAAAAAAAAAAAATCACACATTTATTTTCCACATTTCTGGAGTCTGAAAGTTCAGATCAAAAGTCAGCTGGGTGAGTTCTTCTAATGCCTCTCTTTCTTCTTGGCTCTCCTTCCATGCATACTGGCCGTATCATCTCTGTATCTTAATCTCTTCTTATAAGGATATGAGTCAGAATGGATTCGGGCCCACTCTTAACAACCCCACTTAACTACCTCTTTAAAGGTTCTGTTGCTTCATACAGTCACACTCTGAGGTACTGAGGACATGAATTTTTGGGGAGACGATTAACTTGCAGAAACTTAACAGTGACAGCCTCTATTTTTAAGTCTTGCCCCCTAGACTGATGCTTTGACTCACCTAGTCTCAGCCCTATTAAAATCCTCATTGAAATCCATTTTTAATTGATGCATTCTGCAGAAAGGAAGACGACACCAGGGTATGTGGAGCACAGTGTGAGGTCCAGACTGGGAAGTCTGAGGCCCAGGCATTTCAATGACAGGGATACGGAATTCCAACCCAAGGGAGGAACGCCTGTGCTCTATTGAAGACCCCAAATTGGAGTACATTTCAGGCTCTTCTGCATTCACCCCAGGCCCCCAACACACATTCTTTTTCTATCCTTTTCCATTTCCCAGCAGCCTTCTTTCAAGGGGCACTAGGTCTCCCTGGGAATGACAAAAACACTGCTCACAGACCTCATTAGGAGGTGTGAGCCCCACTTACACTCAGTGGAGCTCTTCAGATAGGCCTTACATTATCTGCCACACTACATTAATTTGTGACAAAGGTGCTTCTGCCTATTCAGGTCATTGAAAATGTAAAATATGTGAGAAACAGAAACACTTACTTAAAAGGAGGAACCACTAGAAAATCCTACAGGTTGACATAGCCTCTGCCTTCAACAACTGAAGTGTGGCTGCTCCTGCCAATTTAAACCCAGCTCTGTAATTGGAAAGCATGACTTTCAATGTTTACTTAATGAATTTAAAGTCTAAACAATAACTTAGAAATAATTGGAGACTATCTCAATTGTACAATTTTTGATTTATGTAAAAGATTACTTTTAAAATTTGTTTCATTCACGTACTTCCTACTTTCTTACAAATGGAAATGTGAAAATGGCCTCATTTAAAAAAAGAATGCTCTAATTTCAAAAAGGACTTTCCTTCTGGGAAGGAAATGGAAATTCACATAACCATGTATAGAACTCATACTAAAATCAATAGTCAAATGCTAAATGTTTTTCTTTTAAATTTAGCAACAAGACAAGAATTCCCATTATTACAACTTCCATGCAAAACTGTGCTTAGGTTTTAACCAGAAATCCAAGATGATGGAAAAGAAACAGCTTAATTGAAAATGAAGCAATGTCATCATGAAGGCTGTTTCCACTGATGGATGCTCAGAGGCACTGCACAACAGCACCATCCTAAATGCCCCCTTTCAGTGACACAAGAACTAAAATCTGTTGAGAGTCAACATTTACTGAGCAACTACAGAGCACAAAGCCTCCATGCCAGCTACATGTTAATGCATTCCTTTCTGAGGGGCTGCTCTTTCCAAAAGCCAGACTAGAAAACCTCCCAAGGCATGCAGCATTAAGGAAAGTGCTAGAGGATCTAGTCCTACCTAATACATCTTAAGACTCAAAAGAATAAAATTGTTCCAAGCAATTTAACTGCATTCCAGCATGAAGTTCAGCAATGTTTATTGGAATTACCTAGCACCCAACAAGGTAAAACTCACAATGTTGAGCATTCCACCAAAGGTGATCACGCCAGAAAATACAGCCTGTCATGAAGAGAAACATTGATCAACTAGAACAAATCTAAAACTAACCCAGATGTTAGGATTAATAGACAAGGGCATAGTAAGTTACTATAATTGTATTCCAGATATATGAAGCATATACTATTTTAACCAAAGACCCTAATGTGACTTCGAGAGATAAAAACTAAAAAGATTAAAATGAAAAATACATTGATTGCAAACAAAAATTAGATCCTGGAGAAGAAAAGCTCAGTGAACTTAGACACAAAGCTACAGAAACTAACTGAATGTGGTAGTGCATGCCTGAAATCCAAGCACTTGGAAGACTAAGCCAAGAGGATGACTACAAGTTTGAAGCCAGTCTGGGCTACATAGTGAGTTCAAGGCCAGCCTGAACTACCTAGTGAGACCTGGCTCAAACAAACAAACACCCCAAAAAACCTCAAAAAGCAAAACAAAACAAAAACTACACAAACTATCCAAAAACACAGGACAGACAGATAAAGAAAAAAGAACAATCAAAAGGAAGGTATCATTAACCTGTCAGATAAGTTGAAGAGAATTTACACTATGTGATTCAAGTTCCTGAGAGGGAAGGAAAAAGAAAAGATACTTGAACAAATAACAGTCAAAAATATTCCCTAATTTAAGACATACTATAAATGCACAGATACAAGATATTCAACAAAATCAAGTACAAGAAATATGAAGCAAACTACACTGAGAAACATCATAATCAAATTGTTCATAAAAATATTAATCACAATAAAAATCATTAATCATAAAATATTAATAAAGAGGCTTACAATCAGCTAAAGGAAAAAGGACAACACAATATAGAAAACAAAAGGATAATTATGTTAGAAGAATTCATAATGGAAATAATGTAAATAAGGAGTGTGCAGCAAATCTGTAATTTAAAAAGGACAATAATCCCTCAATCTAGAATTCTATACCCAATGATAGTAACTTTCAATAATCAAGGAGTAATAAAGCTTTGGGACATAAAAGCTGTGAGAATTTATTTCCAGCAGATGGGCACTACAAAAAACATTAAAGGAATTCATCAGGCAGATGATATCAGGTAGAAATAAGGGTGTCTTAGTTACTTTTCTCTGCTGAGATGAAATACACAACACTCAAAAGTTAAAGAGGGAAAGGTTTATTTAGTTCACAGTCTGTAGAGATTTCAGACTATAATCAGCTGGTTCCCAGGAAGGGTGGCAGGGCAGACTGGCACTGCAGAAGAGAAACAGTTCACGGTAAGCAGAAGTACCAAAGCAATAAGGGGCAGCCACAGGTCTTTCCATCCTTTATATCTTATGTAGGGTGGGTAGCCTTTACACCCTTAATCCTAGTGCCCTTGATCCTAGCATTGTACCATGAATCCATGGAATGTATCAATTCCAGTATCACACACTCTAGATCCAGCCAGCTCTGAAAAAGCCCCACCACCTATGACCAAATGTGGCTTTGGGGAGACATCTGGACACAAGCTATAACAATGGGTCTAAACAAAGAATGAAGAGCAGTAAGCCTCTGTTGGAGTATAGTTGTACCAATTCACTTGCCTGGCTGTGGTCACCATACAGCAAAGTAGCCATGGTGGAGGCTGAAATATTTACCCGCTGGCGCTTTATAGATACTATCTGTCCAATGTTGTATTACACAAATTTATCTCTATTTGAAATTATTCATCCTATTTTTTTTTTCTGTCCATCCATTCATCTGCAAAGAATGACTTCTACAAAGATGTTCAACTAACACCTACAGTGCTTATTTCTAGGCTATGAGACGTGAGGTGGCTTGTTATTCTTTTGTTCTCCTGTGTTGCTTAAATTTTAAAAAGATTATACCATTTTTATACAACAAGGTGATTAGTTTTCAAAACAAACTACACTATGTAAAATTTTAAAATACAGACAAAGAAAACAAGATATTTCTTGGTTGTCAACCCTGAAACAGTCATTATTACTATTTTAGAGCATTTGCTTCCAGCTTTCTTTCACATTATATAGTTGTTCTTATAATGTACATTGTTTAGAAACATGCTTTGCATCTTCATTCAGCTGGAGCATTTGTCCACGTCTACAAAGTCTCACAAGTGCTTGGATGTTGACTGTTTGGTGAGATAGATGTGCCATTACTTTCTGAGCGATTTTACTATTGTTGAACATTTAGTCCTGTCTCTGTTTTTCACTCTAAGAGAAGTTGAGAAGTGTAAAGCTTTTTCTGTATTTTAGATCTTCTTTAGAATATACATTTTTGAGATGCTATTCCTGAATCAAAAGGTTTTAGCATTTTTATGCTTGTATGTCTTGTGTGGTCACTAGGTGGATAGCAATTTATAGGACTAGCACTGTTATATAAAAACATCCCAATTTCTGCCCATTCAGCTGCACATTTTTACTTACATTTCCTCCTAATTTAATAGTGAAAAACAGTCTTTTGTCTTAATTTACACGAAATTTTGTTTGGAAAATATTTTGAGAAATGAGGTGTAAAGCAGTTATTTTAAAGGGAAATCTTTAAGTGATATATCACCCTTTTACCTGACTTATTCCGTTGTACCTAAAACTTCTTCACAACATATTCCTTTCTTAGGGCAGCAAGAGGCATGAAACCAAACATCACTAGTGAGCATATCAAGGATATTCTCAACTTGACTTTTAAAGATACTCAGTCACACTCAGGACAAAGACAAGACAGACCACTCTATGTGTGTATACAGCGTTCACCAAGATCTAACATGAGCACACATGCTCCCATAAATTACCAAAGAACCAACTCGATCCTCTCAGAGAACAATAGACGGGGCCTGAGCTATGCATGCAGCACTGAAGCACTGGTGGAATAAATGAAGTAATCACTATTGTTGAGAGAAGAACCAACTTGGCTTCCTATCAGTATAACTCCAAAATTCTCTATCATGCGCTTCTGTCCTGTTCTGCAGCTTACATTTTAAAATACCACTTTATATTTTAAGCTTCAATTTCTTCCTTTGTGACACAGACAACCACAACTGGCCTACCTGCCTGGTGGAGTTATTGCATTAACTACTGAGAGATGACATTAGAAAGTGCTTTATTAAATAAAAGCAACCCAGGTGCAACTGCCTTTTAGGATGTCACAGTGGTAAAATTTGGTACAATTAAAAATGAAGATAGCCTAAATAATTAATCACAGAGTGTTTAATAACATTAGATACATTATGATACCTCCATAAGACAGGCCACTCCATATCCACAGAAAGTAATATTTAGTGGTACATTATAAAGCATATGTCGGTGCATGAAAAGGCTTATCACATTAGAGTTCACACAATGAGAAGCTATCCACATTTTGTTAGAAATTTGTACACTGTATGCATAAAAATGAAATTAGGACTGATATTATATAAATAACAGCTACATCTGTGATTGAATACAAATTATTTTCTTTATAGTTTATTTTCAACACTGATGCTTATACTTTCATAGTCCCCAAAAAATATAAAATCATTTATACTACCAAGTAATGTTGAATCATGCATATTTTAAAACTCTGAAATACTACAATTTCCAGTTTACACTATGTTTTTTTCCATCCATCTTTTGCCTCATCATTTGAACAGCTCATGATCAGTAACACATTCAGTCAACAAATTTTCACTTAGCTCTTTACTGCAGCTTATGAAAACATGAAGCTAAAACATTCTCTTTATTTTCTATCATTAAGTGAGACTATGAACTTAGGCTGTATTTTCACAATTGAGTTACAAATTTCTAAGAACAAGGATCTTAGCTATTAAAAAAAAAAAGACTGGTCCTACTAACATAAATAAAAGTTGAGAAACAAAATACATAACCTGGAAACATGGACAGGAAATACAAGCAACAAATTGCTTTCCCTTGCTTCACTCTATGATTGTATGATACTGATAAGGCCTGGGATTTCAAGATATTTTCCCTTCCCCTTTCTCATTAAAAACAAAACAAGTGTAGATCTGGATTTCTGGACAGCAATGCATTTTCTAAACTATTTATAAAACAAAGCAACTATTTTTAATGTGAGTCATTTTTCTTTAAAAGAACAGCATCAGAAGCAACATGGTCAGTTTTTCCACCCCTGGATAAGCATGTTAGTACAATGAAATGATTCACAAAGTGGCTTTACCTCCTCATAGCACTTTTACAGTAATGGTATTTAGTAGCCCTTGCCAGTTCACCATTAAAATGGATTATTTTATTGATCCAGTACCTTGAGATAGCATTCTGCTCTGTCTGTGAAACCCTCCTCGTTTTCTTTTTCTATCAGTTCTACGGGCCTTATGCATCCATGTGCATTCAATCTAGTGGGCACTAACAAAGTAAAGGGGATTGAGCGTTAGGATGAATTTTAAACACTGCAATGAGTTCATCTTCAAGGGCTGAGGAGCTCTGTGAGAACAAAAATATTTGGGTTTTCTCTTCTAAAAGGAAAAGGAGTGGTAGCAGACAAATTCAGCCTGTAAGACAGTTTGCTTCAAAGGAAGGGTTAACATCTTTCTGCACAACCAGCCATGAACTACACCAAAGAGCTCCTCACGGCATGAGATGGGAAGACATTTCACTTGATGTTGCTCAAATCCAACTTTTAAATTGCCCTTCAGAGGAATCTCCAGGCAGACAAGCCGACCTTCTGCAGGGAGATCAAAGGGAAGTGGAATCACAGTGGCCAGGCCCTTTCATCTGGACGGACAACACCAGTGCTGGGTACCTGTTGCTCCTAAGGGGGTGAGATGTTGAGAGAATTACATATTAACTAAGCACGTCGGGTACCTGGTGCACACAGAAGTTAGATGGGGGCCAGCCAGACAGGAGAAGCACTATGATTAACCAGACAAAGAACACACTTGCACACCCCTTTCTCACCCTCTCAACAGCTTCTTCATGATGGTTTTCCATAGGCTGCTGCTCTATGTGCAGATGCATGCACACAGGGACAGTGCAGCTTTCAGACATGACACTTAGCATCTCTGTAAAAACATTAAGTTGCTTGAAATATCTGTTCTAATAAACTGCATTTTTCTTTTCAACTTTCTGGATAATTTCATGCTCACTCTAGACAAGTCCAGGAAATACACCTCCATCCGGCTTGCCACACCTTCCCTTTCAAGCCTCAAAGACAGGCCTCTCACCTGTGTACACCTGCATTGTGGTTTTGAGGGGTTGGAACACATCTACTCAGGATTAAGCAGAGATTGTGAATGTGCTTTATTTGTGAGTAACAGCAGAAATGAAACTCACTTCTTTTCCCTGAAGATAACCAATGTGAAGGTACAGCCTTTATGAGGAAAAGGTGACATTACTCACACACAGTGCCAGTTACCAACTTACTACATTTTACACTGCTTACCCATTCCATCTTACTGTGAATTAAGACCATGTGCTTCCCCAAAAAAGGATTTTCAGGAAGATTCAAGTATCTCAAGCTTATAACTAACAACAACCTACAACATAAGATGTACTATCAAGAAAAATATTCTATTACACACACAATACACACAACACATCCCAAATATACTACAAGTGTATTTTTGTAGAGAAAGTGCTGAAGTTTCTGGTGAAAGGATACTTGTTTCCACCAAAACTGATGCTCAAAAAGGTATTTCCATGGTCTGAGATCATGAACTACTAGGGGTTTATAGTACAGGTTTAATACAGAAGTTACTGGTCCATAAGTAGTCACACCATCTCAAAGCAATATGATTCAACTAGAAGAGAAACCTAGTATCTGAGGTCACAGACTCAGGAAGGTAAGACTGTGGTGTGTATCATGCCCGTGGCCAAGGAGCAAGCAGTACCTGGGAAAGGCAAACACGTGTGCCTGCAGGAGAGCAGTCTGCAAGAACCATGCCTCACGGTGCCTCTGAGGGTGGCACTGCGGGAGGTGGCAGCCTTTTAGTCAGGGCAAGGAGCCAGGTGTGTTTTTTGGATTTCAGTTGTTTCAGTGACTGCTTATGCTTCTTACAAGAAAAGATGACACAATGCCTAAATACAATAAACTCCTGGTTCCACTATATTTTTATCTTATGAAAAACTAGGCTAACCAGAAGAAAAGGGAGATGGAGAAGTCAACATAAATTCAACTTTGAATCACATTTTGAATTTGTTAAAATATTTCAACAGGCCAGTTAAGTTCCAGCTTTTGTCTAGTCAAGATTTTCAATAGTTAGAGCCTGTTTTTCCCCTGAAGAACCATACTTCAGTGTGTACTTTAGCCCGACACCCAGCACAAAATGTGGGAAGCATGGGTTTTCCCCACGTACAACCCATTGGTTTTGTCCTGGGATGCTTTGCTAAATGGCTCAGCTCAGAAACTGGATTATAGAAAGGTGATACCATGACCAGAATGCTCAGAAGGTCTTTTGGGGTCCATGACATGAGCAGGAGCAGGAGCAGAAGCAGGAGCAGGAGCAGGAGCAGGACCAGCCTAAGAGATATGAGTGAGGAACTATGAGTGAGAAACACAAACACAGGCAGAATGCCCTGCCACAAATCAGAGCTAACTGTGAAATGTAGGAAACCTTGATTCCTTGAGGTTAGACTTGTGTGTTTTTAAAAATTCTTCCCAAAACACTTGGTAAACTCATAAAGCTTTCTGAAAAAGTAGCATGCACTTAGTCAATGTCACAGAAACAAATTCCATGAATAGTTTAGATGAATATAGTAGAGTGAAAAATGAAGAGTAAGGCCATATTTCTACTACAGCATTTTACATAAAAAAGACCCTAATGCACCACAAACTGCTTTTTAGATGACAGGGACCTGCATGGATACTGAAATTCTTCATTAACAAGACTCAAGCACACTTTTCACCAGTAGAATTAAAATTAAGTCAGAGATATGAGAGGGCCAAAGTGGACTCATTATCACACTACCTCTAGTTAATAACTTCCAAAACAAATGCTAACTCCAAATACAATAGGAAAGTCAACACAAACACAATAATGTAGTAATACAATTCACTTCTAGCTCCTTCTGAAAACATAACTCTTGGCCCCCAATCACATTCACATTACACAATTCTTTCTGTATTTTCTTTTAGGTATGGGAATAAAAATAAACCACTTAGATGACGGTCGAGTGTCTATAAAACATATAACAGCAATACCTCTCAGTGAAAACACGGCAGATATTATACAAGCAAAATATGAAGCATTGTAGAAAATGCTAACAGAAGGTGTTTACTGTAAGTGTCCCCTTCCAATGAAATCATACGGTTGCCAGGAAAGAAGACTTTTGTGAGCTCTTTTGATGCACAGACTTTTTCCTGTACTCATTGTGAGGCGTCAAGAACCAAGTGCTAAATGAAGACATTTTTTTTTTTTAAATGGGGTTTGCACCAGGAGCATAAAAGGTCACTAAGATCACAAAACTGGGGGTGAGAAACTGAATTATTCATGGCTCAGTCTCTTGGGGGAGTGGGGAAGGAAGAGAGGCATATCTCCTGTTTTCTTCCTTAAGATTTTGTTTTTGTTAGACTGGTTCCAGAAATCCTGGTCTCCCCCTGGAGAACCCCAGCTTGGTTCAGCCTGTCACCATCTTTAAATAACAAAGTTGCCTGAGCAAGACTGATCCACCTGAGTAAAACAGACACTGGTTACTTCAACTACTCCTTCATCTCCCTACATATGTACCTCAACAAGGAAGTCATCCTTTGATTTCTCTTCTAAGGTTGAGCTTAGAATCACCCTAAAACTGAGTGAAAGCCATGTCCTATAGCCTTCCTTTTCCTCCTCCAGACAGAGGTGATGGTTTTGGGCAATCCTGCTATTGGAACCAACTGAAAGCTACACTAACACCTGCATCTTAGGATAAGGGGGTCCCAGTCAGAGGCAGCCAGCATGGATCACACTCTTTGACCCCTCGAGCTTGAGAAATCTGATCTGCCCAGTGGGAAGGCATTCTCTGCAATCTGCTCACACAAGCTCTACACTCAACAGTTTACAAAACTGTGTGATTGTCTTTATTAGGTTAGTAGTTCTGAAAAGAGAACTTATATGCATCTTGAAAAACATCCATTACTCTACACAACATGTGATTCCCATTCAAGTCAGGGTCTGTGTGCTTTATGAGGTCTGAAAACCAGAGCCAGCCAACCTGAGGGGCATCTGTGAAGCCGGGCCTGGGTCACCCTGTGTGACTCCAACAGTGTCTCATGTCATTATTGTGCACCCTGGGGTATACCCTGAACAGGTTTTGAAGTAAACTAAATCCAGATGGGATAAGTATCCTAGAACTCCCAAATCTACCCCTGCTTGCCCCTGACAATTCTGGCAATCTCATGTCAAAAAACTTCCTGATCAGGAAGACAGACACAAAAGGTGAACACCCTATGGGCCTCACTGAGACACCATCAGATGCTGAACGTAGCATTAGACAGCACGAGTCCCATTGCGCAGCACAAGTGGGTCCCATTTCCGCAAGGCTTTCATGTGGGGCAAGGCAGAAGCAGTTGACTAAGCAGCCAAGATGGCCTCCCAGGGAGAGCTGCATAGTACAACTCTCCACCAGCCCAGCTCAGGCAGCTGTCTCCTGCCCACAGGCAGGAGGACACAGACTAAGCCGTGGCAGAGCCAGGGTGGCCAGACTGAAGCCAGTGTGAGGACATCAAATTTCCTCAAAAGAAAAGTGCACCCTTGCTCTACCCTTATCACCTATGCTGTCATAAGCTCAAGGAAATCTTAAAAAGAACTGCAGATTCTTTGGCAATACTGTTCATACATACACACATGAGGTTTCTGGCCATGCTCAAAGGAACCACATAAAGTATCTCCCTCTCTGCCTTCAAAAAACAGGGAAGTGAAGGAAAGGCATTCAGTTAAATGGGAACACATCAGCCAGAGCACAGACTATTCTCCACTCTTCTGAGGTCACCCACCACAAACCTCAGCTCCTTTTGAATTAATTTTGAGTACACAGGCTGACAAGCTCGGTGGCTCCTCTCTGCTCAGAAGAGTTCAGAAGGCTAGAGAGAGTACGGGCACATGCGGACAGCAGGCAGCGCAACTTCCATACCCAGTGATGGCCTTGCTCTGTGTATCCAGCACAGGGTTTCCACCCTGCACCAAAGATGGTCTGACATGTCCTAAGTGGCCGGTGAAACTTACTCCACACCAACATGAGATACAGGTGCGTGCATAGAGGAATTGGCAGGAAAGAGCCATTTTTCTGGGAAGACGACACAGAACTGAAAGGCAGGCAAGGGGTTGAAAAGGACTGCAAACATTAAAAGGGGATTTTCTAGGAAGCAGTAGGAATGATTTTGTGCAAGAAAATATGCTGCAAGTATAGCATTTGAAAATTTCTGAGAAACAGTAATTCCAGATTAATACTGGAGAAAATATACAGGGCAAAAATAAATGTACATATACATGCACTCACCTGTACCCTATCATATAAATCTCCTTGGTATTTTTACTTTACTAGGAGTTTTTGTCAAATGCTTTGAATTGTGTCAAATGTTTTGGTTTTTGTTTAGTTTTCTTTCCTTTATTTTGAAACTACTGAGATGATCACAAAGTTTTTCTGTTTATTCTGTGAACATGAAGAATTACCCTGATTTCATTTTTGTTTTTATTTTTGTGTGTGTGGGTATTGGAGATTTAACCCAGGAGGGTTGCACTGAGATACATCCTCAGCCCCCGCCCCTTCTTATTTTGAGATAGGGCTTGAACTCAGAAACCTCCTGACTCACTCTCCCAAAGTGCTGGGGTTACTACACTGATTATTTTTTGAATTTCAGATTCAACCCTGTATTCCTGTGATAAAAGCCACTTGAAACATACACATTTTTCTATACCATGAAATTGATAACCCAATAACATATTTGGACTTTTGCTTCTGGCTCATGAGACACACTGGTGTATGGTTTTCATTTCTTCCACATCCTCACCAGATCTTGGTATCACAGATATGCTGGTCTCAGAAGACAAGTGGGGAAGGATTCTTTCCGTGAGAGAGCTAATGTAAGATTGGCATTACAACTTTCTTCACTGTTTGAGAAAATTCACATATAAGCTTGAATTTTTCTTAAAAGAAAGATTTGTAACTTTCGTTTGTTTGTTTGTTTTGTTTTTTTTTGTTTTTCTTCTGGTACCAGGAATTGAACTCACAACCTTGCGCTTGCCAGGCAGGCGCTTTTGCCACTGAGCTAAATCCCCAGCCCCTGATTTCTAACTTTCAATTTCTTTAAATTCCATTGGTAAGACTTGAAAGAAAATTCTCATTTTATTTAAATTATCAGGTTTGTCAGCATAAAGTTGTAAATAATACCCCTTTAATGTGCTGGAATATTTGAAGAATCTGGTGGTGTCTCCTTTTTCCCTCTTATTTATACTTTGGTATTTGATTTTTTATCTTTTCCCCCAAACTTGATCAGTCTGGCTTGTGATTTTTGAAATTTTTACAATCTTCTAAAGGTATAGTTTTTAGTTGTATTTTATTATACTGTTTTCTGTTTCAATCATATTTATTTTTCCAGTACTGGGGATCAAACTCAGGGCACTTTACCACTGAGCTACATCTCTTCAGCCCTCTTTAGTTTTTATTTTTGAGACAGGGTCTCCCTAAGTTGCCTGGGTAGGACTTGAACTTGTGATCCTCCTGCCTCAACCTCAGTGATGAGATTACACATCTGTATACCATGGTAACTGGTGATATTTGATCTCACTTTTGTTATCCCCTTCCTCTTACCTTCTTCACAGTCTGCTTTGTCAGGGTGCTCACAGAGCTATGCCATTCATCTTACAGGTAGTGTTTGTGGAAGATACCTTTGGCACTGCACTCAGGTTATGCCTTTTTAGTCTGTGGCGTAACACTGTGTTCTCAAAATGTGCCATCTCAGCTGGGCGTGGTGGCACACGTCTATAATCCCAGCACTCGGGAGACTGAGGCAGGAGGATCCTTTTGAGTTTGAGACCAGCCTGGGCTACAAAGTGAGCGCAAGGCCAGCCTGAACTGCATAGTGAGACCCTGTCTCAAAAAGACAAAAAAAAAAAAAAAAAAAAAAAGCGCCATCTTGGACTTAATCCAAGACTTCATTTAGTCCATCGACTTTGAAGTAATTACTGACATGGCTGGGTAAGATGACCCACTTGCTATTTATGTTCTACTTTCCTCGTTTATTATTTGTCCTTTTAGTCCTCTTTCCTGTCTTCTTTAAGACAAACTGAGCGTGTTCACTATTTCAATGAAGTCTTCTGCTGTGGTTTTTCTTTTCCTTTTCTTAAGGCCATAAGGATCATACTCAGGGCCTCAGGTATGCTTAGGTAAATGCTCTGCTACTGAGCTATACCTCCACCCTCCTCTCTGGGCTATGTGGCTATATGCTTTTGCTCTTGTTTTCTTAGATGAGGAATATAGAGATTATAGTCTAAAACTCTAATTTATTTCTATCTTGAACACAGTAAACATATAGTTACTTTACAACATAAGAATCTTACATCAGTTAATTTTACTTATTGTGTTCTGCACCCCATCCTTTCTCACTCTACTTTATTTTGCTATAGGCTAATGTCTAGGTATCCAAAGACACCCAGCTGGGAGTTCTGTAGACAAATGCAGTTAATACAACAGAAAGCTCTAATATATCCAGTTTCCTCTTCTATAATGAACCCCACTTCCACCTGTATTTTGGTATGGAAACTCCTTTGAGAAAAGACACTTTCACAGGACTGGGTGGAATCTGCCTTAAAAAAAGATATCAAAACCCCTGGACATAGCCTCCTATTTTGGTCAGTTTTAAAGTTTATTAGTAGTTGTTGGCACAAGACATCCCAGTACATAAAAATGCTCCATGAGGAGTTAAGGCATCAGCTGGGAAGAGGCTTCCCAAGAACCTGAGAGTACATGACTCATTAAAGGTGGCCAGGCCTTAGAGGCTCAAGGAGAGTGGTAAAAGCACCAAGCAAGGAAGAATACTGCAGGGTCAGCAGCAGCAGGATGTATCCAGGCACCTCTGAAGGAGCATGTAGCCCCACCTTGGTTGGGATACCAACACAGCATGGGTTTAAGTTCTTTCTTGGGGAGGAGTGTGTAGGGACCACTCTACTCCCTCATATGCAAAAATGTTAATCTTTAAAAAGGTGATACATTAGAAATTGAAGAGAAAGCAAGTCATGCTAAGTTGACACCACAGTGCTACCAGGCACAAACACAATCCACCTCTGAATCCTAAAGAGCAGCTAGTCCTGTGGACATGCAACTGGGAACATCTTCTCCCATGTTCCAGCAGTTGACAAGATGAGCCAGAGGTCTTGATTCTGTCCTGCCCCTTGGTCTCTTCTCTATCTTGGTTTATCACTGAGCTACTGCTAAATATGGCCTAGGAGCCACTATATCTGACATGCTCCTGTGGCCCACATCTGTTAACAGGCATAATTTTAGGTGTCTGTCCTCTCTTCATAGCAAGACTTTATACTACTGAAGGGCAAAGGCCCTATTATAA
Source organism: Chinchilla lanigera (assembly GCF_000276665.1). NCBI lineage: Eukaryota > Metazoa > Chordata > Mammalia > Rodentia > Chinchillidae > Chinchilla > Chinchilla lanigera. The sequence goes on along the minus strand of NW_004955477.1, from coordinate 7,243,749 downwards.
ACAGCTCATATCTGCAATGAACTTATCAGTTATGCACACTACACTGCATACTAATTTTTTACTAAATAGATATGGAATGACTGATACCTAGTAATCCAGGTGAAGATGAGCACATAGGGGTGCTGGTTGTGCCTCCGCCAGGGTCCCAGATAAAGGAGCAGTGGTCAGTAACAGGATCCAGAGGAGCAGGGCTGCATTCACAGTGCTGTAAATGGCCTGTGTCAGGTTTATCAGTCAACAACATGGAATCTAGGTACTTCCGTAACTCAGAAGTCACTCAGCATTCCAAGGGCTAATTAAATCTCATTTGACCAAGTCCTCCAACTTACTAGTTCAAATACTTAAAGAAAATAAGCCATTTATTGCAGGCAGCATTATGTTTAATCACAATACTACATTTCAAATGAGACTGTATACAACTTTATTTGGCTACACTACGGAATTTACTTCAATAGTAATAGTCAAGCACAAAAAAGGCAGCCCTGTAAGGTTATTAGACATTAAAAAATGTCGTTACCATACTGCTGTGTACACATAAACATTCATCTCACCTATGTTAAGTCATATTGAATTCAACAAAGGAGGAAACATTATATTTCAAATCTGGACCATTTAGTACTGTGTAAACTGGAAAGATTAGTTTCTGCTGATTATTCTGTTGATAGCTTACGACACCATAATTTCAAGGCAAACATTCTAGATTTCAAAATTGAGATAAACATATGTGATCTGAGAATTATTTCCAGAGCTTTCAAAGCAGAACTATATCTCTGCTTAAATGCCAAAACATGGCAAAAACTGGTGCAAAGAGGAGAAAATCTCTAACTCTGCAGGGACTCAATGTCCAGGAGCAAGATAATGAATTAACCCACTAGGATGATACCAATCAGTGTCCATCTCTGAAACCCTCTGAGAGCAAAATTAACGAACAAACTAGAAAACTTTTATCATTTTCTGTTGTGCAACACTGTCCACTGGAAAGGATGAAACAGGGAATTAAGCAGTCTGTGCCATAAACCACTGCTCCTAATCAAAGGCTGTAAAACAAACAAGCCATCTCTTTAAAGAGATAATGAATAAATACAAGGACTCATAAAAATAATCATCTCTATGTTACATTTTGTCTTAATAGATTACAAATTCTAAGAGTTAGAGGCATAGTAACACACACAGATTCACAAAATTCACAGTGAATCAAAATTTTCTAATTGAAATTAGGAACCTGGGTGTGGGTTTTTTAATGCTTGAAACTATTTTTGAAAAGCAAATTGGAAAGGAAATGTGGTGAAAATATGGGACCACACTTTGACCAACAGGGCCGTCAACGTAGTAATGTACATTTATGCATAACTCTGCTAATTAGAGTACTGTATCATACTTCCAAAGAGATACAAATGCCACCATTTCTTACTTGCTCCAAGCCACCATCACTTCTGCCCATAGGGCCATTTCACCAGCCTCTAACTGACTCACTCACCTGCTTGCAGGCCTCCCTGTTTCCATCCCCTCCATCACTGCTTACAAAGTGACTGTCTATCTGATGAAGTCGTTTAACACCCTCCTATGGCCTCCAGTAGATTTAGAACATCAAATGGATAAATAAAAAAGCATTTCATCACCTTTAATTTTATTCTAACCATTTGGGGAAGGGTGGTACTGGGGATTAAACCAGACTGTTACACTGCTCTACACCTCCAGTTCTTTCAAATTATTAATTTTTTTGAGACAAGATCTCACTTAGATACCAAGGTTGGCTTCCATGTGGCAATCCTTGCCTCAGCCTCCTCAATAGTTGGGACTGAACAACTGTTTCTAAACTGATTATTTAAAGTAAAAACATTTTGAAGTTTAAAACATACAGAAGTAAAAATTCATGACAATTAGTGAACAAAGGACAGGGACAAATGGAAAGTTAGTGTTGCAAAATTCTTACACTATAGATAAAGTTACAAAATACCATTTCAAGTGGTCTATGAGAAGTTAAGGAGAATACAGGAAACCCCAAAGTCACACTGCCCACTGTGGTGGCAGCTATGCTCACAAGTGGATATTTATATTTATATTAATTTGAAATTTCTGACTTGCACTAGTCATATGGCAAATGCTGAAGAGCCAAGTGCAGCCAATGACTTCCATACTGGATGGCATAGATACAGCACATCTCCTCACTGCTGGGATTCCTCATGGACAGAAACAAGAAATTTACTTACAAGAAATTTAGATTTAATAAGGTAATAGTAGTGACAAAGTGGAATCACAAAAAGTACTCAATCCAAAAGGCACCAGCAAAACAGGAGAAAGAGAACCGAGAATAAAAGATACAAATGGAAAGTAACCAGCAAGGCAGTATATTAAACTTGCCTATATTGATTAATACATTAAACTTGATGTTTCAAATAAAATGCAGAGGCTGGCATACTAGATAATTATATCCCAGTTACAAGAAGCACACTGGAAAAAATAAATAGGTTAAAAGAAAAGGACAAACAATGCAAAGGCAAATCATAAACAATCCGGCAATATTAATGTCCATCTTAACTTCAGAATAAACGGGCATAAGGCAAACGATCAGGGATAAAAAGGACATTTCGTAGAGTTAAGGAACCAATTCATCAAAAGAACTGAATGATCCTGATTATGCCTATCAAAAAATCTTCAAAATATATGAGGCAAAGACTGATAGAAATAAACAGAAAGGACACATCTGTAATTTTGGTTAGAGATCCAACACTTTGGTCTCAGTAATAGGATAGGGAGACAGAAGGTCAGAGACGATGTGGCAAAGCTACACAACAGGCTCTGCCAACAACCCAGTGGGCACTGAACTGAAGTGGTGCTTTGTAAATGAATGTGGAGCATCTGCCACTACAGGCCAGACTCAGAAGTTGAACAGCACATTTCTAAAGAACTCAAAGGCCAAAGAAGGAATTATGATGGGAATTAAGGTATTTAAAATATTTCAAAGAAAATTAACAATAAACTATCAAAACTTGTGGGATGTAGGCAAAGCAATGTTTAGGTGGCCATTTATAGCTTGAAGACTTAATATTACAAAGAAAAGTTCAAAATCAATGACCAACGCTTCTACTTTAGAAAGTTAGGAAATGAGTAAATAATTAAAAAATAAGAAACATAAATCAGTACAGTATAAAACTAAAAGACTAGGGAAAAACTTGACAAAAGCAAAAACTCTGTAAATATGGGTAACAATGATACAGTTCTATCAAGACTGATTTAGAAAAAGGGGAAGAAATGCTAAATCAGGAAGAACAAAGAAAAAGAGATGATAGAATGGAGACATTATAATGTACTCTATAGAACTGAAAAGAGCAACAGGATAATTAGTGATACTATGAGCAACTAATGCAACAAATTCAGTGACTCAGCTGAAATGAACAAACTTTTTGAAGGACAAATTATCAAAACAGCCATGAAGAAACAGAAAATCTGAAGAGTACAGTATTAGATCTATTGTAAAGTTGAGTAAGTAATCAACTTCTCACAAAGAAAATTCTATGTCCAGATACTTGCAAACATTTAAATAAAAAAAAATCAATCCTAAACAAGCAATTTTAAATAGCAGAAAAGGAAAAAAATACTTAACTTGTTTTTTTTAAGGCATTACCTGAACACAGCCTGAAAGACACTCAGAGAAAACTGTAGCCCAATATCCCTTCTGAACAAATATAGTTATTCTTATAAATTAGGAAGTACATATATACATTATTTATGTATCTATTACTTTTATGTATAGAAATAATGTTAAATTATACATACATATATACACAGAGAGATGTATATGTGTATTTACTACTCAAAGCAAGTGGCATTTATCACAGGTAAATAAGGTTTCTTTAAACATTAGAAAATCAATGTATTTTCCTATATTAACAGAATAAAAGACACGAACTACATAAATATTTCAACAGTTGAAAAACAGAAAGATATCTGACAAAATTGCAAACCTTTCCATGAAAAACATTTGGCCTACGAGAATAGAGGGCAACTTCTGTAACTGAATCGGAGGAACTTACAAAGAACCTGTATTTTATTTAATGGTTAAATACTATGCTTTAATCCTCATAGATACTGAATGTTCAGTATAAAATAGAGACCCTAGCCAGTATAGTAAGGCAGGAACAACGGGTGGGGGTACTGTCAAGGAAGAGATAAAGCTATCTTCCATCTCAAACAAGTAGATCCCATACAGAGAAGATCACTCGCTACAGAACACTTGGACCACAGAATGAATGAGAATGTTTAGCAAACTCATGGGATATAAGATCTATTAATGAAAAGCTCCTGTATTATAAGCAAAGAAATCTTGGAAATTGAAATTTTTTATATGCATTTTCTAAAAATCAAGAATCAAAACCAAAAAATGTATGGATAATTTAAGACTATGTTTAAAAGACTTGCATATTAAAATTTATGAAAACACATTGAAGCATATTCAAGATGACCAGTATTGAGTCTGTAAGTACAGATCAAGACTAAAATTATAGTATTATCTATCCAAACAGATCTAGAGGTTATATGAAATCCCAGCCAAAATAGTTCTGAAAGAAGAAGGCCAAATCAGGAGCTTTTATGTCACAGGGCACCAAGACTTAGCATAAAGCTACAGGAATCCAGGTGGTGCTGTGCTGGCATGAGGATCCACAGATGGACAAGTGGAATACGGAGTATGGAATAGAGCGACACATATATGGTCAAAGTGACAAGGGCATGACCTCTTCTCCGAAGGCTTCACACTAGTCAACACCCAAAACTTTGACCAACTGAAAGTAGGTCTCAAAGCAATGACAGATATCCAATTTTAAAGCATCATTTTTAAAAAAGAGCCTTTTATAAAAGCCTTATAAAAACACCAAAAAATTCTATAAGCTTAAGAACATAAAGTAAACCTAGTTCCCTCTACTGCCCACTCCCTTGGTCAATACTCTTTGAGAGGACTCCATCCTGGGTACATGGTCATTCTGGGAAATCCCAGCAATGCTTCCAGACCAGTAATCACAGAAACAAGTACACAGTGTAGTGGCAGGGTGCCCATCAGGGTGCCCATCATACAGGGGTGGGCTGAGGGGTGGTAGACACAGCTGGCACCACACAGCAGCATCCCCAAGGTGCGAAGAATGCAAGGCACTCTCATCCATACCACAGGTGGTGAGCTCCAGCCCTAGAAGGGTGGGAGGCCTGCATAAGAGGCATGTCGGCACAGGGAGTGCTCAGCAAAGGGGCAGATATAGAGTCTTGCCTGGGGAGAGACATGCTAACCACTGCCTAGGGGAGTGTATGGACAATGGGGAACACATTCCCAAGCTACTATTTCCACCTTGTACAAGTATCCAGAGAAAATTGGGCATTTTCTTTCCCAAAAAACTCACTGGAAATGAACACAAGGAAAAGAGGGGCCCCTCAGAGAGCCAACAGGCAGAGATTCACCTTTGTCTGGGACAACAAGGTAGCTCTCCAAGACCTAAATGGGAATCCTAAGTGTATCTTGGTTTTAGTACTTCCACATTTACAAGAGAGAAGGTGTCCATCAGGGTCCTTAGAGAATACCGTGGGGAAGGTCAGGGTGTTCAAAAGGCAGTCTCAAGGGCAGCGCTAGAGCCCAGTATTAAGGACATCTGGCCTTTTACCTACTCCCAAGGCAAAGCTTCTGTGGTCCAGCTTCCCTCTCTCACCCCACCTGTCAGGATCTCCTCTGGGATCATGGTAAGGAACCAGATCTGGTTCTCCTGGAAGGCCTGCCCCTGCCCTCTGCATTTGCACGGGGAGCATGGCCTGCACCATTAGCTCTTTAGCACAGTAGTACATGGGCAGCAGGTTGTGGGAAGTAAGTAAGGGGTAGGCACCTCTGTGTCACTCCTCCCTATGTTCTCACTTGCCAGGCTGAAATGCCAGCTAGGATGGACTTTATCTGTCGTCTTTACATCCCAACTGTGAGGGAACATATCTGCCCCCATTGAAGAACTCTCTGCTTGTGTGAATGGAGGATTAGACCCAGCCTGGAACCTACCAGTAAACCAAAGATGCCCATTCAACATTCAACAATAGAAGACTGTCACCTTCCAGGTCTAAAATCCATCACAGAGGCCTGTTCTTCCCTGGCTGCCAAGGCTCCTGCCTGTACGTAGGCCTTTTTACACCTGCACTTTCAGTCTTCTGTCTCCACCATCTTTCTGGTGAATCCTCCTCTCACACAAAGGATCCTATTTCTAAACCTGAGTCAGCTTTCCTTACAGGGAAATCCAAGTGGCTGTGCCAGAGGGAGCAGCCCCGCAGAGGCATATCCCCCATGCCTATCATACTGGCAATGTCTTCTGAGATGCTCTGATGGAAACGAATGCCAACCCAACAGCTCAACATGCAACAGCAAAGCATGTCCAAGACACAGTCTGGCATGTACTGGGGGGTGCAGAAAAACTCCTCACAGGTAAAAAGTATTCTGGAAAACACTACAGTATGCTACACTGAAGTCAAAATTTCCCAAGGAAAGGAATTGGCAGTGGATATATTCTAACACTGGAGACTTTCGCCCACCATTCCCCTGATGAGTTAGGTTATTACTTAGTGAAAGTTCATTTAACAGTGTAGATATTCAAATAAAATCTTCATTCTGGTCCCTACCCAAGAACAGAGTATGAAAAAAAGAACTAAAACCATAGTTCTTACACCTCATGGGGACCACTGAAACCTGCATGGTGCAGGGCAGGCTGGTGCCCATTCCAGGGCAGGCACACTGAGTGCAGGGGCAGCAGTGAGTGCTCCTCACTGACAGTGTTTCTACTTTTACAACTAAAATCAAAACAAGCCTCATTTCTAGGAATTTGGAACAACTTGGAAATGACTTTCACTTATAATCACAGCTGCCAATATAGGCATTTTACTCTGTATGATACAGAATGTTGCTTATATTAAAAGCCAAGAAACATAACCATTTTCTGCCTCTTCCTCATTCCACAAAAAATAAAATAAAAGCTCACAAATTCCTACTCGACTGAAAGCATTAAAAAAATAAAGATCACTTGAAAAGTTAGGTTTAAGAAGGAGAGGGGGAAAAAAAACAAGGAAAGCTGGGAATGTAAATAGAGTACTAGAGAATATGCAAAAATGCCCTGGAACGCTTTCCTAACCACACATTTAAGCAACGGCAGCCTCCGGCGCGGCCTGAAATGAACAACAGACTGAAGCCTGGTGTCAATTTAAATGCATTGAACACCAGAAAAATGCCCCCAACCAAGGCTTCAAACTTGTACAGCACATTTCCACTCAACCCAACGAGATTGCCTGTCACAGCTGACACGGCTCGTCAAAAGTTATCCTTCACTGCTCATGGGCAACATCGAGGGTCAAAAGACCAAGTACAATGGTCCAGCCCATCCCCATTTTTTTCCTTCAGAGCAGGAGATATTGAACTCTAAAATGACAAGACAGAGCAGGTTGAAACGGCTGCCAAAGAAGTGGAAGCTGTCCAAGGCTGCTGATCTGAAGGAGAAAAACTAGCCGACGTGCGTGTGTCAGGGCTGAGGATCACACTCTGACAATTTCACACAAAGAAGCTGTGGCCAGCAAGGGGACACTGTGGGGACCTTGGGTTCTGGCAGCACAATAAACTTGCATGCATGGAAACCTCACAGATGATCACTAGCAAACACCAGGCCGTGTGTTCTACACCACACCTGATGAGCGGCAGCAGGATAGAGACAGGCTCTTAGAAAATATTCTTTTTAAAATCCCACTTTATTCAGCTTGAAGAAGGAAGGGAATTCTGACACATGCTACAATATGGATGAACCCGAGGACATCACGCTCAGTGAAATAAGCCAGACACAAAAGACAAACACTGTCCAAGTCTACTTATCTGAGATTTCTACACTAGAAAAATTTATAGACAGGAAGGAGAGTGGTGACTGACAGCAGCTGAGAAGGCAGGAAAGGGGAGTTGGTAGTTAAAGGGTACAGTTTCAGTTTGAGAGGATGAACATTCTTAAGGTGGAGGCAGTAATGGCTAGAGAACAATCTGAATGTGCTGAACGCCAGCAAACTGCCCACTTAAGTGGTTACAACATTTTTCAAAATAACCACATGTTCAGCATGAATTAGCAAAGCGGGAGCACTGATCAGGTCTTGCAGCTGTGTTCCCCTGTGCACAAAAGGCGTCCAGGCTTCTAGGAGGAGGTGAAAATCAGGCCAAGAGTGGGGCTCTGCATATGAAGACCGTGATGCTGACTGATGCTGGGCAAGGAGCTAACAATATCTCAGGAGGAACCCACCCAAAACACTAGCCTTCCCTGGAGACTGTGTGTGCGTGTGTGTATTTAAATGGCAAATACTTCAGGATTTTTTTTATTAGAACACACACTAATATTTTATGAAGCTAGATAGCAGATAGAGGATGACACTTCCCCAGCATGGCATATTCGGGGGTTGGCCCAACTACCTGAAAAACCCAGGGGATAGCAACTATCTTAGAGACAGAGACCATTAGGACCAGTCAGATGCAGGTTTGCTTCTACCTCTGACAAAAGCCTAGAAACATGAGGATGGGGTACCCTCCCCAGACAGAATCCAAATGCGAGTCTACCCACTGTCAGGGCAAAGTGGAAGGTTCAAATCTCCCAGCAGAGTGGGGTCTACAATATGCCTCCCTGGTTTTGTTCTTTGTGTTAATCATAAGGTGGCAAAGAGCATTTGTACCTGTCTGTTTTCTTCAAAGACTTCCTCATGGTTTTATTCTGCCTAACAGTCCTTAGTGACCAGTACTTACCTGTTGGACCCAAGATATTTAAGAAGGCTCTATTTCTGCCTGAACCCAGAATAGAGCTGTGGCTCTTTCACCCTCAACCTGACATTCTAAAATGGCTTGCAGCATGTACTTCCTAATCAAGAGTGAACAGAGATTGAGAAATAAATATTAGTGTTTTTGACAGGCTGGCCCTCTATGGTCTTCCACCATCCAAAGCATGGACCAACCAATGTTAAAGGATGTTGTCATAGTTTTGATCAGATCATGTGGAACAGAGCCTGTGAGTTCTCAGTAGCCTAATGCTGAGAGGAAGATCTCTTTCCACAAGATGATCCATTTGGCTTCTCTCCAGGATCACATCTAATATCACTGCACAAATAGTGAGACGGCAAAGCCCTCCAGCTTGCCTGTGGTTGGACATCCTACCTAAGGCATCCTAATGCCTAAGTCTACCATTAACTTGCTGTATGGCTTTTCATGTAATACTCTGCATTCTTGGCTCTCTATTTCCTTAGGTGTAAAAATAGTGGGAAACATTTTAATTCAATACTTAAAACTATAGTTGCCAGCCAGACCCCTTGTGAGGGCCTGTGCTTCAAACCCTAGTTCTCTGGATGACAGACACGTCCTTCTCTGCTGCTTTCATGGGAGAAGCATCGCAGCTAAGGTTGTGGCACTACCTGGGGTAGTTGGGGCAGCTGGAGCCAATGTATGGCTGACATGGGGATAGCAGGTCCACATCACTGGCCTCAATTTGGGAAGATGCTAAGGGCCACTCCAGTGGCAGAGTTCCCCCGAGGAATAGCTAAAACTTCAATTGAAAGCAGGTCACAATGGCAATCTCTGCCTCTGCCCAATTGTGTTGTACATACCTGCTTATTGAGAACAGCACAAGAGGGCTCCCCAGCAGTAATCTGCATGTAACTATCTACCAGAGTCTACTTTCAGGAAATTCAGGCAAGCTCAATTACTTCTATAATTTGATACATTCAGTCATTTTGTGTACCAGAATAAAATGTACCTAAAAGCTGATATAAAGTGTAAGATAACATTAAAATTATAGTTAAACACTACCTATCATCTTGCAGGCTGGAATGTTCATATTAATTCATTTATTAACCCAACAAATGGTTTCCAGCAATCTACTCTGTACCAGATAGTGTTCTTGGCCTTATAGTTATAGTAGTGAACTAAAGACAGGTTCTAGCCAGGTATAGAGTCAAACAAAGTGGTATGTTGTATGCTAGTTTAAGACTGATTTTTTTTTTTAAAGGACTAGGTACTATATATAACTGAGGTGTGCGGGTCAGACCGTCTTGCAGCAACCATCTAATTCTGACCTTGAAACAAGAAGCAGCCATACATAATCAAACACTCATAGCTATGTTCCAATAAAACTGTATTGTCAATAACAGTGGCCAGCCTGAGAGCCACAGTGGGTCACCTCCATTCCAGACAGCAAAAAGCAGGGTGGGAAAAATAACTAGGCAAGCTATGATAAGGTCTAGCAAACACTGCATCAGAGAACTGAAGAAAATGATGGACTAGCCATGTGGATAGTTAAGAATAAAGAGTTCTAGGTACAGGAACGGTACATGTCAAGTATGCAATACACTATAGCCTTTCTAAGTTCCAGGAACAGCCAGAAGGGCAGTGTAGCAGGAGCACAGCAGTTAGGGAAACTAGAGGAGGTGAGAAGAGAGGAAGGGTTGAGGGTTGACCAGCAGACCACAGGGGCCCACCAGCCTGTCTTTAGGCCTTTGGCTTTAATACAGTGATAGTGATCATTTACAAAGATTAAGGGGGCAACTGTTATAAGTTTACAGTGTCTTGAATAATCACTATTTTCTAATGACAAATATTTTCAAATATTCCCAGTCTTTGAAAAATTCTAATTTACATACACAATATGGAGTCATCCTAACTGGAATATTCAAGTAGATGAGTACAATTCCAAAATTACACAAGCAATTGTCTACCAGGTACTGAATACCTCTGAAGCAGGTACCGAGTATTTACCTGTAGCTTTCAATTTGATTCCTTAGCTTCAACAACAAACCCCCAAACCAAACACAAGTTGCTTAGAGTCTCAGTGACTCAGAGCTTGGAGTCTCTTTCATCCTGGCTTTTGTTGCCAAGCTCCAGGTCTGTTTCTGAACACTCAGACACTGCCTGTGTCCCCAGTCTGCTGTCTTCTGTAGCCCTCTCCCCAGTGAATGCATTACAGCCTCTCTCCAGTGCTCTTATGACATTTTGTGCCTCTCTCAGGGGAAGCAGTTTCATGAGTTGCCCTCTCCAGGCTCAGATTTTATTTATCATGTTGCTGAACTGAAGCATCAGCTGAAAGCCTGAATCTAACATCTTCTGATGTTCACAGCACCATCAGGTGGCACAAAAGTGTGATCGTTTTGCTAAGAATATAAATTATCCCCTCAACGTAGACTGAGCAGCACTACTCTCAGCATTTTTGCACTGGGTGGTTAATACATGCCACCAACATTTACTCTGGATGAGGAATGAGGATGCTCCAAAAGGACGTGGACAACAAGAACTGTGGATAGTCTTCCCTGAAGCACATGGCTTATCTGCCTCTGAGAAGCATCTCCCACTTCAGTTGTCACTGTGATCGCAAGCATAACCCTACCCTATAGTCAGTCACCTGCTCTCTGCTGTTTGGCCCAGACACGAGATACTAAGAATAGAGACAGCATCTGATTCCTTGCAGCCACCAGCAGATGACAGAGAACAGGACCCCCCCAGGGACACTGTGTGTTAGTTCAGCACACTGTATTTCATTTAATCAACTGCTACATCTCATTCTAAACAGATGATAAAGGAGAACAATCCTTGGAATCCACATCTAGCACAGGAAATGAAAGTAGAAAGTTACAGAGAACACAGTCTTGGCAAATGGACCCAAAATAGGTCTTATCTTCCTAGCTTTGAAAAGTTCCTATATTCTGACTCCCCACCTTACCACTTCAAAAAAAAATCTGAAAAAAAGCTGAGATAATTAATGTACTTAAAAATGTTTTTATGGAATAGCATAAAGAAATAGGCAGGAAGGTAAAGGGATAGACTATTAAATAGAAAAACTAAATTGGAGTGCATACAATTATATGGAAAGAGATTATGCCTTATTTTAATATAAATAAAACTTTTTAAGCATAAGATAAAAAGCCATGCCTCAATAAACCAGTTTTCCAACAGAATACATTCAATTCAAATGATTCTCATAATTTCAAAACAATGTTATTTGCTTTGAGAAGTCTTATTATTTATACATTTACAATGGATGAGAGTAAAAAGGTTCAGTACATCTTGTAATGAGAAATCTGGCTCCACCAATGCAGCCACTGAGCTAACTTGGAATTTTTCCCCTTCTACCTTCCATTACAATCTAACTCTATGACTAACTTCAGTAGGCCCCTCTGTGTAGAGACTATTCCACACTCTGCTCCGGGCTAAACATTCTTCTGTGTATATACTAGTAAATTCAACAGCCTCTTTAACATCTGAGAACGAATTACTGACAAGTCATTTTTTCGCTCCATATTGCAAGTCAACGTGGCAACCCTGTTTTTTTTCTATTATAAACATGTACTATACCCCAGCTCCAAGTCGTTTTGGATGCTGATACAAGATTCATAATGGCTGTCAGAATCTGCAATTTTCCCTTTTGTTTTATGAGGTCAGGCAATATTACATGCACTGATATATTCCATTTTCCCAGCTGAAAACCTTCTCATTTGAGCCCGACAGGTTGAGGGAGTCATGATTTTGCAACCTCGCATGTGAAACACGGTATGAGGGGGCAGGTGGCTAACCCCACATTCTCCTCTTGCTCTTGTCCACTGGCAACAGTAAATTAAACTGTCAAAAATGGAATTGTCCTGTCATCAACAAAGCTATAGCTTCACAAGTATTGCAACATCAGATATATTTCTAATTCTGCATTTCCCTGCACCTGTAATTTCATCAGAAATTCGCACTGGACCATGGTGAGAAGCTGTCCAAGGGACACTGGCATTGTGAATTCCTTTAGAGGTTTGACATGGCATTTCAAAGACAGAAATTAATGAACAATTCCAGCAATTTGTAATATATATAAAAAGGGTGTTCAGTGTGAAGTCTTGACCTTCAGCAGGACCCTTTAAAAGGGTAGAAATGCTAACATGCATATGACATGCTATGGAGCCCAATGAGAAGAAACTATACACAAGTTAGTCTGCAAACAAAGCAAAGCATAACCACACAAACACCCAGACATCCCAGCTGAAATTATTTAATGGTCAGAAAGTCCAATAGCCTAGACTACTATTAAAAATGTTTAGGACTGGGGATACAAAAATCACCTCTTTTTCAATGATCTTTATGTAGAAAGGAACTTCTACAGAGGCCCTTAAGTTATTCTATAAGTAAAATGTTAAAATATTTTATGCAATCCATTTTTATTGTAGGCATTACCAACAATTCTGTTTTATTCTCGATAATTCTTCTTCAGATATTCCTTCAAGAATAAAAAAAAGCTCTCTTCCTTCTCAAGATTTAAATGTTCCCATCTTTTCAAGCCAATTTATCTTTACCATTTCTGCCTTCCTGGATTACATTTGCAATGAATTACTACCTCATGGATTGGACAGAAGTCAGGGTCCCCTTTGCCCACTATGCATCACCCTCAACTGCACCTCTTGTGTTAAGCAAGCATAGGGAAGAACGAACTAAGTTGTCCAATAAACTTGCAAGGTGAAAAGGGGTCTTTCTTATTTTTTTAAAAAAATATAAAGTCATGAGTCTAGTTGTCATTAATTAAATACTGGAATCAAATATTGTTATATATTATCCCTACAAAAATTCATTGCTTATCAATCATTCTGCTCAAGACAGAAAGTTAAATTGAGATGAGGCATCATTTCACAGCTTAATACAGTCAAAGTGACTCAATATTCCTTTATTAATTCTCATTTAATATCACTTTAAATTGCTGCCATTATTATCCTACCATAGACGAAAGATTCTATGTAATTAGTCTGTATTAAGCCCTTTTTATTTATAAGGAGCCAAATAAACAAACCCACTTTAATTACCTGGGCTCCACAATATTGATCTGAGCATCAAAATTTAATATGACTTTATTTCAAATTTCCATATGACTAGTATTTAAATTTGTTCCAGCAATAACAATTTTGCAGGCACAAATGACTTTTCATTCAAAGTATGTAAATTACTGCTAGCACCAGGCACAGAGGCTCTCTGTGCCCACAGCATGTTTACGGAGACCTCAGGGGCCTTGCTGCTGCACGCTTTGCTCCCTAATATGGCAGGAAAAGCCACCAATTACCAAAAGAGACAAAAGTCAACGAAGACAGGGAGTCTTCTCCCTCCCAAACCGTGTTCTCTCCCACTTCAGTACATGGTGTTAACGACATACAAATTTTGAGGTCATTAAGTATAAACAGGAATGGAAAGCCAGGCAGGCAGGAAGGCGGGATGTGCTCACGTCAGCATTTCAAGTACCCTCCTAATCCCACAATGCAAGTTTCAGCATTATTGTCTCAATTTAACTTGCATTAGTACCTAGCACCTTGATTACACTGTTGGGTGGTAATCTTCGCCTGCACATGCCATCATTACTTATGTCAAGCCTCTTGAGTTGTTATGAATACTATGTTGTTTTACGAGAGAGAGGAAATTAGTGCCAGTCCCCTAGAGTTTTGGGTGCTTAACACAGAAGCACTGTGCGGCCCTCGCAAATCCCACAACAAATCCTTGTTTAGTGCCACATGGAGATAAGGACTTTGCAGCAACATTGGAGCATAAATAACTCATGTCCCTCTTTATTTGTAAATGTCAAAAAAAAAAAATCACCGTTCTTTAATGTTGCTTTTCATACAAACACAGCAGAATGCATCCTGCTAGTCATGAACACACATACCAGTTGAGTAAGACATTCTAAATTAGACCACAGTACCACGGTAAGACACAAAACAAAGAAATGTCCACAACATGTGTTTGGAGATTACTGTAAAATGCTGTTTTGGATGTATTTTTAATAAAAATGAACTTATCAAATCCAGGGGAAACATTCAGTAGTAACATGAGCCTTTCCTCAGGAGTACAATAAAGTGGAAAAAATGTTGCTGCACATGGATTGCATTTTCGATGTTTTTTTAAATATGATCCACTATGTTGTGGAAAAGAATTATTTTCTGCTATTGTGGGGATCTTTGCATTGTCTGTTTATTCTGTTTACACAGCAAATGAAGCCTATGATATGAATAGGTGAACTCCCTAGAGAGAAAACGAAATTCAGAAATGATGTACAGATGGGGACAGGGGCCCATGAAAACAGAATATAAATTAATGTGCCCTCAACAGTCACATCTGGAATGGAACAGGCCAAATAAATAATTTTGACATTAAAAGAAATTAAAAATCAAGCACCGCAAATAGTAGAATAAGTTTTTTTCTAAAAAAAATATCATTAGTTTTCAATAGGTTTGAAATGGCATTTAAAATAAAATAATCAATATATGCAGGCCAAAATGGAGCCCGGTGTGTTTTCTTCCCTTTATTTATTTCAAGAACTAGTAAAGACTCATTTAAAATGTCACTCCCACAAAAGTCTCTATATCTTACCTTTTTTTCAGTTCTGAGCTTGCCTAGAAACAAATTTTACCAAAGTTTTGCATTTTGAATTGTTCATGGTTAACTTAGTAAAAGAATCTCAACAGGCAGATAAGTAACTGTGTGCCTGCTATACAGGGGGGAAGCTGGGGCCTAATTTAAGGATTCCACACCAAAATTGTGAATCCATTCACTTTTCTTTTGACCCTTTTCCATCATTATTAATGTAGCCTGAAGCAGACTAACCAGAAGATGAGGTCTTTGGCAGCATCTTTTGAGACTGGAACATAAGGTCTACTGGAGACACCATTATGAAAATGATAAAAAGACTGCAGGGTGTAGCCTGAAAAAACCAAGGGTGATGGACTCAGGGTAGGCAGGACCTGCTGGGGGCACTCAGTTTCCCTTGGTGGTTCTTTGCAGCCCCAGCCAGGATGGACAGAACCCTAGGGGGCCACTCTTTTCAGGAACCACACTGAGAAAGTGGGAGTCTCAACATGTCCACAAATGAAGTCAATTTTGAAAAACAGTTTCTGACAGCCCTATAAAACTTGCATGAAGTGACCGAGTGGGTGCTCCTGAGCCCACAGACTGACCACAAGTCACGCATCTATGGAAGTATACATTAGCTACTGCTGAATCTGTAAGTAAAGTCCTCAGCAGCCCAGGCAAATTCACTGCCACTAAGTCTTCACCGTCCACTGCATATGTAAAGATTTTTTTTCAGAAGGTAAAATATTTTTCTGAGTGTAACAACAGGCATGACTTATTTCAGAATTAAGTGCTAGGCTCTCTGGTGCTTGGGGAAATGTAAACTACAATTTTTACTCCAAATCCACAATCCACTTCACTAGCTTGTGCTCTCCAAAGGCCCTGAGCAGCCCCTTAAGATGATGAGCATCGTAGAGAGTGCTTTGGTAAATCATGCAAACAAGGAGGAGGAAGGAGACAAAGCCATTTCTCTCCCCATTTCATAAAATCAGTAAATTGATTTATAAACTGCTTTGGGTTGAAAATAAATACTAAGCTACAAATGTATAGCACTGACTTTTAAGAATCAGACCCCCAGTGCTCATGGACACATCAGATCAGACGAAGGGCACCAGCACCCCCACCCCACCGCCAACCCTCTGCTGCACACAAGTTAACGCTGATAAGGAAGCCATCGGTGAGGAGCAGTTATCTTTAATCTGGTGTCTGAACTGCACCTCTGGAAACTACAGAATAATCTCAGTTTCAAATTACATAAAAATAATTGATGATTTCAATACAGCACTTAAATAAAAGAAAGTTTTATGCTCCACAGTGTAAGTGCTGGTATTTTTTGTACCCGACAAGCTGCCCATACAAGAAGCAGTGTGCCTAATATTCTTGCCAACAAAGGCATTTGAAATTAGCAATTGCTTTTAGAAACTTTAATTACAATTTTAAAATGCTATTTCTGCTCTATAATAGATTCCAATTGTTTCAGTATTATCTGGCTTGCAAATAAAATCTACAGTAGATGACAATATTCCCAGGATTAATCACTCTTGAAATTCTAATATGCTCTTGAAATACCAAATAAAAAAGACAGCAATGTTGTTGATGTACTGAAAGCTTCTTGCTTTTTGCAGTTTGCTATTATTATGCATATCCAGGTAGAAAGTTAATTAACCCAAAGCTTAAGCTAATTATGATAGCAGAATGCTATCAACCCAACGCGCTCAGTCAGACAGCTGTCCGGAATTTCATTTGCTAATCATTTGTCTTTTGGCTGAGCATATGGTACATTTTCATGCTATCAGAGGAACAACAAACAGCTGAAAATCATTAACTAAAAACAATGTGCATAAAATCAGAAGCAGTTTTTTATACAGCTTTGTGTCAGACAAAAAGCCAGATCCTTGCCCTATAAAAATTAATGATTATTTTGGTTCTTGTCACTTAAAAATTTTAGCTGATAGTGCAATAAATATGTGACAAGAATTTCAGTTGCATCCATTACCTGTTTATATGAGTTTGCAAAAATATTCTAAATTTATTATAACAAAGGCATTACAAAAAATAGGTTTGGAAGATTATAAAATATATCCATTAGATACTCCAGGACCAAAGATTAGCTTCTAAGAAATGACCTCTTTGTTTGCTTCACACCCTACCTAAGTCTCATTGCGCTAGTATTCTGAAGATGACTTCTTTAATTGCAAGGCAAAATGTATGAAATATACTTGCACACATCCCGAAGCAGTATGTGACATTTCTGAGACCATCCAGAAATCTGTATAGACATCAGAAAGCCACATAAATCACAGTAAAAAGTTCACTTCAGTGTTGAGAGTGAAAAAGAGAGGAAGAGAAAGGCAGCCGCCGCCAGTGACACCAGGATGCTCAGGTGCTCTTAGCTTGCATTAGAGGACCTCACTACTCCTTTCCAGTACCTACCTCCTAGCGATTTACCCTTTGTATCGCAAGCCTTAACTATCTGGAAGGAGGAGGAAAAGAGAGAAATGTTAAAGCAAGTAGCATGCATCTACATTGCTCTTCTGGCCAAACTGGCACATGACCATCCACCTTTTCGGTGATGCAGATGTTAACACAGAACGATAAACTTTCCAAAGATGTCTTAACTTGCATTGGGTGAATATGTTCAGACAAGATGAACACACAGATGATCTTCAACCAAGCTTTAAATCCTTCTAAATCTACTGGGTGCTCCAGTCCACTTGGAAATTTTAAAAAGCATATATCCCTCTTCTACATACCTGACTGGTAAAGTGACATTCACAAAATTTTCTTCAAATCAATGTTATAATTTTTTTTGTTTTCTAAAGAGCAATAAAAAATGAAGATTCAGAATGTACATAATTCTGTATCATAAGCTTACGTAAAAATTAAAACAAAATCTGTCTCCCTATAGACTGTGTCATTTGATCAAAAAGTAATATATAGTTCTATAAACTAAAAATAAACTTTTCTCCTTCTTGGGGGAAGCTGAGATTTAACTTTTCACATGGGGTGACATCTGCAACTGTCATGAGTCAAAGGCTCAGCAGAGCCTGATTAATTGTTGGTCCACAGGGACTTCTGTTGGTCACGGACCAATGAACTACGGGGAATTTCCATGGCTGTAATATACCACTGTAACGATACTCAACTCTGCTTTTATTGCACTGGCCATGCAAATAGCAAGAGCTCTGATATCACATCTTTATGTCGCTGTAGAGCACTGAGAAGCCTTGGATGCCAACCAGCACCTCTCTCAAGACTAAAAGCAAGGTGGGAAGATACCTCCTGAATATTTTCCCCAAGGACTTTTATCATTTTAGACCAAATTAAATCGAATTAAAAGGGACATACCCCCTTTCCCATCCCCTGTACTTGAACAATTAGCCCCCCAACACTGGCCATGTGTCACTGCTGGAGAGACTTGAAAGGAAGACCTCCTGGTAGTTAGGATGAGGACATATGCTAAGTCCCCATAGAACGGGCACAAGCCAGATAGGCTCTGGTGGTTCCTTCGTCAGTTACCACCATATAAGAAAGGATGGAATCTTCTCCTAAGGACAGCTCTGAGCCACCAAGGTATATACCTCAAGGCTTACAGTCACTTCAGGCTAACAGAGACAAAAGCTCCCAAATTGTTAGGAAATCTTGATTAAACAGAAAATAATGTCAAGAAACCCCAGCCAAAGCAGAGGCAGTGCCAGTCATCACCTGTCCCTCAAACTGTACACATAAGGCCTGGAAAAGAGAAAGGGTTTGATGTGGACCAAGTCTGCATGTTATGTTTGCAAACTGGAAAGGTCCCTTGCTTGCTGCTCCACTGGGAAGTCTGAAGCCAAACCTATTACTTTAGTCATAAAGGTTTAATCATTCACAGTTCAAATGTTGATGCCTCTTCCCAATGCGTTGAATTTTTCACATCTAAGTTTTTGAGTTGAAAAAAAAAGCTTCCAGATGAAAAATGCCGTCAACAAGGGAAGGCATATGGGGGCTACTTAAACCTGGTCCTTAAGGCCTTTCCCTTCTCTTCCCAAAGGCTACACACTCAACACTGATATTGATATTAATATTAATTTGTCATTAATACTAATGTTTCACTAACCAACTAGGAGTATTTTGAAATATCCAATTTCTCTGGATAGCTAAACCTCAGGTTCCTCTATGAAAAATGTTTTCTAATTATTGCTTTCCAGTAAGCCATCAGACAATGCATCTTGGTTTCTTATTAATTCAGGGATTTCAGACTTGTATGGAAAACTGGCCACTTCTGAGTTGTCCACCTCAGCAGGTCACAGCCAGTCCCTGCACCTAGCATACCCTGTTGCGAGCGGACAACCAAACAGGCTATTTGAGGGCAGCCTGTTGGGGCAGTAAGAAGCAATACAGATGTTTATCTAATTTGATTAATTTAATTTGGAAACAAGTAATCCAATGAAAGTAATGGGTGTTGTTCTTGTTAGTCCACTGAGCAAAAACACAGGCTCATAAACTACCTGACAATCCCTCTCTTTGAAAGAGGTGGCTTCCCAAGAAGCATGTCTCTCCCAGCCCAGATCACTTAGTACATGTTTCTTCACTGTGTCTTGCACTTCTAGAGATGAGAGTGGGTGACTCTCAAAAGGACTCCCCAAATATTCTTCACATTTGCCAAGAGGAAGGGTTTTTTTCTTGTCACCTCTCCATCTGCTCCGAGAGGACCTTCTTTCTCCTGGTCTTCTTTGTTTGTGGCTAGAAGCCCAAGGAACTTCAGGTAAGTGTTCAGGGACTGAGGTGAGAGCCACCCCTAAACACAAATCAAGATGTGTCTGGAAGATAGTGCTGAGTTAGCCTGCAGGGCAGACTAGGGTCGCAGGCTTTGACTCTATCCTTCATTTCTCTATGTAAAAAGTAAAGGGAAAAATGCTTCACACAAACAATGTCAAATTGGTAGTAGACAACCAGAGCAGGTATCTAGAAACATAGCTGAGCATATAAATGTGCAGCTTTTCCAGGGACAGACATATTACATGACACTGCATTCCCATCACAAAGGCAACAATTAAGTCATTCTGTCACTGTTTCCCTGGTAAAATGTGAACTATTCAAGCTGTCATGAAAACTAATAAAAATTCTCTATTAAAACAGGAAAATGTATATGCATATGGGAATTTTCAGCTATAGTCCCCTTGAATAAAGGTTAAGTACGTTGTATGCATGTACAACTAAATGTGTGTTTATTGCAGTACTGTCTTGGGGTGAGGAGGATACTTATCACCTTATTGTTTCTGGAGAGGGGAGAAGAAGGGATAAAAAGAATGGCTAGAAATATTTTTATAGCCACATCTTGGACTATTAGGTAACCAGGCAAAGTGACTGAGTGAAATCTGAAACAGTAGACTGGGAGGGGTGATGAGAAAAATAAGAAGAAACAAAATGAAGAATAGATATTGTGATCCTACATTTTAAAAACAATGTCAAAACTTTATGTTTGCGTTTGTGCATGACTATTTCATAGTAAATAAAGAAAAAACTAGGTCAGTGATGGTGAATCTATGGCACATGTGCCACAAAGCAGGCTGTTATCACTGAAAGCTCTAAAAGATTCGCCATCACTGACCTAGGCGTTAGCTGCTTAGCAGAAAAGGAAAAAAGAAAAACAGGAGGGAGGAGGGAAAAAGGCAACAGGAGGTGAATAAGCTGCAGGAATAAAGGACTTTTAAAAATGATATCCCTGTGAACACAGGGAGCTCAAGGCATGTGCTCACTGACTGCAGGACTTGGAAGCAACCACTGCCCAGCTCTGTGGAATCTGAAACAGGGCAGGGGATGTGAGCATCTCAACCCTTGCCCTTTGTAACACACAAGAAGAGCACACCAACACCTACCAGGAGAAGAAACTGAGACTGCTGGCTAAAAGGATGATGTAAGATTGGCTAAGGATTCTAGGCATAAATATCCTTATTGCTCAAGAATTCAAACAAATCAAATATAGTTTAATAACAGTAGTGCATTGGTTCACAAACTTAATTTGTTCATATTTCTGGAAAAGATGATCACATTACTGTTTGTGTAGGAAAGATGGCCATAGTTGTGTTCATCACCTGATGCAGAGCTCACAAACAAAAGCAAAATTTTGCAAATGCTTCTGTCTGCAAACCAAATTGTTTGCAAACAAAAGTGTCTGCAAACTGAGATACCACTGACTGTGATCACTCACTTGACATCCACACTTTGCTTTTTCGATATACTTTCAGATTTGTCCAATTGTTTACTAGAGAGAACAGTTTTCATCTTTAACTTACTAAACCAGCAGCACCACTGTGGGGGAGTGTGGGCCACCCCAACAGCCACAACTGATCCTCAGGTCACTTACAAGAAGTCAGGCCTGCCTGATGAACCCTTTGTTCAGGCAAAGCCTGTCCACTGTTCAGGACATAGCCTGTCCACTGAACAGCTCTTTCCAAAGTGACACAGTATACACCACTTCCACCCAGACAATGTTCTATGCCATGTTCCAAATACAAAAAGATCACACCACTCTTTGGGCCCTAACTCTACTCAGAAGAACTGATCTTCCTAGATCAACTCTTGCCTTCCATAGTTCTGTTTAATGATGGATAAGAGCCAAGAAAGAGGGTAATGTGCTTTTGGAGCTGTGATCCCCACACCACAGCACTGGCAAACATACTTTTGCAGAGCTTGACAGGAGTATGGTCTATATTCCATCATCTTCTTTACTTCCCACAATCCTTCAAAAATGTAAAAACCACACACAGCCCACTAATAGGACAGACATACACCAATGAACTGAATGTGGTCCAAGGGCTATATTTTGCTGACCCCTGCCACAAGAGGGAAAGGGACAAGGCCTACAAACAATTAAAAAATCATGTCATCTTGAGTTTTGGGTAATCTGCAACAAGGGGGTGAAGGGAATGGCCAACCAATACACTACATTTTATACAGGTCTGTTTTTTTAAAAAAGCCTTTAGAGAATTCCAAACAATGGTAACGATCCTCTTTTTTGTTTTTCTTTTCAGATCTACCTGAAGAGGAAGCAATAAAAATGATGAAATTAAACTTGTTATTTTCCCCACACACCAAAATTTGAGTGAAGGGAACCCAGCATGTTTTACTCAATTCTAACTGTAATGTCTGAGAAGTCCCCACAGGTTGTCAGCTGATGCTGGGCTTTCCGGTGGCAGTTCTGCAATTTTATGCGAGGGTGAAATCCAGATGAACTTTTCACTAGAACACCAGCCATACAAGGGTACGATTTGTACAGAGGGTTCCTCTGTAGGCCTAGAGCTCAGGCACAGAGAACTCCCTGGACTTGAGCCCTTTGACTCCAACATGGGACTGGCTCAGAAAACAGAGCAAGGCCTCATCTAGCTTTCTAACGTCTCTGAGCTTATTTATCCTCCAAGCCCATGGGAGAGGAAAATCAGATGAAGATTAGAGAAAACTCCTAGGTCCATAGTGGAGACCCTGACCACAACACTTTCATTCCCCTTTCCCAAACGTAGCACCTGCCTGGCCCCACTCAAACTCTGCAGTAGCATCTGTGTGCCTTGTTGGAGTGGCAAACAGCTCCAAAAGCACATTATCCTCTTTCTTGGCTCTAATCCACTATTAAACAGAACTATGGAAGGCAAGAGTTGATATAGGAAGATCAATTCTTCTGAGTAGAGTTAGGGCCCAAAGAAGCACTTACTAGCTGGTTCTAACATTTCATCCAGATACACACTGGTTTGAGGGATGTGATTCTAGGTATCATGAGTGACCAAGAGCAAGTTCAAGCCTGTCATTCTTGTTGCCCTTTGGTTATAAGGTGAAAAGTCTTTCTGATAAATAGGACATTAGCACCATGACTCGCCAGAGGCAGTGCCCTGGGGGTGCTGCAAAGCCCTGGCAGAAGTTTCCTTGGCTCTCATGTACTCATCCCCTGGGGGAACTGACTTGGGTGAGACATTTAGCCTGAAAAGAGGCAAGAAACTTCCATGTGAAAGATTTCTTTCCAAGCTCATTTTGGTTAGCTGAAATTTTATTGTATGCACAATATTTTTATAAAAAAATATATGAACACTGAAGTGAAATGCAAAATTTAAATATTTAGCTAATAATTATGATATATGACAAAGAAACTGACTTTCCATACAAAATTTAATGGGGAGGAATCAAAGATGATAGATAAACTTGGAGTCGTAGTGTTATTTGTGCTGCTGTTCTGTGACACCAAATAGATATCTGGTTTCTGTTACTATAACAAGACATCTATGGCTAATTAAGCTCACAGTTCTGGAGATTCAAGGGCATTGGGTTGGCTCTGGTGGAGACTTCTGGCAGATGCTATCACGATGGCAGGAGTATGTATGAGAGGAAGAGATCAAACGGCAAGACAGAAGCCAGTGTCTTGGGTTCTAGGAGAACTACCTCCATCCCCTTTAAGGGTACATCTCTAATGACCTAATGACCTTCCACTAAGCCTCACTCTGGAAAGGTCCATCACCTCTTAACATTTCCATATTCATAATCAATTTCCAGTATATGAACCTTTGGGAAATATTAAAACCACGTGCAAACAGCACTATCCCATTGCTAAAAATTCCATACTAATCATCAATCAAATGTCAGAATTTAATTATTAGATGTGTTACATTCACCTTAGTAGGGAGAAAAAGTACAGAAAGATGTCTGATGCCCAGTGTGTTCAGAGCTCCTTCATGGCTGCATATTCTCTTTATTCAGCTGAAGCTGGCTATAATTCTATTTCCAAGTTACTTTCTTTACTGTATTGGTGTCATTTCTATTATTCCTGCATCATATCCCCAATAGAAAACTTGTTAGATACAGTATTTTTCCAAACTCAGAATTCAATTCTAAAGTGGCCTCCTTATTCCTTTGCTTGAGTGCAGACAGGTGAAATTCCCTCATAGCTCATTAGCAACACCTGATTGCTCTAATTTTTACCTGTGGGATTATTAGATAATTTTAAGTCACCTGATATACCAACGAGACATAAAAAATGAAGCAAAAACCTGAGCATCTAACTCACTGGTTCTAAACTTACATAAACCATCACATATACACTTGAGAGTGTTAAGAAAATACTGGGCTCTGCAAAGACTGTCAAATGCACTTATCCACATATTTAGTCAATGTTTCTTACCAGATTCTAGTAATTTCAGATGCCTTGAAAAGTGCTCAAGGACTGCAGACTAAGAAACTGGGTGAGAGCATATCTGTGGCTGTAGTGACTGCATGTGTTGGCTTCATGGTCAGCCACCACACAAGGTCATGCTGAAGAGCTGGATGACACCTTATGTGTATCAGGCTTCCTTTGGGGAATCTCCCAAACCTGGAAGAACATGTTCCTCCTTAAAAGACACCGTGGACACCTTCCTCAGAAGAGGAACTCCCAAGATCTGTTTGGCACTAAGATGCCTCGCACGTGGCAGAAAGGAGCCAGGCATATCGGTTTCCTTGATCACACCATGAATGGGCATGTCTGTGCCAAGAGGACTTCTGAATGCTTTCTGTGTTCTCTGGTTTTCTGTCTTAGTGGTCCTACAAAGAGCTTAAAATGGTTTAATTAATAACATTCTTGTATGACATAGGAAATGAACTAGCATCAGATCAGACAGCCCCTGTGAAGATCCAAGAATACTGGGAAAAATCATGAACAAAAAACCTGAAGACACACTAAAATTGAGAGGTGAGATTCTGGCACCAGCTTCCTTCTTCTACCTGTACAGAGGAGGAGGATTTAAACATCTCATTAATTTCTATGAGCTGTGTAAGACATGGTTTTCTATGGTAATACCCTCCTAGCCTTTTAGGAGAGTATTCAAGGTTTCAAAGAATGCAAGAAAAACATAAGGTTGAATATCTTAATAATATGATGTTCAAAAATTTCTTAAATGTATAGTATTTTCAATGAAAATTCTCACTTGAGCTTTTTCTACCTTCAGAACCTGATTTACAATCAAAATTGTTGCCTTGGTGCTGCCAACTCACCTTTAAAGAAAAGTAGAATGGGACCGAATTTCTGGTATTTCCTAAAACTTAAGAGTGCCAAAAATGTGCTGTAACATGAATGTTTTTAGAAATAGCATAGTAAGACTTAAAGAAAGATAAAAAGTGATTTATTTCTTGCTCAGATCTATAGCAACACAGGTAACTTTGAAGACAATGACAAACACTGGCCAACTTGTGCTAAAGAAATGTCAGGAAGGCCAGAGAGAGGACTACTGGTCCAAATGGAAGAGACACAAACATACCCCAAACAGCTGATCAAGACCCATCTTTCTCAGCTGAAGCTTCTGAGCCTTTGCAAATTAACCTATGTAGTTTTGCCTACAATTACGACTTCTAGACCCCATGAAATTCTGATGAAGCTCATTGTACCCATGGACAGAAGTCTTCCGATAAGCTCTCCATTAGAGGACAGAGTGTATTGTGTTTGAAAACCTTCCCTCCAGACCCATTAAGGACATTGGAGCAGAAGAAGCAGGGGACTCCAATGCTGCACCAAAGGAAAATGCAGACTAGAGCAACCACAGCTTCCCTGGATCTCGCCATTGGCCTCTCAGCCAACACATCTGTTTAGAGCAGTAGTTTTCAAAGGTTTTAATTTATTAGAGCTATTTTTCTTCAGATGAGTTATACCTATTAATATTTATTCTGTTAGGAATTTAAAAATATTTTACTAATCCATTTAAAAGCAATTATGCCGGGCATGGTGGTGCACGCCTGTAATGCCAGCACTTAGGAGGCTAAGGCAGAAGGATTGTTGCGAGTTTGAGGCCAGCCTGGGGTATAAAGTCAGCTCAAGGCCAGCTTGAACTGCACAGCAAGATCCTGTCTCAAAAAGACAAAAAAAAAAAAAAAAAAAAAAGACAAACATATGTTGGTATCACAAATAAGTTTCACAAAAAACAACTATTTTCAAAAGCTAAAGTACTTTAGTTAAGAAAGGTGTTATGCTGGTTTTGTTTTGTTTTGTTTTGTTTGTTTGTTTATTTTTGGTAGTGCTGGGATTAAACCTACAGCACTGAGTTATATCCCTGTCCATTTTTAACTTTTTTTCTTTTAAATTTCAAGACAGAGTCTTAGTAAGTTGCTAAGTTATTCAGGCTGGACTTCAATTTGTGATCCTCCTGCCTCTTCTTTCAAGACTGCTGGGATTATAGGCTTCTACCACCATACCCAGTTTGGATATTTTTGAGTCTCTTCAATAGTTAGGTTAATAGAAGGCAGGTGGATTCTCTAGCTGTTTCTGCCTTCAGCGTCTTCATACATGGTTTTGGCTGAAGGAGATGAAGAAAATCCTCTTCAAATCGAAAAAGAACATATTTGCCTGAACATATTCTTTGAGATACTATATCAGATCTCAACAAGGAATAGTTTCTAAAAGGGGATGACTACCATGTGGCTCTGAGGCCTTACCGATGAACTCTGTACAGTGACATTAAAACCCTGTGGTCTACCTTGTATTTCTAAGCTTTGCTCAGTCATAATATTTATAACATTACACATCAGTCATTTGGAAAATACTAGTTCACTGAATTATGCAAATCTTTCACATGCTTATGTATTTCAATCGTATTTTCCTCTATATCACCTTGAGGTGATATTGACACAACACTGATAATCTCAAACATTTTTAAATGCTAAGAGGCTATGAAGTTCATGGTGGTCAGTACTAATTCCTCAAATTCTCATGTCTATCATATACTCCTGGCAACAGAAGTGTCAGTTAGTTTTCTTAAAGTGAAAGCATCATTTTCAAGAAAACTTCTGCCAAGATCCAGGTATACGCAACCATAGTGGGCCAGTAACACCTTCGGTGGTAGAAATGATACTCTGGAAAAGGCCTATCTTCCACTGGTAGCTCAGCTATAAACATGCTCTTCCTGGAGAAGCCACTGCTTTGGTCCTTAGCAGAGGGTATGCACACCCATAACTGCATTCCACTGCCTATTAGCTTGGGCACTCTGGGGCAGTGTCCTAGTAAAGAGCACAGTGGTACCAGAATGGTCTCTGCCACACCTACCTTGGTCTTTATGCTCAAGTGCAGCAGCTTTCTCACCATCACCTGTGGACCAGTTGTGCAGAAGTCAACATGAAAAGACAAATGAGGCCTTATTATTATGATGAGCATGATTTGGCTTAGTGGACCATCTGCACAGTCACAGGGAACAACACACTTAAAGGATCTCTGATCTAGAATGTTTCCATGGAAACAGATGTCCAGGAGTGTCACTGGGTAATACATATTTGCCAATCACATGGAGGCCTCAAAAGAGGACTCTAGCCTCAGGTTGACTTATTTCTTTCTCTGCTTTCATGCTATTACAGTCTTTGAAAGAACTGCTCACACATTCTCATACAGCAAACCTGTATCTGACATCATCAAAAACTGCACACAGCTAAGATGAGGAAGATGTTTGCCCGCTGTGCACAGCTACAGTTTTGCCTGGTCTTTCCTTCAGCTCAGAGCACTGTGTACCCTGACCAAGTTCATTCCACCAACAGACCACCTCAGTACACCTCTCCACCCCCAGTGGTGCTTGCCTACAGAAGTCTATTTTTGGTAAACCTGTAGCTTACACACAAACACTTTCCACTACCACATCATTTTCAAGTACTTTTTGGTACAGTGGCCATTTTTGTCAGAGCTGAGTACGCTTCAGATTTGAGAGGGTAATTGGACCACCTTTCTTTCCTCATCCGGTGGAAGGGTGTAGGAGCACCTGAGTTTGTTAACTGACACACAGCACCACAATATTCCTCATAATTGAGTCCTTTCCGGTAATAAAAATCAAGACTGTGATTGCTAGCACAAGATTGATAGGATTTAGAGTGCCAGTAAACTGGAGATTGTGAATCCCTTAAATGCTTGTATACCCTATCTTGCTGTATCTTAAATGCTGATATCAGAATTTTTATGGAGAGTTCCTAGTCTCTCTCAGTTTTTCATTAGACTGTGAATGGTAAATGACACACTTTTCAAAGTTTACGTTCCTTTTCTTGGCTAGATCCACAAAAATAAGATTCATACTTTCTTGCCTCTGCCAGCAATTCCATGGCTAAAAACTATTCATTGCAAAATAGAAATAGATTCTTATTTTGCTCTGATATAGATTCACAAACTGTAGAGGAAAATTTGCTCACATTGTATCCAGTCTCTTTATTTATTAAAATTTAAATAGTGCTGAGTTGGTCATCTGATGAATCAAATTTCTAACCCAAGAATTCAGGTTATGGAAAGCGATGGGATCCAGGTACTTTTCAGGGAAAGATTCACACAAACATATTTCAGTTTACTAAATATGTTCAAAGTAACTATAAAGAGAGTTATATTTTTATATTAAACTTATTTTTATTCAAAAATGTGCTTTTAAGTAAGAAACACGCGATAGATATGGAGCCTTTAGGTGAAAAGATAATTGATAGATGCATAATGTCCAGTCAGCCTGGCAAGTCTCAGCACAAAAAGGCTGGCTTGGATGAGACCTGGACTCCAGGGCCACAGTTGTTCAACAAATTAAGCTCTGGGTAGCCCAATCACAAAGGTTCTTTCCACCATCCAGGAGATGAGCAGTAGAATCTCAGACCTGCAGGTAAATGAAAGAGCTAACAGGCCTTGGTAACCCATCTGCTTGAATGGGGTGAGAAAAATGATGAAGAAGATGTGTGACCTGGAACCCATGGAAGGGACCCTGGAAGCCATGATAAGATGGCCACGGGAAGCCCTGGCTTACAGCAAGGGGGAAAGAGGCTGAGAAGCTTCTGAAATATTGGGCAAGTGATGTTCTAGCCCAGAGCACAAAGTTATCCATCACAGGTAGATAACTTTATATGACTTCATTAAATCACCAGGAAAACCTTCCAAAAAAAAAATCTCTCTGTAGATTTTTTTTCAGTCTTTCCAAAAACAGAGGTTTCCATTTTGTGTATTTTATACACTTAGTAAAGACCACAAGAAGCTTAAAAATGTCAACATTTTCTCTCCCTCCATGTAAATCATGAGTGAGATACCAAATTCCATCTGCATTTGCCTATGAAATTCAAGTGGTAGAGGTGGGCAGAATCTGTGCTCTGTGCCACAGCCCAGCAGTGAAGCCACAACACATGATGAGGACACACTCTGTCCATACTTGAGGCAGTGTGAGCAGCTGGACCACTCAGATATACACATGCGGATCGACTCATGAGACATCATGTGGCAGACATAGAATTAGGGCATGTTGCAATTGGGCCCTATGATTGTGAGAACTGACATGCTGACCCTCTCATTGGATACCACTTCTTCTGCCACACATACCACTTGGTGCTCCAAGGGACTTTCCCACTAAACAGAACAGGAGGCAGCAAAAGCGATAAAGCATTTATCACTTTAGGCATCTTCCAGCATTCAAGAGACCTGGAACAAGGTAATCAGAGCAAACAATGAGACAGCATCCAGTGTATCCAAGTTAATGGTTACTGCTGGAGACAGTGATAAACCATTTTCTGCTGATCTGTGTCAGAATTTCCTAGATTTTCCAACGGGTCTCCCTGCTCATGAAGCTCTGCAAATATGTGGGTGTGTATATATGCAACATTTAACAAAGTGCCAAGATAATAGCTAAGTGTTGAGCACTTCGTACATGGTTTGCATGATATTGAGTGTTTTTCAGACACTGAAGCCACCTTGTGATCCAGGTGTGATACCAAATAGTCCTCAAAGAGAAGGGAGTAAGGTCTGAGTGCATTTGTCCATAATCACAGAACTGGTTCCCAGTATAGGCGGAAATGTACTCTAGTGTCCTAGGGCCTATCAGCTTCAAACACATCTTTAATGGATGCTACAAAGTGACTCTCAGCCACACTGAGTCACGCTATTCCTGGTTTGGATGCATGAGAAAGAGTGGGAAGAACATGACAGAGAAAGCATCAACAAACTACTTATAGAGCAATATAAAAATAGATGAAAGCATAAGGCTCATTAATAAAAAGCTTTCCAACGATGTGAGAAAATGCATACTGTATCACATTTCTACTGCTGAACAAAAAATTTACCACACACTTAGTGGTTTTAAAACACCACAACTTTTACCATCTACCACAGGTCAAGGTCCAGGTACAGGCAACAGGATCTTGTGCTCAGGCTTCATACGCTGAAGTCAAAATGTTGGCCATGGCTGTGATTCTTAGTGGTTGTGGCTCAAAGACTTCTCCTAAGTGCATGGTTTATTGGCAAGGATCATACCCTTGCAGCTGCAGGGCTGGGGTCCTGGTTTTCTGCTATCAGCCAGGAACCATCCTTACATCACTGCTTCACTGATGTGGAGTAATCAATAGTACAACAGGTATCACTCCAGTTACAACTAGTGAATCTTAACAGCAAGATTCAAAGGAACGAACTACTTCCATGTATATTTCCTATTGTCCCTAACACAAATAAAGTTTATAAAAACACAAAAATATCCAGAACCTAACCAAGTAAAATTCATATATAAAGCATCTAATAAAAAATTACCAGAAACAGTAAGAGAAGTAAAATAACCAGTACTTAGAGGGGAAAAAATGGAAATAACCAAAAATTGACATATAAGTTAGCAGATGAGGTCATTAAAACAGTAATTATGCTGAATTCTGTATCTTAAAAAGCTAGGTATGAAAATGATAGAAATGTTGCTTTTAGAGATGAAAATTACCATGTCTGAGAAGAAAAACACACTGGATGGCATTAACAGCAGATTAGACATTGCAGAAGAAAAGATCAATGACCTTGACATAATATGAACTTTTAGACAACTCAAAATAGCCATACACACACACACACACATACACATATACATACATATATGTACATATACATACTCATACATATATACTATGAAGGACAGGATAGGATAGAAAGCCACTTGAAAAATTATGCCTAAAACATTTCCTTAAACTTGATGAAAAATATAAACCCATGAATCCAAGAAATTCAATGAAACTTAAGTACAAGGACCCTAAGGAAAATTACACCAAAAAATCAAGCTGCTGAAAACAATTAAAGGAAAAAAATATTTAAAACAACCAGAGAGGAAAAAAATATTACATACATAAACAAAAGTCAGTATGACAGCAGATTTCTGGTCAGAAACAATGTAAGTCAGGAGGCAGTGGAATGAGGCCTTTAACAAAACTACCAATTTAAAATTCTATACACAGAAAAGATACCTTTTAAATATTAAGATTCAAATAGTTTGTCAGTTATGCCAGATGATTTATCACCCGTAGGCCAATTTAAGAATGTAAAGTTCCAGGCACAAGGAAATGAAAGAGCAGGCTGAGGAAGAACTGATACTTTCCTACACTATAGTATTTGTAGGGCAGTGAAATGGTACAACTACTCTGGATATTTGAAATTTGGTAAACAGCCTCTGATCATCTAAAACACTCCTGAGTGTTTACCTAAGAGAAATAAAACCCCATGTCCCTACAAAGATTCCTAGATAAATGTTCACAGCAGCACTGTAATAGCCAAGAACTGAAGGAAAAATCCTCAATGTGCAACTCATAATGGATAAGCTTTAGTATGCCCAGTTAGTGGACTCTCAACAAAAATGTAATGCTTGATGCAGCATGCAACAACATGACATTCTGGAAGAAATGAGACAAAGAAGTATGTACAGTGTGATTCCATTTATGAAACTATAAAATTTAATTTATATAACAAATATAACCTATACATATACTGTATGTACATTATAAAACTCTAGAAAATTTAAACTAATGTATACAGTGACTACAGATCACCTCTTGCTTAGGGACAGGGAAAATTTAGGTAAGGAGAGGGGTCAGAAAGATGACAAAGGAAACTTCAAGGGCAATGAAATAGTCATTAGCTTGATGTGGTCATACATGTCAAATTTTATCAAACTACATATATGCACTTTTTATATATGTGCACTTCAGTATGACCTTTACACTTCAATAATTCTGAGAAAAAGAATTCATACCTAGGGTGTCCTCCCTCTATTGTTTTCTATAATTATGATGCCATAAACAAGCTGAATAAATAACCTACACCATTCCCAGATTGACTACCTATAATTTTACTCAATGTCATTTCACATTCATTAGAATAGCTGAAATTTTAAAGAAACACAAAGCAACTAGGTTTTTGAGGGTAGGAGGAATTGGAACCCCTAGTACTGCTGACAGAAATACAAAATGATACAGCTGCTTTGGAAGTTTCTCAAATGCTTAACACAGAATTGTCATAGGACCTAACAATTCTACTCTAAGATATATATATATATATATACCCAAGATAAATGAAAACATCTGCACTCACCACAGCCTTATTCACAATAGCCAGAAGGTAGAAATAACTCACATATCCATCAGTTGGTGAATGGATAAATGAAATGTGGTCTACATATATGATGGAATATTGTTTGGCCATAAAAAGAAATGAAGTTCTGACACATGCTACAACATGGAAAAACATTGAAAACATTATACCTAGTAAGAAAAAAGCCAGTCATAAAGGTTTTTGTATGATTCTATTTATACAAAATGCCCAGAACAGGCAAATCCAGAGATAGAAGAGACTAGTGGTGGGCTGGGGCCAGGTAGAAATAGGGGATGGGAAATGACTGCTAATAGGTACAGGGGTCCTTCTTTGGGGGGAAGGGGTTGTTTAAAATGTTCTAATATTACATCATGATGCTGGATATACAACTACAGGTGGTTTTGGGGGTAGGAAGGACATTTATAGAATCCTTTTATGTGGCCACAAAGACAAGGCTCTCCACACATGCTACAGGGGATGTTGGGTTTTTAAACATTTTTTTATTAGTACATGTTCGTAAAACATAAACATTTATCATGTGAAGTTGTTAAATATACTGTCACATCTTAATCTTTTTTACTTCCTCTCCTTCTCTCACCACCCTTCCATCCCCTTCACCTTCATGGATGATGACAGACTCCAATTAAAAAAAACATGGAAAAATAAAGATAAAACCAAAACTGCCATCCTAAGATGCAATGAAGTCACTCTTCACTCTCAATACAAAAGGCAGAGTCTACTTTTCCACCTTCTTCCTTCAACCACAACAGCAACATACCACCTGGATCCAAAATACATCCAAAACTTCAGAAAAATAAAAATAAACAGCTGAAAAGTACTTTCCTTATAAATACATCTGAGGGGAAAATGATTAACTTAATTTATCCCTTTGTAAATTTCCCTGGGAACCTCGAAAAGATCACCCCTAAAACAATGAATTAAGTCTTCAGACAGTAATGGAGTTTGGCTGTCTTTATTTTTAGGTTGATTTTAGAAAAGCTGTTTATTGTGAGACTGGTTAAATGTTTAGCTATTTAAGTTTCCATCGGATGATAATTTAACTTATTACTCCACATTTAATCAAATACACCCAAGGCAGTTCTACAGTGCCAATACACAGATTATTGTCTGTTTCTTATGTGCAGGTGCAATGCAGTCCCCTTTTCTCACTTTTGTTATGGAGGGAAGTAAGACAGCTTATCAGAAAGATGTAAGATTTTTCCACTCAAGATTGTTCGTCTTTTGTGTTAGCAAACTGTCTTTTAGGAAAAATGGAATAAAGCCGATATTTTGGTGTATCAAGTGATTCAGTGCAAGCATCTCTCAAAACCATGATCAATATTCTCATGTTTTTAGCACTGTTTTCAGTCATAAATATCTTTCCTTTAAAAAAAAAAGAAATAACTCTCCTCTCAATCAACAGTGCCTGCAATCGATAAGCAGGAGGGAGAGCAGCCATTGTGCCCTGGTCAGACCTGGGCACTTGTTGGAAAAGCAAGAGCCTGCTGTCACATTAAGATCCATATGCTTGCTGGCTGCAAAAAACTCTAAGATAATTTAGACATTTTTTAAAAAGCAGCAACAGAAAATAGTTTCTTATTCTAAAGCATATCATCTGCACTGAATTTATTTTGCATCTCATTTTTCGCCCCTTAGCTGCACCAATGAATCACTGAGTGAATGGGTGAGTGAATGAATGAATGAATATATACATGAATGAATACATACATACATGGGTTGGATGATATCATTTAGGCTAAATACAAAATCCTTTAAAAGCTGAAATATGGCTATAGGGCAGAGGTTGCACAGAAAGTAAAAGTTTAAAAGGTACATAATTACAAGTATTAAAAGTAAGTAATAGCAAAATCTACCCAAATAAGAACTTCTAATACAGTCTTTTAAAATGTGTGTCGGCTGCCCATCAAAAGTAGAGAGCAAGTGGTAATGAGTACTGTGACAAGAGAAAGATCATAAAACTAATTCACTGATGAAAGACCATTAGCTCATCAGTTCATTTAAATCATAAAACAGTGGTCGCCTGGACCCTTGCATCAGGAGGCAGTGAACACAAATAAGCAAGAGGCAGGTGGGAACCTAGGCATCAGTGTGAGGTAGCCTTTATATGGATCCTTTATGATGGTCTTAGATGAATCAATTCTCAGTATTTCTTGTTCAAAGGCCAACGCAAGAGGGTGCTAACAACGACTCTCTTGGGTCAGGACCAGTTGCCCCCAGTGGGGGTCTCCTGCAGAAGCACCAGGCCATCATGGCTTGCCCTCTGGAGAGTTGTATCTACAGATGTGGGCAAAACACTTTCATAAGAGACCAATCTTATGACAGCAAGCCCCCAGGAAGCTAACTAACCACAGCTTCTTTAAGTATTAAGGACCAGAACTGTGGGAAATAAATCCTTGCTTCTGACAGAAGCACTAGGAGTCCCAGGAAAATGGCTCGGCTTCCAGGAATACTTGGGCCCAGTCCTCAAAAAGCCTGTGTCGCCATCACAGATTTAGGCTGAGCATTAGCACAGACAGCAAAGTCCCCTTCCTCAAGAGGCTAGAACAGAGATAGTAAATTTTTTAGAAACAAAGTGCCAAACCACAATCCGAAACCCACTTATTTATCACAAAGTACCAACACTGCAATTAACTCCAAATACTGAGGTTTTGGTTTAGAAAAAAACAACTCCACATTAACATCTTTTGTTAAAAGAGAAACACAGTAACACTCATGCCATAGGTTCACCAGTACTGGTTTAGGACACCTGGAAGACTGGACTCAGCAGATTTTTTTAAAAAAGAGAAAACCAAATTCTGAACCACTTCAGGACTCTATTCCAAGAAGTATCAATAAACACACCCATTCTGACTACTTCTATTTGGGCATTTGGGACTTCTCCACTGTTTCCTAAGAAATGACAGTTTTGTCCAAATTAAAAACACAATGGGATAACATGAAGTGGATTTGATTATTATAGTTCAGCTGAGCAGCACCCAAGGCCACAGAGGGTGGTCTCATTCTCCTTGAGGACCACTACCCACAGGAACAGCAGGCCCCCCAACTTCATAGTGCCATGGCTGTGGCCCTCCCACGTGAACAAAGACTTACAAAACAGAGAGAGACAGCCTCTCACAACACTGAAGCACCACTGAGGTGGGAAGCTGACCTTGAGCCACCCTGGAGGGAACAAAGGATGTGTGCTAGGGTGCAGCACCACCCTGCTTGCTCTATACCAGCTCCCATTAAATGTTTTCCAGCGTTAAGCCTGCATGACAGCCATACTGTGCACGCTTCTCCCCAATGCAGCTGTTACCCATTTTGATCTCACAAAACAGCATCATTATTTCCTCTCAGGGTCGTGTGCTAATGCTTTGTAATGGAACATAAATTAATTTGCAGACATTCCTGAAGAACTTGCTTTCTATTCCTGTACCCTGTCTTAATAGAACTTAACAAGAAGTTGTACTAGAACTCAAGAGATGGTGGGAACCTACCAGAGTAAGAATACCCTCCTTAGGATGGTGGCCATGCTTCCTGGATATGTTACCATAGCAGCTGACAGCACCTTGATAAAAAGCATTTACAACAAGGATCTCAACTGAATGGAAGCACACAGCAGCACTTGCTTACAAGAGGAGCCAGGCAGTGAAAAAGTGGAAATGGATGCACCTACTCTCCATCCTCCTTTCCCCTGAAATCAATCAGAGTGATCT
Organism: Chinchilla lanigera; assembly: GCF_000276665.1. NCBI lineage: Eukaryota > Metazoa > Chordata > Mammalia > Rodentia > Chinchillidae > Chinchilla > Chinchilla lanigera. Next base: position 7,207,349 of record NW_004955477.1, on the reverse strand, counting down.
TGAACAGAATTTGGCATGTACTGCCGAATATGGTCTTCCTATCAAGATTAACTACGAAAGCTGGCAGGAGGGTGATGGACTCAGCAGCTGCTGTGGACACAGGCAGGCCTGGACGATGATTCTTCCTCAGTCTTGTCTACAGGGGTCTCTTGCCCTTTGGAAGCAAGGATTAAGTGTAGTGTCCACCTTCATACAGCATTTTGGACCTATGCATTTTAGGAAGACTTTTAGTGCCACAATTTGCAGCAAAAAGTTTTTGGCTTTGTGAAAGCTGTTTTCCTCCTCCTGGCTTTTAAAGTTCTCTGATTCTGATGGGCAGATCTTTTTCACCTTCTCTTCAAAGGTCACAGGTGTCTCTTGGGCAGATGGAACTGCTTGAAGCCTGAAAGTTTAGTAAGTGGCACATTTGTGGACTTTAGCGGAGAGTAAGGACCTGAAAACACACATGCTTGACTTTCTTCATTATAGTCCTTCCAGCACTCCAGTGCCCTGGAGGGGGTCTGTGTGCAGAGGTGCCCTCTCCAGGACGAGGTACAGTGTTAGGAATAGTCCACCTGCTGTCTCTTACTTCTTACAAAGGCAGTATTATTTCTCTTTTATAGAAAATGGAAACAAATAGGTTAACTTTACCATAATAAGGGTTAGATTGTGAGCTGATGTCTGTGACACTTCAAAGCTCATATGCTTATCTGCAATCTACTCCACTGCTAAAGGTGACGTACCATCCAGATGTAGGTGCTTTATTAGCATACCATATTAAGTCTCCAAAAGAAGAAACTCAAAATTACTGGCTGAAACCCACTATGTTCCATTCCCTTTAAATTATGGACACTGAACTGAAACAATATCATGCCTAAGAAAAAGTCATGTTTTAACAAAGATATTTTTCTATATATGGTAGTGCTATAAGGTCCTTCAAAAATGAGAGATGCAGCCAGGCATAGTGGCAGACACCTGCAATCTCAGCACCCAGGAGGCTGAGGGAGGAGGACTGCCTCAAGTTTGAGACCAGCCTGGGCTATATAGTGAGTTCAAGGCCACCCTGAACTATATAGCAAGATCCTGTATCAAATAAACAAACAAACAAAAATGAGAGATGCACATTTAAGTACAAAACCAAGGAAAATTATTAAGGTGTTAGAAGTGTATCTAGAAAGAGCAGGTCAAGATTTAGACACTTCTCTGGTCCAAAAGACACTGGTCTGTCAGTAAACTGGAGAATTCTGGGCTTGGCTATCCCACATGGGTTCCCCAAACCCACAGGACCACTGGGGCCTGGCCTGGGAATGAGTAAACACAAAGTGGCTACACAGCCATGTGAATGTGTGGAAGGAGGCAGCTGACAAGCAGGAAGTAGTCTGTTTCATACAGTGGTCTGTGTAACTCCACTTTTGAATTTCATTATAGTTATATAATAAGGAGTCACAAACAATGGCTATTTTTCTTCTATTTTGGAAAACATTTAGCTCATCTTCATCTGTTTTAATTCACAGTAGAAAATTACTAGTAAAATGTTTAAATTCTCTTCCTCTGAAAGTCATTGAAACAGAAATTCTAGTAAGTTTCAGTGTTCCTGGGATAAGAGAGAAAAAAATTTTATTGTTAGCTAACTCTCAATTTATGCAAATTCCTATCATGTGAAAGGAAGTGTCCCAACTCACTGCTACACAGGACAACTTTGGATTTGTTATGTGTCTGAGGTCACACAACAAATAGGATGCACAGCCTGGCACTTTTTTTTTTGTACCAGGAATCGAACTCATGACCTCGCACTTGCCAGGCAGGCGCTTGTGCCACTGAGCTACATCCCTGGCCTAGCCTGGTACTTTGCATCTCTGGGTATCAGAAGGCAGCACAGGTTACAACTTCATGTATCAGTTATCTGCTGGGAATGTGTCTTAGATTTATGCCATCTGAGAAAAGCAAGAGGAAAAACAGGTTTTGAAGTAACTATGAAGTGGCAAACTTTTACATTTTTAAAGTGGGAAACTTAGCAGGAAAAACTGGCTGTGCCACAGAGGTCTACAATCATGCACATGAACTGTGTTCACTAACACTGCTCAAGTATCCAACCCTGATTACCACCTTGGATTGAGCCCCAGCACCTAGACAGGCCTCTGCAAACACCACAGAAGGTAAGGTCAGGCATACAAGACAACCTGCTTCTGGTTGGAGAGCAGTTGGAGAGTCAAGATCCAAGCTCAGGTCTGGCCAGAAAGAATTACTACAAAGTACATTTAAATGTCTCTTTATCCCAAACTATGGTTTATGCACATATATTTAAAGAAAACTGAAAATTACCAAAATATATCCTCATATATGCATCAAAATACTAAACTATCCAGTACCTTAGCAAAAACTCTCCAATGTTTTGCACAAAAGTGAGCAATATAGTAAGTTTGTTATGGACTAGAGGGAACTTTAAAAATTAAGCACAGATCAGCTAAGCCTAGGAAAGGATATCTGCCTCCAACCAGCTTCAGCCCAAGGATGGTCTCTGAAAGTGCACGTGATTCTACATGGCCTAAATAAATAAGTGTATATTTGCTTATTTTTTTTTAAAAAAAGGCTTCAAAGTGATTTTATTCCAAAAAGGTCAAGAAGCTACAGGTAGAACTCAGAATTATTTGTTGAAAACTCATCATATGAAAGTCCCTCCCTGAACATAACAGTTGCACAGAAATAATAATAGTTTCTGTGATAGATCAGCAATTACAAAATCAGTCCTTAAACTTCAGGGATTACTTTATTTGATGATGGGTCACAGATATTTTGCCTTTGTAGACTAATACAAAATTAAGTATTGTCTTGGATTAGTCTTTCAGTGGTCTTCAAAATGACTTAAGAGTTAATGATATAAAACCCAATTATCAAAAATTATAGAAACAATTACTTAAGGACTTGGGGAAAATATTCTCATCCAATGATCTTAGAAGAAATTTTATGATAAATATTAACTGACCTAGATGTTAAACTTTTGGAATCTATTTATATGCTAGATATCAAAGAATATGGCAATAGACTAGATAATAAATTCAAAAAATGTCAACAGGCGGTTTTTTCTACTTGTCTTTGTGAATGTATATAAATAAGAAGTAGACTAAGTAAAAAAAAAAAAAATTATTTATTTATTTATTTAGGTACTGGGAATCAAACTCAGGACCTTGCGCTTGCCAGGTAGGCTGGCAAGAGCTGCTGAGCTATCTTTCTTTTTTTTTTTTTTTTTCCGGTACTGGGAATCGAACTTACGAACTTGCGCTTGCCAGGCAGGCGCTGTGCCGCTGAGCTAAATCCCCAGCCCCTGCTGAGCTATCTTGTTGGTCCCCAAAAATATTTAAAAATTTGATTTGGTATTTGGATTAAAATGGAGATGGGTTCTATCACACTCCAAATAAATCAAAGATAAAAAAGTGAAAACTAAAACCAAAACAACGATTAATAAAAAAGCATGATGTTGAGAATATCAGCAACTAAAAGAACTAAGGTAAAAAGACAGTTTTTTAAATTTGCCATAATAATTAGAAGCCATGGGCGATAACTGTACCAGTGATAATGTCTTACTTTTGACAAAGTTATTGCAATTTTATATGCCATTAACATTTGAAAAAGCTAACTGATGGATATACCAGAAATCTTTGTACTATCTTTGTAACTCCTCTGTAACATGTAATATTATTCCAAAAGTAAAAGTTAAAAAAAATCTGTCTATACAAATTCTGAGAAAAATATTCCACAGATAAACTAAAGACAAAAATAATCACCTTTCTATAATACACAAAACATTCTTATCAATCGATATGCAAAACCCAATAGGACAATAAGCATTTTACCAAGGAAACACAAGTGACAAATAAGCCTAGAGAAACACATTCAACCTTACTCACAGTACAAAAAAATTAAAATAAAAACGTAACTTGTAATGTTCTGAATTTTAATTTTACTGCTCAAAATTTATCCTACACAGACTTGCACAAGTACATGAAGACAGAAAGATGCACATTATTAACTTTCATTGAAATAGCCCCAAACAACAACAAAAAAGCACTAATAAAAAATAATAAGATCCTAAATGCATATTAATAGGATCTTGCTAAGATAAATGCTAGAGCATTTTGGTACATACATATGTAATAAATTACTAGGCAGTCAATGGAAAAAAAGCTCTCTCATGCTATGAAACAATTGTTGGATGAAAGTGTCCCTAGCCCAAATTGTCACAATTAAATGTGATCTGGGTTCCAAGATAGTCTTCCATATGAACACAATTTAATATTAATATCTACATGAACTGGAAAGAATTCTGCTTTAATCTGCCACAGTTTATTTTCATTCATCAACAGCCACACTAAGTTTTGAACATGCTCCACTACCATACTTTATTCTGAATTCTGAACAACTGGAAAAACATACCAATCTCACAGAGGAGAACCATGTCACAAGGACAGAGGCTAACTCCCCAGACAACATATTTAGTACTACTAAGTAAGGCTGCTATGGAAAGAGAACACTGGCTGATATGACTCATTAAAATTAATTTGTGGTCTTCTATAAGCCAGCTGACTTAAATCAAGTTCTCTAAAACATATCTTGTCTGGAAAACTAATCTTAAGTGCTACTCTAAGATTTGAAGAATCTGTACTGGACAGATTCTTCAGAATCTGATTTGAAGTACAGATTTGAAGAATCTGTACTGGACTGTTACTGGGGTACAGAAAATAATCAGAGAATTACAGGTTTTTCAGGACAAGAAATTATACGTTCAACTTAGAATTAACCATTTCTAACATAGCTATATCAACAAATCTCAGCTAAAAATTTAACTAGAAGTTAAATCAATGTCCTTAATTTAAAATTCCCATATCTGCACTAACTTAAAAGAAAAAAAGCAACCTTTGTATTGTGATCATGGTTTGGATGTGTTTATCAATCCCAGATGTACTGACTGTAGGAAGATTATAGCTTAATTAAAGCCCTGGCAGGGTCAGTAACGTTCATATGCAAGATGTTTCTACAGAGTGTCACTTGGGTACAATCAATTAAAATGTACTGTGAATTGTTAAATGGAAAAATCCAGAACAAGAGGGCTGTTGTCACAATGAAGGTTCTTCGACACATTAAGAGGTTAATTTATATTTTCTTCTGATGCGTGCACATAAAAGTAATATTTAGATCAGATATTCATAGCTTACTTAGATGATTGATATCAATTTCTCTTCATAATATGACCAGCAAATAAAACACACAGCAGTTCTAATGTAAAGAAATAACATGTGACAAGGTTCCCTAAAACATTTCTATTTTGGACCTCACAAGCTAAATTGCTTTTGCTGGCCCCTTCCACCTCTCAGCATGGTTGACAGACAAATTGATCGAAACATTGGAAAATAATATGCTTGCAAAATTTCTCTGGGTGAGTTTTCAGTCTTTTGAATTTTTCATACAAGAACAAAATGAAAGATTGCCTGCTTGATTTTTCCTCCATTATGCGGCCCCATCTTATGTACTACAGGAACATACAATACTTCAAACAGCAGCAATACGTTGTAAACAAAATGTATAACATTTTTCATAAAACACCCAAGCCCTGTGAAGTTAAGAGACTGGGTAGCAGGCATCTTTGCCCTGCAGATTATGTTGTTCAATTATAATGAATTCATACATTTGAAGTTGCCTTAGGGCCTCTCATTAGACTTAGGGGTGTTTATTACAGGAAATATTGCCTGTATCATTTAAGAAGTAAGAAGGCTGGGTGATTTGATTAGAAATGTTGACAGTTGAGGTGTGTAAAGAATATGTCATTCACTCATACTTTCCAACTTCCATATTAGGATCCTTCATTTTTCATGAATTCTGTGAAGCCTTCTTTGAACTCGAGGCACGGAAACTGGGAAGAAACTTTCTGCAGTGGGTGCTATACACACAAACAGGCCTTGATACCTGTTTGACTCATTACTCTTAAGTGTACAGTACTGACACCATTTCACAAGTACAGAGATTATTTTAAAAACAAATTTTTTTAGATCCTAATTATACTCAGCCAAATATAACCAAATACATAGAGAAAACACAAAAATATCCCTGTATTACCTCAACAGACCTTGCCTACCAGTTAACAACCACCACTGCTTCCACTGTCTGTTTCTCAGACATCCTGGCCCTCGGGCTCTTATAGGATTTTTAAATTAATGTCTATGGTACTACAGGATAGGCAGAATTCTCATACATTTAAATTTACACCTCATGAAAATTCTTATTAACTAAATTTTTTCCTCAATACTTGCAGGTCAAGAATCGATGAATAGTCAATTTTTTTCAGTCAAAATTAAACAAATCATAAAAAATGGCATAATTCTCAGCATTGCAGATTAAATTTAGTGGGTAATATCTGCCAGATATGAAAAACAGAACTCATTATGTTGCACTAAAATAATTTTCACTGCAGTATTTTTATTTCACTTCATCAGCTTCACCAGTTTTGGTAAGTTCACTCCAATATTTCACAAAATAACCTGTTTTGAAAAAAAGACTTCACAGGCCCTCTGTCCCAAGGCCCTTGCATGTGATGTGTACTGAGTGGGCACTGACCACGGCCAGAGGTAGTAGGGGCAGAGTTTGGGTCTCATGCTGGTCACCTTACAGCAGGGCACCTGAGTGAGCTGTCATCAAACTGTAAACTGTGAGCACTGAGCTGGACTCACAGGTAGATGATGTGCAAATCATCACACCAACTAAAGCAACAGGGATTCATGGAGTTTTCTTTTTCAGTACTAGGGATTCAAATCAGGGCCTTTGTACTGAGCTGTATCCCCAGGCTTTTATATTTCTTTTTTTTTTTTTTTTGGTTTTTCTCCGGTACCGGGAGCCGAACTCATGACCTTGCGCTTGCCAGGCAGGCGCTTTGCCGCTGAGCTAAATCCCCAGCCCCATGCTTTTATACTTCTTGAGACAAGGTCTCACTAAGTTGCCCTTGCTTGGGTTCAAACTTACAACCTTCTTCCCTCAGTCACCCAGAGTGCTGGGATTCTACGTATATGAAAGCATGGCTGGTAGCGTTTATGAATTTTCTTTAAAAAAAAGTTACATTTAATAATACAAATGAAAAAATAATGTCCCTATGTACCTACTCCAAACCTTTGATTGTTGAACTAACTAGATCCTATTTTTATTATTAGTAAGCAACTGTAAGACCAATGACGACACTCAAACTAAGCATTTATGGGCCCCCTGCAATGTGTGAGTACCTAGAGTGTTATGCGGCCCTGGAGGATAAAAATAACTTACTAAACAGAAGTAGAAATGTCCCCTTTCGGAGAAACATGACATGTTTTAGCGTAAGCTCTAGATGCTAGACTCAGTTACAGAGAGCAAACTGTGTTTAAGTGGCAAAGAAGGAATCAAAATTGTCTGATAAAATCAAAATGAAGAAAATGTTTGCATGAACGTTTTATTGTCTTTGAAAAACAAAATGTGATATATCCTGAACACACCCTTCAAACGTAACTGTACCTACAAGGACATTTGTGTCCTTGTTAAGAACAGGTTGACAAAGTGGAATGTGGTCCATGTGAAGAGACACCAAGAATTCCTGCTCTCAAACTGAAAATATTTCTCAATTTTCAGTCCCTCCTGTCCCTTCCTCTGACATACAGGGTCACAGAATCAAAGGAATGTTTCTTTAATGTGTGTATGACACACCATAGTTTTTAGCTTTGGACCCAAAATAATGGCTTTCTCATGGTGAAGATCCAAGTGAAAGAAGAGTAGCCCTATAAACTCTCTGTACAATGCAGGAGCCATTAAGAGCAAAGGAGTGCTAGGATTATCAAAGCACTCCTGGCCCAAAAGGCAACAACTGGCTCTAAAGGGTCAGACACACGAGCTCTGACTTAGAAATCTCTCTGGAAAACCAGTAGCTTGGGTAAGTTAACTATTATTATGTACCTTTAAGAATGGCATTCAATCCTGGGGGAAAACCAGTGTTGAGTTCACCCTGTGTCACCCACAGGCTAACACCAAAGAGAAGGATGACAACTATTGTCACTATTACTACCACAATCATCATTGGCACACCACCGGCAGGACCACCATGACAATGACATGAGGAGATTCATTTCAGGCATGAATGTTTCTATCTGTCATCATATTTAAAACTGTGGAGCAGGTATAAGGATCCTATTTTAGTAGACAATGAAGCCACAGCTCAGAGAAGGTAGCCAACCAGACATAACTTGATGGCACCAGCAAGTGGCAGGGATGGAGCTTTGGCCCAACAGTCTGATACAAAGCACATTATGCCTTACCCTATGGAGAGATGAGCAGCTAGAAGACATGACCAAGGCCTGCCTTACATCATTCTAGTGCAACACAAAGGCTAACGCAAAAAGTGACCCATAAAGTGTCACTCCTATTTTATATTGCAAAAAATAAACATAAGGTTTTGTAAACCTAGATCCTGAGAATCTGCTCTGGTTCACAAAGTAAGGAGGAATTGGTCAGAGTTGCTACACAGAGTAGGAGAAAGGACAGGCGGATGAGGGCTGAGGGCAGTGGCAAGCAGGGGACCCCTGCTGTCCTGCTGCAGACATTCAGGCCCTCTTTTCACCCAGAGCGAGCTATGGAATGCAGCAGTTCAATGTATCACTCCCCAGAGGTCCCCAGGTAACTGTGGACTTTAAAAGAGACTTCTTTTTTAACAGTCTAAAAATTTGGTTACTAATGGCAAATTTCTACAATACTTCTCACGCATCTCAGAAATTCTGTTGTTCTTTAACGATCATATAATTAAGCAAGTTTTGGACCAAGGTCAATTCTCTTTTTCACTTGAAGTAGAGCATAGTGCAAGCTTTTTGCTGTCCTTTCTGCAAATGTCTGTTCCTCAAATCCCAAGATATTTGTCCCCCTGTAGGATCCCTGAGTGAGGTCCCCTGACAAAGAAAAATGCCATGAAAAAGGAGACTCAGAAGGCCCCATGACATCACTATTGTCTGAACAGTAAACCTGCTCTTCTGTCAGGATGGCATGAAAGTGGTACTTCAAACTGTGAGAATGACATTATAATCACAGTCATTAAAAAAAAAAAAAAGCTTGAAGTGACTGCATGAAGCCCAGAGACCACAATGCCAAGTTTTACCTTTCATATTAAATCAAGTGCTCAAAATCTAAAATTGTAGCAAGCCTAATGCAGTACCTACACGTAAAAATAGCCAATGTTTCTCAGCTCATTCCAGAATTCTGTGTTTTTTAAGGATTGGTTTGCATTTAAAGCATAAGCATATTTCTCTAAATTGTTTATTTTGTTTTAATGTGCCTTAAAGTACAATACTACCTAATACATAAAAAAATACAATGTGGAACAGTAGCACTCTTAAGTTAGGAGTGACAAATCCGAGAAAACCTCTACAATTTGGCTTCCATATCTCTGAATTGGTATTTCAATGACAGATGTTTGTTGCGGCAAAAACCTCTGTCAGAACAAAATTAGGTGATCTATCATTTTAAGATATGGTCTTCATATACTGTTTACTCGAAGATATCACTTGCCTCAAGCCAATTTTGACCAAGAACATTTTGTGATATGGAAGTGATTTGTATATCATCATTTTTGTGATAAATGTAGCTCTTGAACACAAAATAACCCACCATTCCACAGTATTACAGTTAAAACTCCTATACCAGTAAATCTGTACTAGCTTTTATTACTACTAAGATACTGGGTCTGGACTCTAGGAGGGTGTTTTTTGTTTTTTGTTTTTTTTCCTCCTTGAATAAGGTTGCCACTTGCCTGCCTTTCAACTGGGGAATAAAATTTTTAATCTACCCTAACACCCTTTTTCCTTGATTCTGAATTTTCTTGGGGAGACTGTTCTTTCTTGGGAAGCTGCAAAGTCCCTGAATGTTCGATGGTACTTGCCAAGCTACCCACGGCTCTCTGGCAGACATGCATCTCAGCCAACAGCATCACTGGCTACTCAGAGATGTCCATCCTCCTGGGTCTGTGATAGGGATGTGACATGGCAAGGTGGTGGCTGGAAGCAGTCATTTTTCTTGGGACAAATAATGCCCCTCTAAGTAGGCACCCATATTCCCAGGTGGTCATGAAAGCTGGAAGCAAGAGGTCACATGTCAGAGGTAGTCAGCCATGTTCACATGCATAGATTGAACAGGGGTCGCACCCAATGGGTCAGAGGGGGCTGAGGTACAAAGCAAGGCATTTAGTTCTGGTCAAAATGGTTCTGATGACCCTTTTGCACATTTCTACAACTGAAACACTTCAAACATATGATGCTTACAGAGCAAGGAATCTAGACATAAACTTAAAGGATGTGAATGTGATTCGGCAACATTTGCAGTTGCATATTCCCTGTCAAGCAGCAAAATGACATGTTCTGGGCATTAATCACCTACACTGACTGATTCTTCACTGCCTACTCAGGGAGGCTGTTTCAAACTCCTGCCACAGTCTTGCTCTAGCTACGAGTCTGTATGAAGGCCAATACTTCTCAGCTCTTCTGCACACCGCGAAGGCCATGGAGTCCCACTGAAGAACACTGATTTCCTGGGCTTATGAGAGAGCAAACACTGTTACATTGCACCTGAACCCCAGTCAGCTGTCATCAAGACTGGACAATGGAGCAACCCAGCAACCCGAAAGATCCAGACAGTACTTCAGCACAAAGATGAAGAGATCCTTGAGGCAATCAAATCACCTCTGGAGAGCTTAAACCAAAGCCAACTGGAACAACAGAAATAAAACTAGACACTTTCAAATGTTTAAGGAACTCACTTTTTATAATGAGAACATTCCTAACAAATGCTTCCTTTTCTTGTAGCAGTTTACAGTTATTAAACTAGTATTTTAGTTGTGCACACACCACCTTTTACTCACCTTTATGACACCATAGCGGCTACAAGTACATTACTTCCATCCATGTGTCAGGAAGGAAGGTGTAGAACTGTGAGTCACGTGGAGAGCTGTACATTAAGTGATTTTAATCCTGCTATGCAGTGCCTAGGTCCAACCTCTCCCTAGCCACTCACCCATCAGGATGTGCAGAACTGTACCATGTGCTAGAAGACTAGCCCCACTTCCCAAACACTTGATTTGTCCACTTATAGAAGTCCACTTCTATAAGTGGACAAATCTAAATAGCCTGTTTCTCAAGACCTAGAAATTCCAAAACACGAGTTTTTCCTGCCTATGTATGCCACACCTATGACAATCTCAAAAACCCACCATACTGAGGTATAGAGTACATAAAGGCACAGCCATGGTCCTTACCATCACCCTTTCACGCTGTTTCAAATTGAGCATGCACACAGCATCAGCAATAGGACACATTAATATACACATAAGTGTGTGGTACATGATATATGTACATCGTCCTATAAAGAACTTGGGGTTCTGAAAGAAGAAAGGGGCCTGGTCTTTGCACTTACAGAATTCACAGCTGGCTGACTTGTGTGCATCAGCTGAGAAGGCACAGACAGTTATAGGTGAGGATGACTGGGGTCACTCTCAGATGTAGTAAGGGACCGGATGGTCCATACAGCACTTTTTACATGCTCACAACAGGAGCTGCCCACTGGCTGAGCCTCTCTCTCCATCTGTTCTCTCATTCCCAAGGAGGCTGGCACAGGCTTCATGCAAAAGTCTCAGGAATCCAAAGCACAATCTGCAAAGTCCCTTGACACCCAGGTTCAGCATCCCATAATATCACTTCTGTTAAGTTCTACTGTTTTAGTTACTCTTCTCCTTGCTGGGACAAAATACCTTACGTTCACAATTTAAAGGAGGAAATATTTATGTATTTTGGTTCCTAGTTTGTAGAAGTTTCAGTCCATAGTTAGCTGGCTCCAAGCAAAGCAGCATGGCAGAGGGGCACAGCAGAGAAGAAGCAGCTTATGGTATGGCAGCAGGAAACAAAGAGAGACCATGGGGTGGAGGAAGATACACCTTTCCAGACCACGCCCGCAGTGACCTATCTCCTCTGGATGGATGAATAAATTCCATCTCTTGAGAAGGTACACAAAAGAGAGACAACAGATGGTCCACCAAACTGCCATCCTTGGAAAGTTGTACTCTCAAGGCTGACCCATGGCTGATGTCTGGTGGCTTGACCTTAGGCGAGGTCCCACCATTCCCTGACAAGAGTAGCCTAAGATGTTTGTACCAGCTGTGTGATTTATGCTAGATATCTGCTTTTCTCCTGGGGATCTGAACTGTGGTATGTGCTATGCAGAGAGTGCTTATGTGACCTGCCCCAATAAAAGCCTTGGACACTGAGACTCTAAAGCACTTAAAGGTAAGCAATGCTCTGCATGTTTTGTTGCACCTCGCTGCTGGAGGAATTAAGTGTATTCGTGGAGAGGACTTGAAAACTCACAACTGCTTCCCTTGCACTTTGCCCTATGCACCTTTTCCCTTCCCTGACCTGGTTTTGTATCTTTTGTTTTAATTAACCACAACTATTGGCATGACTACATGCTGAGTTCTGTGAGTCACTGAAATTGGGGATGCTCTTGGGACCACCCCCAATAGAGGTGTGGCAAATGTCACACTGCAAGGGGTGCATGTACAGAAGGAGAAAGGCTCCATGGCCTCCAAAAAGGGTCAGTGAAGTCCAAGCTATATTAGAACTCAGATTTGTGGTTGTAGCCTATCTGGGGCCTGACACTGATCAGGGACCCCAAGTACATGGCTAGGGTCAATTTAACCTCAGTATACCTGGGCCCAAAATCTAAGAGAAAAGTACTAGGCACTCTAAGGGCTCAGAGTCTTCTGGGAGATGAAACTTCAATGCTCTCCCCACAATACTCATCTAAAAATTTCAGGATCTTACATTAGAAATGTAATACCATCAGGAGATGGAGACGTGCAGGGCTTATTTTCATACACTATGTTTAATGCTCTGAGGCTATAGCAAAAACACACAGTCTGAGTCAGAATTTATATCACACTTTACACGCAGCACCTGATACAAGTACATGCCTATGCACTGTGTAATTAGCAATGTGTCTGCCACATCCAAAGGTAGAAGAAATCATGGCTGGGTGTAACAATTTCTAAATTTCAATATTTTACATTCGTTTTGAATATATATTTTCTCTCAGCCACAAGACATGAGCAGTTGAAACATACAGTAGTATATTCATCATTCAACAAGATATATTACAACACTCATCAAAGAGACTGAGGGGTCCACACACCAATATTACATTTTTCTAATATCTATTGCATATTATTCAAAGTGATGCTTTCATAGCCTTGTAGATCAGTTCAGAGGGTAGACTGTGTCTTTCACTATTTTTTTACTGTCTTTTACCTGTCAGTAGCTCAAGGTACCTATAATTCTTTAAATTCCACATGTAGGAGAAAATTATATGACATTGTGCAACAGCTCCCCATCATTCTGTTGCCGACTGTTGCCCTGTAAGAGTTCTGATTTTGCACTGGGCCAAACAGAAATTCACATGCAAGGGACCAGGTGTCCAGTCTGCCACATTCCAACAAACCCCCTTGCAATTTCTGAGCACACAGGCTTGTCTAGAAGATGTCTGCTCATCTCCAGAAGGTGTGTAGTATTACAAGTTGTCTTGGAAAAGGCCCACCTTTCTTTATGGAAGTTCTAGACACCTGGGTGAAAAAAGAGGCAGCCTTCAGAGGAGTCTAAGCCTAAATATGAGCCCTGTCCTCTAGCATCGTGCTGGGGAAGAGACCTGAGGGCAGCAGCCACAAATAGGGACTGGGGAGACTGGCCAAGGCTAGACTACGTGATCCAGGAAGCCCAACTCAGCCATAGGTTTACACCAGGACCACGCATGCCCATTGAGGAGGGCATCTAAGGCACCCTGCCCCCAGAAAAGGTGGGCATGGTGAGGGATGAGAAGGAAAGGTAATGCCCTAGGAAGGAAGCTGTTGAGAACACTGGAAACACCAGACAGGGCTGTTGGGACAAATGTTTCCCTCATTCTGAGTACAGCAAGGCCTCTTCTGTATCCACCCATGGTCCATTCTACACAGCCAATCAGCCCTAAGCCTACCCTATGTGCCCTTTCACTATCTCTGGCCATTTCCAAATACAAAAGGCAAGAGGCACAGCAAAAACAGACAAAGGGTCCAAACTACTCCTTCCACTGGACACACAGCAGGGAGACATAGAGTGGTAAAGTCCTCAGTGACTGGGCATTTCAACCATTAAAACAGTCCATTCCTAATAGCACAAGGACAATTCATCCTCATAACAATCAGTCTGAAGCCCTGTAAGAACCAGAAGGCACCTGTGAATCACAGACTCAATTACGTTCTGGCAATTCTAAAGCTAGGTATGTTTAATTGTATTGCAGTACTCCAAGAATTAGCAATTCATGAATGGCAGAAATTCTCCCTCTCCACTAGCACCCTCAATGTCTGACCTTGCTTCAGAGCAACAAAGTAAGGCCTGACAGGAAAGAAGGATTCTGGATACTAACGCAATAGCTAGTTTTTTATTTTTTAAGAAATTAACTTAGGTAATAAAATTTGTAATTTGAAAAATGACCTCCTAGAGTAATTAAGGAGAATTTTCAATACATAAATGAGATAAAATCCCAAAGACATGTGAATGCAGGAGACTAAAGTGGTACTGAGGCCACAACACAGACGAGGAAGCACTGTACCCTCTAGAGAAACCACTGAGGTTTCTGTCTCCATGGATCTTGAATACCACTAGATCCTGATGCTGCCACTCACCTTTGCATCTCAAGTGCCTGGACCACACAGCACACATGGTGAGAAGTCAAGTAGTTGCAGAAGCAATAGATCTACACCAAGTACAGCTTCAACTCCTCAAATCGTGCACAGATTTAGATTTAGCCCAACTTTCTTGGACTCCAGGCCCAGTGTTGCCCCACCTGCCCAGAGCAAGGCTTTTATCTGCACTGAGAAAACCAAGTGCCTACATCTGCTGTCAGAAAAATTAACACACACTTACATGCAACTGGTTTGAAGATTTGGAAGTTTACGTCTGTCACAAAAATGCCTATCACAGGGGCTGGGGATTTAGCTCAGCGGCAAAAAGCGCCTGCCTGGCAAGCGCAAGGTCGTGAGTTCGGTTCCCGGCACCAGAGAAAAACAAAAAAACAAACAAAAAAAAACACAAAAATGCCTATCACATTTAATGTCATTATTCCAGGAAGTTCTTGTTGGTAGTTGTCTTGTGGCAATAAACCACATAATCAAAAGCAGGGTGTAGAATCCCATCACCAGGTGGGACATTGATAATCAAATGCTGAGAGGAAGTCTGAGTGGGTGAGGTGCCAGTGTAAAGCAAGCTGGGTTTGAGCAACATTCCCTAACAAATAGCATTACATGAAAATTTTTTAAAATGGTATATCAAGAGACTCCCAAGATGCTTAAAGTTAAGCTATAGGGTTCAGAGGGGAATGGTGACAGAGTGTTTTGAAGGATTTTGGTCATGAACAGTATATAATTTTTTACAACAAGTCTTGCTCCAGTCATAAAGTACTTTATTTGCCCATACCATTCCCTGTCGGAATGCAGCTGCCTCCACTACAGGCCAGTACTACTCATACATGGCCTGCCAACCTCTTATCTGCAGGCTAAGCTGCTCCTAGAAGATGTGGTATCCTTTTAAATTTTGTTGGAGGGTCCATATTATACAGCTCATTACAAGTGTTCCTAACTCTTAGACAATGACTCCATGGAGTCCACAATGTGGCTAATGAAGTATAAAGCTGTAACAACAAATCATTTACAAGTCCTGGGTGCTGTATTTCCAATGCAGGAAGTTTTTAATCATAAGCAAATGTAATCATTTATGTTAAGCAACCCATGGACCTGGTCAATGTAGCACAAACAGCCATTAAGCAAAAATTATGACAATAAAGAAAGAGAATGATAACATTGCAGACGTAGCAGTTTATGCAATTTGTATACTCCAATAAACTTTATCTTGGTAAAAATAAACAGAACTCTTTCTGTGCATAATTCTGTGCTTCAGAGTTGGCTCCATGTCTTCAAAGATAATGCTAACTTCAGCCATCAGGTAGCAGACAAGATACTACCTTAACACCAAACTGATAACATTATTAGAAAGGTAATGTGTGGCACTTGGTAAATCCTTTCACTACACTGTACTTTTGCCTCTAAAGAAGTGTGACTATAAGAAAGTGTTGGGGACAGAGAATGGAGTGCATAGGGGCCATGAGGGATGCTTACCAGGGGTCTAAGGCAGATGAAGCCCTGCCAGGGATGCAAGAATAGCCAGTAGCTGCCACGCCCTCTTTTCCCCAACCTGCACCCTGTCTGGCTTCAGGCACTGTCAACAATGTCAGAAATAATACCAAAGGTCCTCTCATTATGACACAGCCTGGCCATCACTTCTCCTCCATAGTAATCAATAACACACTAAGAAAATTAGATGCCACGAGATCAGCTAGTGGGAGAATCACTGTGTGAGACTCCAGAACCTCAGGCAGCACCAGAGGCACATGTTTATAGGATAGCTCCTCCTTCCCCACATGAGGAAAAGGACCATAGCACATTCCCATGGCTGCCCTTCTGATAGAACCCTGCCGATGGGACCCCGTGAGAAAAGAAATACACTCTTTACAGAAATCAGCTTTAGAGAAACTATCTGAAAAGATCTTCTCCTGAGAAATACTGATTCGGTAATTCTATGCTTATCTCATATGTAAATGCTTTCAATGAAATTCAGAAGCAGTCACAAAGACAAAGGAAATCCAGAAACAGACTTTTGCCTCAACAATATTGTGCTTTAATGGCTGAATGAAAATAATCTGTCAACAGGCCACAATAAAAGATGTTCAACTGATGAATGTGTCACTGGCTAACTGCTAAATAATTTATATATTTGTATTGAACTTTAACACTGAATTGGCAGGACACATAAAATACTCAGATAATTTAATGTGAGAGTCTGACTAAGCTCTGCATGCACAGTAGGCACTCAGACACTCCAATGAATAGAAAAAGAACAATAGAGAGTAGGTTATGGTTTATTTTATAGAGCAACATCAAAATGCATAACAATTTAGTCATTACTAGAGTACAAAAGAGACTAAAGAAAGAGCTATCAATATTTTACAGACGATAAGAAAGAGAGGTTGTATACTTGTCCACCTGGAAACCCAACATCATCTTGAGGACATCTCGGCAGGAGGCAGCCAGCTGCACCCAGAATGTCTCCACATTAATGTACCTGTAAAACTAACAGGTGTTTTTCCTTTTTCAAAATAGGGATGCACAGTTCCTAAGATTTCCCATATCAAATGCACACCTTCACATTGCAAAAGTGAAGAAATTCCTTGAATTACTTCAACACATACTTAAGTAATTCTTGTTTTTATATAAAAACTTGCACATTGGGCCCTGAAACTTTACCTTGCAAGGTTCACTGGTATTGGTCAAGAACACCCTGAACTCTCCTATCAGAATGATTAATGAAGGCACCTTTTTCACAGAATGTCAGACTTTGCCTTTTTAACAACTGACCTTTCATAGAATACTACTGAACTCATAATTCCACTTTTGTTCAGTTTCTTATTAGTGGAGTTAAAATTAATACTTATGGGAATGATGGTAAGGTGATGCACAGTAAATCTTCGAGCACATCAACCTTCCATGCTGACGGTCCAAGGAACAGCACCTGCATTTGTCTACTTGTGGGGCATAAGTATGTGCTAAAAGTGTGTCCTTTCAAAAGACAGATTAGGGCAGTCTGCAGACCTTTTTTTGAGAACAAAGATGTATATTTTTAAAAGGACTTTAAAAGTTTGTAGGTTTTTAAAAAGGACTTAATAAAATTGCTAATTTCAATCATAAATTTAGAAGAATTTACCCTTATTCATTTTTCTGAAACATTCCTGATGACTAAGATGATATATGGCACAACATACTCTGCAGCCCACATTCATCTCTGAGGAGTGACAATTTAATAACCCATCAAGGCAACACAATACGCCAAAACCACTTACCTTACAGTGGGATCACATGGAAAGGAAAAAAAAGATCAGTTACTAATACTGCAAGAAATCGCCCCTAAAATAGTAAAAAATGGTTGGGAAATGGAGCTAGAACAGGGCTTTCTACTAATTATCACTGGGAATAGCAAATTACTTAAGGACTCAATTTTTTCACCACACCAACCATTTCCATACCCAGACATACCTAATTTCTACGAATCCCTTAAGGGCCCAAACTAGTTTTAGCTTCAAAGATCTTATGGGATTGCAGGGCAAGGTAAGAAGGCTACAGTGCATTCAATTATTCATTCTTATTAAATATTTGAAAGAAGTCATTCTGAATAACTATTGGAAATACAGTATACAGGTACAAGTGTGTCTAAGTTCGCCCAACATGTCATTATTCAAATCACCCTTGTTGCTAATAAAGTCATTTATCTAAGGAAGGTTAAACATTTAGGTAAATAAGACAATACCAAAGGAGAAACAAAGAAGCTAACACACAGGCCCATACCTCATTGCAATGTAGAAAGAGCACCCAGGAGATGCAAATATTCTAGGAGAATTGGGGTACTGCCTCACTGCTGTGTAAAACACCTTAGAAGACCATGTACTGTACTGCTTATCTAAATCCCAAATGTCAGATATGGTAATGGATGCCTCCATTATTACAGGAGTGAAATGGGAGCATACAGTACCCTCATAGCAGACGAGAGGACCAGAGATCTAAATGGAAAATAAGAGAAAGTGGAAAGAAAAAGAAAAATGCAAAAATGATCTGACACACTTTGTGAAAACCCCCAAGTCAACTACATTTTCACAAAAGAACAAAAAGTAGGCCCATAAGACTCAATGTCAAGCAGAGACACACTGGGAGCTGCTCCTTGGGTATGTTGCAGGGCAGCAATAACAGAAAAGTCACAGAAGATTGTCACAATAACTGACAGAGCTGCAACATGATTTCCAATCTCGAGAAAGGAGCGTCAAGGAGAGGAAAAACGATCACTTCCATTTTAAAAGGGAAAACGGGAAATTAGCTGACTCGGGTAAAAACGGCGCTTCTGCACCAGGCATCTGGCCCAGGACACCACGATGGCAGAAAGCCAGCAAGGACAGGGCCACCCTCAGTACACTCGTAATAGACACACACATCTTGGAGAAAGGCCATAAAATATTGATATTCCTCACTTCTGCAAAGAAAACAACAAATTCATGAAGCAAAAAGCACCCACAAATCTTCCCATTTGCATTCCGTAACGTTTCCATTAAGCTTGTGCCTCTTTGGACTACTGGATTTACTCAAATGGGCAGTATTTCAATAAGGATTTTCCAGAAAAGGTCACCTTCAATTTCATCACAGCCTATTAACCAAGGTGTTATCATTTATATCGGTCACTTATCAACAAAGGATAAGCTTTTGATGTTAAAAATATTCCAAAGTTCGAGTCCTGAAAATACCCCTACCACATCTATGCCTGTACTGGCTCCTATGCCTGGGATGTGTGCAGAGGGAGGCAAGAAGACCTGCCAAAATGGGTGCAAGTGTACCTGCACCACAGAGCCTGTGGTTCATACCGACTACACCAATCTATCACCATGAGCATTATCTGTACACTAGCACTTAGAATATGCGCTGCTTTAAATATATGAGTCCCATCCTTCTAAAAACTTGAGAACAAATGCAAGCATCCCTACTCACCAAATCCAATGAGTCACTTCAGAAAATGTGTTGTAGAGCAAATTTTCAAATTAAAGAGACTTTTATCTCATTATTACAATTCGGAAAAATTATGATGGGTTTCTACTTTATTTTACAACCCGAAACTAACTTCCTCAATCATCACTAAACCTTTTAACAAACACCTATGTAAAAATGCAAAGACTCCTGCATAATCTGAATCATTTGAAACACCAATTACCTAATTAACATTTACTAAACTCATTAGTTACATTTTTCTGTACTTCTCAAGGTTACAGAATGACACTGGAGGTAAATTACTATTTCTCCTGAAACATACAGCAACATAAACATTAAAGTACAATGTTAAAGATCCTAATGATAGCATCAAAATTTGACCTATGCCCCTGGCAGAGGCAGACAAGAAGATTCAAGATGGGTTAAATCATGAGGAAAAGGTGAGGCACTGGCAAAGGAAAAGCCCCAGCAGTTTGTCCAAGGAGACTATGTGATGGGATATGCCTGGGAGAAGAGTAGAGATACAAACATATTCTGCACCTGAGGGCCTGTCTGGAACTATCTCCACTGGCTTACTTACACAGCAGGCTTTCCAGTAAAAAACTAAGGTGTGGGGTAAGATATTTAGGAATATGTCATTTTGTGAGAATAATGAGGATTTGGGGGTTTCTGTGCAACAGATCTCTTGATTTCAAGGACCTCAGATTAATAAGGACACAGAGACTGCACAACAATAAGCCCATGAATAATGATAGATGGAAAAGCAGTGTTCCATGAAAAAGTGAAGATGTATATATAAATAAAGAGCAAAATAAAAGATAGATAAGAGAAAGTATAAAGACAGATCTTTTGCAAACGGGGAGGGGACTAAGAGGGAAAAGGTAAGGAAGAGAAAGGGGTAAAAAGAGAATTCAGATGTGTTGTGCCATGTACGAACTCCCCACAGGAATGTGAGCATTACGCACTAGTAAAAAATAAAAAATTGACAGGAAAAAGACAAAGAAAAAAGAAAAGATAAGAAAAAGAAATAAAAGCTAGAAAAAAATGGTTGCATACCAAAAACAGTGAAGATGATTCAGAATAAACATTGCTTATCAAAGACAGCTTGTTATTACTACTGAGTCTCGTTTAAAATTGGGTGCCTCCTCAAACATCTCCCCACAATTCATTGTATCTTGAGGTGCATTCTGACGTTACCAGCAATGGTAGAACCCGAGAAAGCACATGGATGTGACCATTCTGGATATGGGAGGTCTGAAACCAAGGTGTCAGGGCTGGTTTTTCCTGAGGCCTCTCTTCCTGGCTGATGGACTCATTTCACTGTGTTGTCTTCACATGCCGCCCCTCTGTGTGTCTATGTCCTAGTCATACTGTTTTATGGCCCAGCTCAGTCACCTCTTTAAAAGAGCCTATCTTCAAATACAGTCACATGGTCAAGTCCTAAGGGTTTGGACTTCAACACAGGAAGAGGAAGGGGGCACAATTTACCTGACAGTAAATTGTGTTTTAACAGTTGGGTGTTGTTTCTCAGGAGGCAGGTCTCAAAGCAGAGTCCCTCAACAGCCCCTGGAAGGGCAAGGTCTCTGCTCTGAGAAGGTCCAGTTACCATGCAGCTCCTATCATCCCAGAAAGGTTCTTTTTGGCTTTACAGATTTCAACAAGAGCCATAAATATCAAGTGAAGACCTTACTGGACTCACAGCTTAGTTTAAATAATCTCCTGGGTTTAATGCTGTTTTCTACCTTCAACACCCATAACCATGTTATTCTTATGATAAGCATATACAGTCTGATCCCCCAACCCTTCATTTATTGTCTTTTAGAAGATCTCCTAAGCAACCCTGGGCAAGGCTCTGTAATGGGTCCTCAGGCACCAGTAGTAGCAAGAGGCAGGACAGACAGGCTTCTGATCTGTCTGTCAGATCAGACAGACAGGCTTCTGATCTCCAGGAACTTATGAGACCAGAAACATGACACACAAGAGATGGTCAGCATGAGCTGGGATGGGATAGAGAAAGCTCAAAATGCCAGAGGAACTCGGACAAAGGATACTGAAGTAAGCTTGGTATACAAAATATTTCTTCCCAAAGAGGAGGCTATCTGATGATCTACCTATGAAATACGTGCATATCCAGTGTCAGGGCATAGAGCAGGGTGTGTCCAGGTGGAGCACCCAGTAGCCGCGTGAGCACCCAGCAACTAGTTGAGAAAATCATAACAACAGCTATCACTTGTGTTTAGTTTTTTATGCTTTACATTGTATATTTATGTCAAAGGTATATCAGATTAAGTTTGCTGGACTTACAAATGAGTGGACATTATTCTCAGAGTACATTAATTCCAACAATCCTGTGTAGTACATACTGTTCTGATCCCAGATACCCAGGGAAATTGAGGCATGGTACGGTCAAGTGATTTGCCAAAGTACAGCTATGAGACGGTAGAGCAAGAAGTCAGCATCAGTGACAGTGTCCTGCTTGCTGCACAATGCCATTTGGGCTGGTGTTCAGGGTCCAACAAACAGGGCAAGAACTGGAGGCTCGAAAAACACAGAGATGATGCTCGCTGGTCTTGAGTGCAAAGTGACATTTGATTTCAGAAGGGCATTAGAGAAAGGGTGCCCCTAGGACAAACAATAGAGGCAGGGGCTAGAAAGAAACCATGTTAAGAAAACAGTTCCTGAGGCTCAAAAAAAGTCCATCAGAGATATTTCCTGCATCCCAGTGATAGCAAGAGAACCACAAAAACTATTCACAAAGGCAGAAACAGTTAAAAGTAAGGCACAAGCATGCAAAATAGGCCTTTAAGCAGATCTTTAAAAACTCATGCCTCAAGAAATATCCAACAAAAATGTTCATGATACAAGGTTATTAAAAAGTAGAATTCAAAACTGATTTTAAAAGTGTTGATTAAAAAACTAGAAGGAATTATACTAAAAGGTTATTTTGTGGTAACAGCATTATAAACAGTCATTTCCTCTATATTTGCTTCTATTTACTAAAACAAAAATACATTGTACAGATGACAGTATTATTTTTTATGACTTGCAGGTTGCCTTTAGCTGTGGCTGATATGATGAGGATACATATGAGATCACAGAACAGGTATTCATAGGAAGGTCACTTAGTGGCACGGTACCAATGACCCAGATCTTTCCACCTTTCTTACAGGAAACAAGACGCTTTTCAACCCCAGCTCTATCCTCCTCATGGTCACAAAACTACTCCAGCTCTAGAAATCACATCTTTGTATAACTGTGTCCAAAGAATGGAGGAACAGACACTACCTTCCTCTTACTCCTCTTTTTATTAGAAAAATGTCTTTTCTAGGAGCAAGCTAGCATGTCTACACTTCTCTGCAGCAAGTCTGGGAGAGCCTGCGCCCAGTGTTTTGCTTCTCTGGTTGGGCGTAGGAGAAGGAATGGAGGTGGCCTCTACCCTGTGCAACCTTCCCTAGTGCTAAGTCCAAAGCCACTGGATCATTCTGTTGTGTACAGCTAGCCTAGCCCTCTGCAATCATGGGTTCCGTATCTGTGTATTCAACCAAACATGGATTAAAAATACTAGAAAATCTTCCTCATCATTTTTCCTTAAGACAGTATGATAGCTATTTATACAGCATTTCATTATATTAGCTACTGTAAATCATCTGGAGATGATTTAGTGTGTGAAAATGTGCACAGGTTATATGCAAATACTATGGTGCTTTATATAAAAGATTTAAGCATCCACAAGGGACATCCTCCAACTAATATCCAGGGACACCAAAGAATGGCTGTACAGTAAGTTCCCAACTTACTAGCATTTGAGTTGTGAACTTCCAGACATGAATGGACCTTGCATTAGGAACATTCACAGATAAGAACAAATCAAGGAAGGAAATAGCTCACCCATCTGCTGGACACTGTCGGGTGCTGTTGTGTGTTTACTGTATAGTGCACGAGTATATACTAGTACAGTGCATTTGGGAACTTACTGTATTTTTGTGTTTAGTTTTTTATGCTTTACATTGTATATTTCTGTCAAAGGTATATCAGATTAACTTTGCTGGACTTCCAAATGAATCCAGCTTATGAACACATTCTCCCTGAAAAGAAATGGTTTGTAAGTCAGGGACTTATTGCATTTGTTGCTCTCACTGTGCCTCCTATATGAAGACTTATGGACATTTCTGTCTCCCCTAACAAAGGGGGACAGGATCATGCCTTTTCATCAGCCTAACCCCAGGCTACTTCAGACTGGATGCAGGAAAGCTCAATTAGTGTCTGCCAAACTGAGCTGTAAGTTTAATTCACTCCTATGATAAACTTATTCTACAAATGGGTACCACATGCCCAGTGAGTCCACAGATTTCCACCCCTGAATAAGCAGACAAGATAACCACCAGTCGTCCATTATTAAGGCCTTAGGCACAGCCAGGACAGATGTCAGCAAGCTGGAAGACAAGGAAGACGGCAGTTTCTTAAGGTCTACTTTACTAGCCAGTCCCCCTACCCCACACAGGAAAACAACAGTAACTCAGAAATCTGGCTGTGAAAATGATGTATTTATCTCACTTCACTTCAACATACTGTAACATTACTCATATTAATAATTTTAGCTCTAGAAACTCTACCAACCTCCCAAAGAAAGAGTCCTGAACCCAAAATATCAGAAGATATTAAACTGAGGAATGATCTACTGATGCAAATCATTAAATCTATTTGCATCTGCTTACTGAACCCTATCACAGAAATTAAACGACATGCGGTAGGAAGAGCTGGCTGTGCATGGTTAAGAGGAGACATCTTGGAGGATCCAAGCTCTATGTCATTAACTTCCCCACTTCCCCTCATTAACAAGTAAAATGTTTTTACTGCTTGAAAAGTTTTAATAAATAGAAAAAAGCAGGGTGGCTGACATAGTTTTTAATGTAATATACAAGAGCTTTTAATATTTTTACATACATTAATGAAAAAGCTAGGAGCAATGCTAAAAGGTTACACACATGTGGAAAAGCAAAAATAATTACCTGCAGAGAAGGGCTCTGGGTGTTTTCTACGTCCATGCTTTGGATTTTAGCTTCTGTATGCTTTTAGTGGCTGCACAGAGGAATAATAGCTGGAGGCTCTACCCTAGCAGCCTCCCCCTTGACCCAGGATCCAACACTCTAGGAACCCTGGTAAAGCAGCCTCTATATAACAGGCACCACACTTCCCTATAACTGGGTACACTATACCAGATACTCAGAATCTTCCACTAAGACAAAACAATGAAATGACTCAAAATATCAGAACCCAAAGAGAGACACAAACTATTTGACATATTTCTCCCAGTGGAAAGACATACTTACATAATCATGCACTTAACTTGCTAAAGCCTCACTCAAATTTTACCCAGAATCATAGTTCCAACACCTCATAATGAATTTTGGTCAACACTGGACCATGTATATGATAGTGGCCGGTTTTAATGGAGCTAAACAATTCATATTGCCTAGTATTTTTACTGTATTTTTTCTATGTTTAGATATACAAATATGTAACACTGTGTTACAAGTGTATACAGTATTCAGTATAGCAACATACTCCTCCAGGTTTACAGCCTCAGAGCAGTGGGCTAGACCAAAGAGCCTAGGTATGTAGAAGGCTACATCACCTGGGTACACACATGCTATGTGATACATGCAAGTACACTCAATGTCTTAGTTACTTTTCTCCTTACTGAGACAAAATATGCAACACCCAAAGTTGAATGGGGAAAGGTTTATTTAGCTGACACTTTGCAGAGGTTTCACTCAGTAATCGGCCGGCTTCAAGGCAGGTTGGCACACGGCAGAGGGGCAACTGTTCATAGCAGCAGAAGACAGCAAAAGCAAGAGAAGTTGAGACAAGCCTCTTTCTGTCCCTTATATTGTATCCAGTCTACCGGGATTAAGGCAGTGCCAATCCAATCAACAGACTGATCCAGCAATCCCCCACCCTTAATCCTAGCACCCTTAATCCCAGCATTGCACTACAAATCAATCACACACTATAGATTCAGCCACCTCTGAAAAATCCCTATGACCACATGAGACTTTGGGGGTACATCTAGACACAAACCGTAACACTCAGTAACAAAATCACCTAACAGCTCATTTCCCAGAATATATCCCTGTTATTAAGAGACATGTGACTGATTATCAGTAGGAGCTAAAAAGAAAAGATTCACATCTTTACCTTTCTGGTGCGTTTCATCTCTCTTTAGTGTGGGAGTACCCTCATCCTCACGGAGGAAGGAGGCTCCTTGCTACCTTCCTCTATTTGAACTTGTTTCAGTAGATGTTCACCAGACCAACAGCACAGTAAGAGTGTGCCTCAGCAGCTGGCTAGAGCCTCTGACCTTGCTGACATTAGTCATGCAAGTGTGGCCAGGCAGGCCTGAGGGTACAGGTTTGTACCTCACCTTGTTTTTCAGACTTTCCAACTGCTGGGGCACACCCTCACCATGGTGATGCCAGAGGCCACTGCAGCTACTACATGGTATGCACTCTAGCATTCCCAGCCAAATGTCACAGGCCAGGTGACTCAGGACAGGGAGCTCCCCTTGTGTGCTCCTGCTCTGGGTGTTCACCATCTCTATCTCCTATTTGTGGGTCCCATGGTTCAGACTCAGGCTTTCCTCTCCAGCATCCTTTGAAATCTCATTAATTGAAAAACAGTGCCTTTCTTCAGGTGCCTTGCTACTGACAGTACAGTTTACACACACCCTGGTTTTCTATATGCAGATACCTCCTCCCATATTTATATGAAACTTCATACTCCTTCAAAATTCTTTACCATCTATCTATCAAATTTCACCACACAGGTGGCAGCTGCCTTGCAACCCCATGTTTCTAATGGGAAAGGAAAGGACCACTATCCTACCCACACCTGCTCTACATCTCAGGGAAGGAAGTGCCATGAGGAACATCTGCCTTCTGAGCCAGACAGTCTGTTAGCATCTGCAGAAGGATTCATCAGATAATTTTCTTCACATGGAGAAACCCAGCAAAAACTGGCTGAGCATAAAGACAGAGAGAGTAAGGGATAGGTAAGGTGTTCCTGTGTAAGGGGGACAACATTTCAGTTTGGGAAGATGAAAAAAGTTCTTGAGATAAATAATACACAATAGTGTCAATATATTTAATGCTCCTGAATGATACACTTAAAATGGCAAAAAGTAAGTTTTATGTTTATTTTACCACACAAAAAAGGGTCAAAACAGTTCTGATTATACAAGTACAGAAAGGAATCTCTTCCTCTCCCCATGCTACACCTGCGTAACTGCACTGTTCTGAGTAGCCATCCATTGGAATCATTAATGGGCCAGCTGCTATAATCTATACTACAGTATAACAACTTCTAACTTATACCTCTGCTTCTCTGTATCAGCTACACAAACTGAAAATAAATTTTATAAAGAGCATACATATTTTAGTTCGGTCAATTCAAACAATCCCCATAAGTGGCAGATGCCCTTAATAAGGATCTCTTCTTGGGTCTCTCAGTGACTGTGATTCCTTTAAATATAACCACCGAAGTCCTACTTTACCAAAACATTTTATCATAGACTGCTTAACCAGCAAAACTGCTCAAGTTTGCAAACACAGGTAGTAACTTCTCATGCAAACTAATTTCCTCAGATATAATTTGCCAAAAAGAGAAAAAAAAAAACTATTAATACGTCATATATTAAAGTAATGTTAAGAGTTTATAATAGATGCAGATGGGGACACACCTTGAGAATTTTTTTGCTTATATTTTAAATTCAAGAACTTCACAAATCCCCAACACCCTTCTGGCCCTCAGATATTAAGGCTAAGGATGCAACTATGAAGTTGTTTGTCAACTTCTTCTCCAGAAGGCAATTCACTGTTGACGGCATAATGTCTATGGCATATGGACTTTTAGGCAATAAAAATCTGGGAGCTCTTGAAAACTCAGACGCAAAAAAAGCAGAGTATATCACGTGATTAATTATCCCTTTAACAAGTGATTCCAGGAGGTAGCCTGATAAAGTTAGGGAAGAAAGGCTGTAGAGCTGAAGAATAAATTAGTTAAATGGATAAACAAGTCTGGGAGAAAAACCTTGTCCTTATTCTAATGCAGTTTATCTGTCAGAAGGAAGCAGCATGGCAATAAGGAGATGGGAGTTACAATGATGTCAACACTGAACAGGTAAAAACATTTGTTTCTTTCCTTTAACATACTTGCCAAACTGAATACATGAAAGAACTCTAATAAAAAGCAACTAGCTATGGCTTATTGTTACTGATAGTGGTAAATGTACCAAACAGGGCAACCCACAGAGCCCAGAGGTCAGGCTCCTCTGTCCTGTGCCCATTCCTGGCTTCACTTCCACAGGCTCCTTGGCACCTGGAGCCAGAAGAACCGGCCACCTTGGCTAAAGCTCTGTGCCTCCTCCCACTTGACATACCCCATCCTGTCTCCCGGGACCACAACAGGCACAATATGTACCCTGATCTCCAGCTGCCTGGCTTCCCTCCCACACCCGCCACCACTTGGTTCCCCCCATGGGCTGATGTCTCCTCTGGATATCACCACTACTTACACGTCTGGCCAGCAGATGTAGGAGACCTGAGTGAATGTCAGTTTGGAGAGACCCCCTAGACAACTGGGAATGCCCAGATGCCATCCAGAGGAGCCACTGTCATCAGATAAAACAGTAACAGTCCAATTAAACTCAGAAGCTCTGCCTGGAATGCACATAATGACCAAGAAGTGATTTGACAACTGGGGGTGAGCTCTTCCTAGAGAACTTCTTCCAGGACAGAAGAGCCCCCAGTTGCAATCTCTAGGCATAGTTCTTGGCACAGAAAGACCTGGGCTTTGGTATCTTCATCTGACAAGTTGGGCTGATCTTGACGCTGCCATGGTCCTTCACAATTCTGACCATCTAGGGGTCTAGGAGGCTGTCAGTACCCTTCAAAGATACATTAAGAATATATTCCATGTGTCAGTCAGCACCCTCATCATGTGCCTGAGCAACTCATGTTACTATTTGGTATAAATAAATCGCAGTATTCTCTCAAGCCATGGCTGATACTTGCACAGGAAGCAATGAAAGAGACTCCCAGGGCCCAGTAAGAAGGTGAATCTGTGAGCAGACTGGGGCAGGAGCCATGGCATCTCAACCTCCAGTAGTGCTGGCCAACCTTCCTTCCCCAAACTGCTGTCCATCCACGGGTACCTGTAGTCCTGTACATCAGATTCCAATCTCTCACCTCCCAGGTACCACACTCATTTGCCTTCATGTCCAATCTCTTCCTCAAAGCCTGACATGGGTTGAGGTTACCTCCCCATGCACCAGCCCAGCACCTACACCACAGGGTGCTCCAAACCACTGCCAGTGTAGACAGTGTCATGGTTTAAAATATTATTCTCAGTAAGAATTTTGTTTACCTACAGAAGAATTAAATACACCAAAACTTTGAAGGAAATAAGCTGCCCAGTTCTTTTTAATAAAAATGGTGCTTGGTTATACAATAACTCTTCTG
The DNA here is from genome assembly GCF_000276665.1 of Chinchilla lanigera. Classification (NCBI taxonomy): domain Eukaryota; kingdom Metazoa; phylum Chordata; class Mammalia; order Rodentia; family Chinchillidae; genus Chinchilla; species Chinchilla lanigera. The sequence continues at coordinate 7,178,153 of NW_004955477.1, read as the reverse complement.
AAGCAGAACCAGTCAACTGAATGAAATAAAAATCAAGAAAGCTCGGTATTTTTCCAGATGATTTTTACAAAGGAAAAAAAATCACTTTTGGGAGGAGGTTACCTTTCAAGTATCTAATAATTCAGAAGAATGAAAAACAACTTCTTCTTCCCTAGTGTAAGTATATGTTTTTCTAGTGGAAAGCATAGGAAGGAGGCAGAACAGGTACTTCTAGAATATGCTAATATATGTATATCTACACCTTTATAGACTATGTACATGGAGCATTCTTCTATTTGAAAAATGAACAAAGTAAATAATCAGTATACTTCAAGTTTTTATTTTCCTATTTTAATGGCTTCTCTTAAAAACATGTTTCTCTTCATAACTGCATCCTTCTAGATTTGTCTATATCCATGGTTAGCTGAAGGAAAACCTTGGGCTGAAATGTGCACATTCCACGCAAGAGAGTTTCTCCCTGGAGGGAAGAGTGCACAGGGGAATGGGTGAAGGACCTCCCCAGGCATGAAACATCTATCACAGAGAATGAAGACAAGCCTCAACTCTCAAAGCTGTGATTTCAGCCCTATCACTGCCCAGCCCACCTGACCAGACAGCAGGCTCTGACGGCATCTTGCAGATGGAGTGAAAAGTTATTCCACCACTTGAAGGTTTAGATGCCACTCAGTCAGAGGCCACAAACACTATCCAGGGTCACAAGGAGGGATGTGCAGAGTGACAACATCATCTAGATGCTCCACCTATGCTGGGCAGGGAGGGAGGGAAGGACAACTTTTCTGGAAGAAGGCACAGGAAAACCAGATTTGAAGTAATAAAGAGTTTATCAGGAACAATCTCAGCAAGAAAACTGTAATCCTCCACACTCAGGCCGAGTCTGCACTCTGCCAATGGATGCTGAAAACTAAGGTGTCAGCTCAGAAGGACCAATGTTCTTCCACAGAACCGCTCTGCACCTGCATGTAAGTTGAGTGATGCAGTACACATGCCCTCTGATCCACAGAACACACATGTGCAGAGTGTGTGGTGGGCAGGGAAGAGAAAGGGTGTCTCATGGTATTGTTCGTGGACAGGTGTACACTGGGCTTCTTGGAGACACTTGATCAAACCAGAGGAGACCTGGTAGAAGCCCTGAGGCAAGCCCCCTCCTCTCAAGGGCCTTGAGTCATGATTAAGATATCAGGTCTGCTTAGAAAGTACGGCCCAGTCTACGAGACTGAAGTAGGCTTAACAGGAAAAGACAGAATTCTCAAACACAATTAACTAACTTAGGGGGAGGACACATTCTCCTTCCTTTCCCAGTCCCAGCCAGGGGACAGTGTGGGCTACATTCCTGTAAGGACATCCCCACAGCTCACCACAGGCCATCCTGCCTGTGTTTGATTTGGTTTTACATGGAAATTAAACCATTTCCACTTCAGACCTGTGGCCAGCAAATACCACATAGCTGGCACCCTAAAGCTAAAGTCAAAGCCACAAAATAATCAGGTAGAGCATGCTAGTTTCAAATGTGCCAAGGAAACCTTATTTTCTGGGCTTAAAGAAAACTTGAAGTCAATATTACACACCCCACAGTACCCTGAGGGAGCAGATATCCCAAAGTAATCCCTCATGACACATACCCACCTCTCCCCTCTGCTGGCCTCTGGGACTCTACTCTTGCCCCATTGTCTTCTCCCATCTAGTTTTCTTCAGACCCCTCTGGTATCTGCCCTTTAAGCTGTCCTTTCGTAGCCTTCTTCGATTCTCCTGGTGTCCTCTGCTTGCCTTTTTTCCCAGTTCCAGCAGAGTACCACACTGTATCAGCTCCCCGAGCTTAGGCCCACATCCTCTAAACACACCTCCCTCTGACATGGCCCTCATGCATGCCAGCTGCTGGGGCCACTGGTCTACTGCCAAACAATGTCCCATCTCAGCTGGCCCCACCCATTTCTGAGCCTAGTGCTCAGGCCTGCGCCAGGTCCCATCTTGATGAATTCAACATTCTCCACATCTATGTGACAACCCATCTCACAGTCCCCACTGCCTATCTCCTGAGAGGCTCTTGACCTCTCTGTAGGTTGGGCTGCATACTCCTATCTGTATTGTCACCTGTGCCCAGCTCCACATTGTCACAGTCTGTGACACATGGCAGGGCACTCAAATGTTTAGAAAATGAGTGAATAAATGACACCTCTAACTGAACCCTAAATTTATTCACCGAAGTTTTTATGACAAAAAGATATACTTCTGTCACTTGATAAAACTAGAAATAATTCTCGATGAATCTGCCTGCCACAAAACAATGCTTTAGTTCAATTCAAAAATTAAACTCATTTAACCTTCAACTCAACTTAAATTCAAACTGATCACATTGAAGAGCTATCCATACATTAGTATCAAGGAGCTGATCTAATTACTGATCTAGTTTTAAAGGAAATAAACATAACACACCAAGTATAGAGCTTAAACAATATTTACATTTTCAAAACAAAAACCAAAACTTATTCACTAGGCACAGACAGTTTAAATATCAGATATTAGAAATATGAACAATAAAAAAGCATTCTGGGAAAACAAATTCCAAGAAAAATATGAGAAACAGATTAATAGTCTTCCATACCACAGAGCTGTGCTTTAGAGGAGGAGAGGGAGACAGAGTCAGGAGGTACCACCATAGCTCAGAAGAGGGTATCTGAAGACCCAGAGATGTGGCTGAATCACTCTTCCTGCTCAGGTTTAGTTTTTCCCTACAGAATGGGCACCTTGTCATCAGACAAGCTTTGTGCATTTGTGAATGCCATGCGGTGACACACACAGGGCAAGCGTATATCCAAGGATAAATCACTGTATTTCAATTAGTTACACAGTAACAAGTCTGGAGCCTGAATTTCCAAACTGGATATTCTCCTTTCCGGCTGGTACCAGCACTCAGGTACCCAGCACAACACTGCCTGGAGCTCCCACTGGGAACATCACAGGTGGCCCATTAACAGTTGGTGAGAGGGGCATTGAGCAGAACTTCAACTGGGGAAAAAGGTCAGCTCTACGTGTGACATTGGGAAACAAAATTCAAGTAAGTATAGGGAATATTCATGTCATCCCCAAAACTTCATCCTGAGACCATCACCAGCCTTTCTCCACCCCACTTTCACTTCTTACTGATAAAGTAATACTACTACGTCCAACTTAACGGCAGTGTACCAAGGATGCAGTGTTATGACAGAAAGATAGCTCCTGGATGGGGCTAGTACTGCCCAGGAGAAGCATGTCCCACCAAGCCCTACCTCCCTGGTGTCTGCAGCCTTCCCACAGCTCTCAGAGAAAACAAAAATGGTCCAAGGTATTATAATACTGTCATCAATGCCACCCTATTTTTCTTACAAGGGCATATTTAACTTTATTTCCCACACAATTTGAACAAGGCTGTTAACTAATTTTTTGAGACCACAGCTAATTAGAAGCACGAACTCAGAATAAGTAACTGTGTGAGAGGCAGGCAAAGAGAGATAGGCAGCAACACGGGGGTGAGGTGGAGCAACTATGGGGCCACACCCAATGCAACACATCAAACAGGAATTATCACTTTGGGTGACTGTAGTCATGCCATCAACTCCAGGCCTGTCCTAAATGCACACAAGGAGAACCAGGAACGAATACTACAAGGCCATTGGAGTTGTCTTAGGTAATTTCACCAAAAATGGCCATTGTATGGTTACAAACATGCACTGGTTACACATCACAAATCCCCACAAGTCTCGACGAAACACTGGATCCTTAAGGCAAAAGCTGCTGCTGGGACAGAATATGAAGAGGCACACGCATTTTAGCCAGGAAATGATATCCCATAACCTGCAGGCAAACGCAGGTGCTGGCTAGCACGACTTGCAGTATTGCTGGCACATGATGGGATGGCTGGGGATATCTCCTGTAGTGGACAACATATCACATAGCATAAACCCTAATTAGGGCTGGACTGTGCCAAGTTCCATGTGTCCGCCTCATGATAAAAGGGAAAGGCTTTCTATGGCAAGGCAAAGGAGACAGGCACCTCCCGGGAAAGCTGCCATCCTTGCAGCGCAGGAGCAGACGGCAGTGAAGCCCAATGCCCCCAAATGGAAGCTGACGGTTAAGAGCAAGGGATTTAAGGATTTTTATTCCAATATGCCTCACAGGCAAAAACATCCACCTTTCCCTGCTTGAAGCTCTGCAATTTACCTCTGTTACCCTAAGTGCACACACACTCCAAATGCTGGAAACTTTTAAAAAAAAATCCTGAGCTGACAGTTGGTTCGAATTTGGACCCATACATTTGTAGCTGTCATTCAACCGTCCTCTTCTTCTTTCCAAGAGGATCCTGGCAGCCTCAGAATTAAATGAACTGGCTTGCTTCTGACTCATGGACATAGGCATGCAAGTCTGCCAATCCTGCTTCCCTACAACAGCCGTAAAGTCGACAGAAATAAAACTTTTAGGCTGTCTTTTTTTCTGAGATGGGTCCAGAATGTAAAGACTATGCATCCCATTGACACATGCCATCATCTCTATCCCAACCTCAGGTAAGCACCAAGCCAATGAAACAGGCTCCCAAGAAACCAGGGGGTAGGGAACAAGTCAGGAGGACAAAAGCTAGGAAGCCATGCATGGTTTTCATTTTCAAGATCAAAAGCCATACAACTTCACAATTGATGCACCACATCCTTCAGTGGCTATGCAGCACTAGTCTGGGATGGAGGAGTCAACTCTTTAAGATCTACAATTCCTGCCACTCCAGAGAGGGTTTTTATCTCATTTCATCTGCACAATATGACTCCCAAGGAACATGGGAAAGCCCTAATGTAAATAGCTCAGACAGTGGGGTAGGCAGGGCCACAGTTTCTACCAGTATTCACACCATGAAGTCATATGAAAGTAGATCATGTTCTTTCTTTATCTTACTGAGGCCTGGAGCTGCCACCAAAGGCAGCCCCAGCAAGAAAGGCTTCACCTGCGACCCTCATACATTCTCTAAGACCCTTTCTATATAGGAATGAGAGATCCTTCATAAGAATCAGTGGAACAGAGAAGAAACACCAGGCTTCCTCTCTAATCTTCAAGCCATCAACCTGAAACACAAAGGCACTGTCCATTGCTAAAGGACACAGAGCTGTAAGTGTTCAGCGAGGAGTAAAACAGATACACAGTTTGTGTTATTGAGAACATAAGTCACAAGAACAACTCCCTATCCTCTACTGAGGATTTATCCCTCTCAGTCAAACAAAAAGCACAATCCTTCACCCTGGCAGGTTTCACAGACCAGGAACAGAGCCAGGTGCCAGAGCAGATAGCCCCAGCTCATAGAAGCCCTTGGCTCCTTTTAAAACCCAGACAGTTTCTACAAAACCAAGGAGAGCTGGCGAAGTCTTCCTCATAGAAACGTATTTATTTGACTCCAGAGACTTCCTTAAGGAGTACTCTATAAGTAATATAATTATATTTTTAAGCATAAACAACACAAACCATTATTTCAAGCTACTGAAGGAAAGCAGCAAAACAAATGAACTTGTTGTAGGGGAGAACCCTGCAGAGCTACCCTCAGACGTGATTTTGGCTAGGGTATGTCCTTAAGAATGGTCTGTCCTCCTTGTCAGATCAATCATAAAGTACTGCAAGTACGTGAATTAAATTTTCCAATCAGTCTTTCCGACCAAGTTACGAATTTCCCAGGAAGGTTTTCACACACAGTGGACCTTGAGGAGCCAGCTAAAATTCAGGCTTCCCTGTACAAAGAACACTAGGTAGAATATCACACAGCAGTCACATACCAGCATAGGGCTGAATGTTGTGTGTGCTGAGATGCCCTCACTGACCCTTGAAGTCCAACTTTGTTACTCAACACATATGAAGGAAAGAAGTAAATGCATGCAGAAAGCATCAAAAACTATTGTTGCAAGTGAAGCATCCAAAGGGTTTCACAAGCGTTGCTTCCCTTCAGGAAGATCTCAAAGGTGTCTTCACCTTGGAACATGGCAGTGACTTTGGCACATGTGAAGAACAAAAGATGACAGTGCATCTGATGGCATCTGATAAGTCCTCTCCCAGGAATGGCATGAGGCCATGCAGGAATGCTCTCATGCTTAAAAGGGCCAAGCCTTTGGGATAAGAGACCCTGTGCTGCCAGGCGAGTCCCTGGAGGGGAGGAAGGCCTCATCTGTGGGCATCTACCCAGCCTCCACACCAGAGCTGGCCGGGGCAAGATACAGAATGGCAGATGTGCAAACACCATAAATGAATCACTGCCACAAGGAGACCGGGTAAGTCCTATCCTATAAAGTATGAAATAGGAAAAATTTTTAAGATTTTATAAGTCCATAGTTTGCTTAGACTATATAATTTTCATCAGTATTATATTTTTATTAAAAGGTTTATATGAGAAAAAATGAAAAAAAGGTAAATCTTTGATACATGAAAGATGAGCCACATGCGATTCTCTCCATCACCCAAGACCCAACACTTCATCTGCTCTTGTTTTCATAATGTAAATATGACCCAGGGTCATACAATCTATTTTTTCACATAATCAAACACTGAAGTCAACTTTATGGAACACTAAGCAAGCATCAAAATAACATTAGGAGAATAAACATATGTACCACACACTTTCTCATTAAATTTTAGACACTGTTGGGTAAAGGAATGAGGCTAAAGCTGTGCAGGCACAGGCAGACAGCACGAAGTTAGGAGACATCAGTCCGGCTCCTCCCAAGCCCTTGCACTCCCATATAAGACAGTCATTAGAGGCAATGTGATGTGAGGAGGAACGTATAAAATCAAAACCATTATACTGTACCACTTTCTAAACTGATATTCTTCCTGCAGATAGTAATGCAACCTATATAAAACAGAAACCAGTAGTCAATGTGTGAAACTATACATGCAGGTAAATGAATTACTTACAATGTGAGAATAGTAATTAAGACTTATAAAGAAGTGCAAGTGGAATTTCCCAAAAGACAGGCATCAGTGGTCAACCTGAAATTCACCTTCTGAAGAAAGTAACAAGGCTTTGGAGGAAATAAAGATGATGCCAGGACTCCCAAGAATCACACAGAAGGGTGACAGTGGGATCCTCTGCTCAAGATCCATCTAGCACAAGAGCTTCCCTGCAATGCCTACCTGCATTGCTAGCATCATTGCTCTTATGGTTTGGGGCTATTATTAAGTAAAAGGCTACCTGAGCGCAAGCTGTGATAACTGTGACAGTTGATCTAAAAATGGAGATGGCTACCAGGTGACTAATAGGTGGTGTACATACAGTGGGTAGAGGATAACATACATCTCCGTGGGATGGACCAAGATTGCACCTTACAACACAAAATGGCTTGCACCTTAAATCTAATGAAGTGCTTCTTTCTGCAATTTTTCATTTAATATTTTTGGACCCCAGCTGAAAAAACAGCAGAAAATCCAGGGAAGGAGGGACCACCTCAAGAACAAAGTATTCAAAGTATTCAAAAATCAGTTTTACCATACACATGCAAGGTCTCTGTGCTGGAAATTACAGGGCACTGCTGAGAAAAATAAAAGAGAACTCAAAACAACATAGAGATAAACCATATCACAAATTAACAAACAATACTGAGATGCCAGCTTCCCAAAACTGACACATTGAACTCCCTTCCAAATCCTAATAAGAATCTTTGCAAAATTTGACCCCTTAACTCAAAGTAGTGAGAAACTGAATGACCTAAAAGCTCAAACAACCTTTTTAAATGGGAGTTGAAGGAGCCACCCTACATGATGTCAACATTACTTTGGAGCCATGTAGCCACATCAGCATAGAGCTGGCACAAAGCAAGATCAGCTGAACCAGACAGTATGCCCAGGACAAGACCTGAAACAGGGTCAACTGACTTTTCATAAAAGAACCAGGTGATTCAATGAAGAAAGAAAAGTTTGGGTTTTTTTCCAATAAATGCTAGAACAACTAACCAACTATATAGAAGAAAAAACTGTGCCTCACCCAGGAGTAATTCAAAATGGGTCATATATCCAAACATAAAATTTTTTTTTAAAAGTTCTTAAAAGAATTGTAGGAGAATATGTTGGTGATACTACAGTAAGTAAATACTACAGAAGACAAAAATTTGCACAAAGTAAAAGTAAAAACTGACAAATTGACTTCCTCAAAATTGAAATTCTCATCAAAAGATACTATTAGCGAAATAAAAATTCAAGTAACTGTCAAAAAAAATCACAGTTCATGTATCTGACAAAGGACTTGTATTAAAAACCATAAGCCAACAACAAACAAAAATTAAGAAAATCAGATATAAATGGGCAAAAGATTTGAAAGTGCAAATTAAAACTTCAATGAGATATTTCATACTCACCCAAAGGACTAAATTTTTAAAACCTGACAATATCAAGTACTGGCAAAAAGGTGGAGCAACTGAAACTTTCACATATTATAAGTAAAATGACAGAACTTTGGGGAAAGTTTTGGCAAGTTCTTTATCAAGCTAAATAAACAATGGCCAGTAATTCTCCACCTTGGAATTTACTTAAGATAAATGAGAACAAATGTCTACAAAAAGGTTTCACCATAAAGAGGTTTGGTCAAGAATCCACAAACAGCACTGACTTAAAGGCATAAATGGTGAATTAACTAATGGTCAACTTGTAGCACCGAGGTGAACTAAATCAGCATGGTGCTGGGTGTGGAAAGCCTACCTGAGATTGTTGCCGACAGCATAAAAAAACAGAACTGGTGGGAAACATGGTGTGCTATCGATTCTCCTGGAGAAGCTTGTCACAGAACTCAGCTGTTCTCATCATTGTAAGAGCTTGGGTCCTGGCTGTTACTGAGGATGGCTGTGGTTCTCTTAAAGGGAGCTCTGGTCCTTACCTTGAACATTGTTTCCTGGCTCCAGTGCAGATCCCTCAGTCTGCTGGCACAGATACTTCATCATGCTGGTGTATGCTTTCTAGCTTCCATCACTGACCTTTGGACATTCCCAGTGCAGATCTCTGATACAGATTTGTACAAGACATCGCCATGGGCTCTAGGCCTCCAGTTGGAGTTGTGGAGGACGCTGGACTCAGGTAGGACATTGCCCAAGTGTGAACAGATCTCCTGCACTCTTTTGCATTTTACTCTTTGGGTGAACACTACAAAATAATCCTATAAATTATGTGTCCTGTATTAAATTTTTTCCCTTGTAAACCCTGACTACAACAGCACACAAGAGAACTTTCTGAGGTGTTCTAGATCTTAGTAGGGGTCTCAGTCTGGAGAATAGACAGCAAAGCTGGGAGACCACTGAGCTCCCCAGGCTCTCACTCCTCCAGCCTCTAGAGTAGTGATAGCAAACCTTTTAGAGAATGAATGCCCAAACTGCAACCCAAAACCCACTTATTGATTGCAAAGTGCCAACACTTCAATTAAACTTGAGTATGAGGCTTCAGTTTAGAAAAACAACTCATATATTAACATCTTTTTTCTTGAAAAATAACATGCATGCCCTATGTTCACTGCCACTGCTCTAGAGTCTAGCTACAAGTGCACCTTCCTGACAGATGTCATCTGCACCCTATTTAGGCCATTACTTGGCAGTTGCCTTCACAACTGAATCTAAGTCTAACTTCAGACAATTCATAAGACAGGAACTCAAAATTAAGCCTCTTTACTCTATTCCTATATGATCCATAATGGGAATTAAACCAAGTATCTTACAATGCATACCTTCTAGTTTTTCTTATCCAAATCTGTTTTAAGAGGTACCTTTACTTTTTCACCACAAGAAAAAAGCTAGCACATAATTTCTATGATTTATTGTGCAACTGAACATGCTAGGAGACAAAATGACATTTTCCTCTACAAATTATTTGGTGCCTGTGATATTGTGAACACCACAACCAGATGGTTCTCATAGAAACTGAGAAGATAGTATTCATATAGTTCAAAGGTTCACTTATTTTTTAGTCTCAAAAAAGGCTATATTGATTGTAACATGCAGCTCTACAGGAAAAACCCCGACAGTGGAGGGGAATGCTGATATTTATTACTGCACTTGTGCTCATTATGGCTGTCTCTGACAGGGGTCCATTAAAATCAATTTTTATGTTTCTTATGTATTTTCTTTATCTAATGTTCTTGGCATTGTGTTTATTAGCCAGTTAAGACAAACGCCAAGTATAGGAGTGGGTGATTTTTTTCCTTCTGTCAGGAATAACAAGAACTGCAATTTTAATACAGCTGCTCACAATCAATGAATGGAGGAAATTAAATGTTACATTTCAGAACAAAACATTAAGAAGTGCTTTAAATTTTTTATGTTTTTTACAATTAGAGAAATATAGTGAGGATCATGCAAAAAGAAGCACGTATCCTCTTAGAAGGAAACAGCAACACTCTCCGCGGCCCTGGAAAGGACTTTGAGGCTTTTCTCCTAGTGTCTGTGCTCTTAGCACACACACCCACAGCTCTCTACGCCTCCAAGAAGGCCATGGAGCGCCACGGGCAATTCTAGAATTGATAGCTGTGCAAGCCTCATGGGTGGCCCCTGACAAACTAAAGATGGGGTTTGATTTTTTTAAAAAAAAATCCAGATTAGGCACACATCTCCCGACTACCAAATTTCCAGAGACATTCCCCTACTACATCACCTGGATTCAAGAATCAAAGTGCTCAAAGTTCACACTCAAACAACTCCTCTACAAAAGTACAGATGAATCAAATGTCTCAGAGCTACTAGTGAAAAGTTATATCCCTATGGTAAATCAGAGATAGAGGATTCATTCCCTGGCAACACACAAGTGACTGAAAGGACAATCAAAGTAGACCACATTCAGAAACACTAATAATTGTGGTTGGCAGTGTCACAGTCTGCTTTGTGCTGGGATCAATGGGAAACAAGCAGTAACCACATTTACTGTACTTCCTTCCAGTGCTTTCTGCCCATACAGAGGCGGTCAGCCTCAGCCATGCTGTTCACACTTACTCAGAGCTAGAGGTCTTCTGGTTGGGCAGCCTTATCCCATGCAGTCCTTGCTCACAACCAGATATCTCTATTTTCCCCAAGGGGCTGTCCAATATTTTGTATTTCATCTCACAGGTCTTGTCCATCCTGCCAAGGACCTAGACAAAAACAGTTTTTAAATCAAGAAAGTGTACGTAGAAGCATTCAGTCATGTATACAGCACAACAGAAACACCAGTTAACACACAAAATACGTTTCAAAGCTTCTTCCTCATTGTGGGAATTTAATCATATGTCACTCTTACAAGATAGTCACTTTAAGAGAAAATTACCACAATTACCTAGAGCAGCCAACCAACAGAAACTTCTTGCATTTCCTTAAATCACTATATCCCTGTCCTACCCATCTTCAACCAATGCATAGTTGAAGAAAGCTGAGCTGGCATGAGGTGTTCTTAGGAAGTACCTAAAACTAAGCTGACCTTGTTTAATAAGATAATTACTAGATGATGAAAACTGAAGACAAACCATTCTGTATTTTGAATAAAGTACAGTAAAACCTTGGTTTGCAAGCATAATTCATTCTGGAAACATGCTTGTAATATAAAGTACTTGTACAACAAAGTGAATTTCCCCACAAAAAATAATGGAAACTCAGATGATTTGTTCCACAACCTAAAAATATTCATATACAATTATAATACTATAATACAAAATAATTAAAAATACAAACCATAAAGAAAAACAAATTAACCTGCACTTACCTTTGGAAGCCTTTATGGATGGTGTGAGGGAGGATAAGAGAGAGGTAGAGTTATTGTGTAGGATGACTTTCCCTAGCATTAAAGGAATCAGTGCTATCTATTGGCTCAATGGAATCTTTTTCTTTTTGTGCAACTTGAACAAGGAACCTATCCAAGGTCATGTACATTTGCCTCCTTTTGAAAATTGTATGGAAATGTGACATTACACTGTAGTTAAACAGACTGCTCGCTCACACTGCTACAGCCTTATTCAGGTGGTGCTTTTCTAAAATACTTTGCACTATTTCCCACATTTTACACATCTCCATAATCTCAATAGAAATGAGGAACTGCTCTGCCTGTTTCTCCTCCTCCTCTGCAGATGAGATCTCCACAACCTTTCGTTGTTGGAGATGATCACCCACAGTCCCGCAACAAGAGAATGAGAAGAGCCATTGGCTCAGCTGTGATCATGTGATGTTCAGCATCACACATTACTCATATTGCAAGACACTGCATGTTTATCAAGTTAAAATTAGGAATGTTTGCTCACCTTGAGGAACACTTGCAGAGCAAGTTACTTGCAATCCTCTGAGGTTGTACATTTATAAGCAAAGCCTAGGGCTGAGGGCATAGCTCAGTTGTTGGCTAGTATGCACAAGGCTAGGCATGCCCTGGTAGCTAAGTCCAATTCCCCAGCACTACCAAAAGAAGGGAAACATGTGATACGCATTACATGGTGGAACAGAAGCAAGACTGAGCCAGCACCAACACAGGGCACTTGTTAACTTGTTAGCAGGTCCCCAGGAGATAAAGAGCAATGCTGCAATGAATCGCTATGCTGTGGAAATCATATAAACTTAATTTACACTCAAAGAATTGGGCAAACGTTGTCCTGTAGATGTCTCCTCTGGATCAACAATTTTGATAGATTTTAATTTTGGTTAACATAGCAAGGGCTAAAAACAAAGATACACTAAGAGCAGTAAGAAGCCAGCAATGGAGCTTAGAAAAATTAATATGCTAAGAAAACCACCCTCGTCCAGGCAAGAAGACAATGCAGAGGAACTAGGACCTATATCAGATGGAGCCCTTTGCTCCTCTCTCCCTTATAACTCCTTAAGAACCTGGAAACACAGAGGCTCGTTGCCTCTCCACTACCCTCTATACCAAGGATGCCTAGAAGTCCACCTGTGATTCCGTCTACCAGGAAAAGAGGGAAGCCCCTGACTTCTGTCCAAGATCTTTCTCTAAGTGGCAGACTTAGAAGCCAGCCCAGATTTCTTGCTGCCTCTGCTTTTTTGTGCTAACACTATTTGAATGACCTTATCCAAGACCATCACCTTGCAAAAATGTTTTCTTCTATGTAGCATTTTATGGAATGGCATTACCATCTACCTTCTCTATCACAAATCAGGACTTTCCTAGGAATTCTCCTCTAGCCCACCGTGTTTACACCTATGCATCTGTAACATCTTATTTTTCGGCTTGTAAACCCAGCATGGCATCCATCACGGCAGCTTCAAAAAAAAAAAAAAAATACAGAAAACATCATGGCAGCTTCACCTAGAGGGCTTCATCACACCTCACCAGCATGGGCAATGCCTTCCTCATAACTCCATTTTTTTTTTTTTGTAATGTAAAACCACGTACTTAATTCTAAATCAAAACACAGCAATAAAAATTAGTGACTGACCGTGGTATGCTGCTATACATACTGCCATTTCCTGACTGTGGTCAGGACCTAGTCCTAGTCCACCAGGGTGGCAGAAAAGTAAAGGCAAAGAAAATACACACACAAGAAAGGTAAGCAGCCTTAGCAGAGGAGTGAGGAGCCTGCTGAAGGGCAAGAGGAAGGGGACTCCATTGGTGCTGGGCCAGCAGGCCCAAGTTGGCTCTCTTGTCCCACAGCTTGATGGAGGATGAGTGGGACCTATAAAGTTCACGATCAGGGCACACGGCCAATCAGGCTTTGCTAACAAGTTCCTGGGATGCTTTTGCTGGGGGTAGGGTGTGGCTCTCTTGGGTTCTATTTCATTAAAGATTCTAAGTGATCTGTCTTCCTACTGACAACTCTTTAATCTTTCTTCTGAGCCCAACTGGATGAAGTTAACTCTTCCTCCACTAGTTGGGGCCACTGTACTGGGGGAATAACATGAGAGCAAAGACAATCCACGGGGACCTGTGACTTTGGGTCCAGAAGTTGATAAAAAAGTACTCTAGAGGGGGATGCCCAAGAATGTTTAAAATCCATCAGGCACACTGTAAAGTTGCTGACTTATTCCTACAGGTGGATTTGGCAAATCAACCACCTACTCAATACTTTATGTATTTTTTAAACACTGAACTCTGGCATTAGTCGGTACAAAGGAAAAGTGCTGAGGACCTTACTGCTGGGGCTTTCTACTATTTGTTGGCTATTGCTGGTGGTGAGCCAGAAGTGGTGTGGATTGGCAAAGTGAACAAGAGGTCCACCGCAGAAGTCCATCTCCCCTCACCATGGAGGTCTCCAAGAAGCTAAGCTTCTAGGATGCAGCCTGGAAGGTCAAGAAAGAATTGTCCTCCCAGGTGCACTGTCTATCTCCCTGGCACTACATTCTTGCAATCAGGATGATGCTTATAACAGTGAAAATAAAATCACAGGCTTAGGAAAAATAATTTCCCTTAGATTGCACAGAGAAAGAAGACCCTATCATACCATTGTGCTGATGCTCCCTAGGCCTGCTGTCTGGCTTTACAGACTATCAGGAGTTGCCTGTTCAGGTGTCACACACTTTGCCAGCTTTAGCACACATACAAGGAGTTTGGGGGGGGGGCTCTACCAAACCATACCAAAAGCAGCATCACAAGTGGGTCATCCTCCTCCTTGCCTCTTCATAATGGACAACTTGACTTCTGAGGATGGTGGTCTTCCATATGCAGCTGAGCTGATCTGACAAAACCTCCAGCTTCCTCTGGGCAAGGATGCCCTCAGAGTTTGTGCAGCACAGGGGACAGGGCTACTTGTTCAGTTGTTCCTGCATCAGAGCTCTGAAGGCCATGGACAGCCAAATTCCAAGTCTTTCTTCATGCATGGCAAGCAGTCCAACATAACTGTCACCCCTCAACATTCATGCAGCACATGCCAATGCTAACTATATCCAGGAGCTAGAGCAAGTTCAGTAACTACAGCCCACAGTGCTAAACGTGGCTCATCACATGCTTCTGTAGATCAAGTTTTACTGCAACAGCCATGCCGCAGTCACTTGTTCACCTATAGCCTACTACTGCTTGCTGTACAATGGCAGAACTGACGAGGTATGAAGGGTACAGTATGGCCCTTAAAGATCTGGCACTCAAAAGAGGTCTCCCAACCCCTTTAAGGATCCTCACTGACACCCACAATCTCTGTCCAAATCTCCAGGCCTTCCTCACCACGCAATCTTAATTCTCTCTGCCTTTGCTGGAATGCCCTCTCCCTGCCTGCCTACTACTGGGTTACCTGTCCACCATGCTGCTTAGTGTCTCCCATACTGGCAAACTGTCCTACATCACCAGTACTCCCTATTAAGCTTTCTCTGTGCATTACAATGCTTGCAATACCATTCTCTGATCTCTCTCCATCAGTGAAAGAAGAAGTGCATTTAGTCCATCAGAGAAGACAGACCATGCTCCCCCACCACATAGGTGCTTTGTAAGCACTGCACCCAAGATTCAACCCTTAGCAATCAGACCTCATAGCTGTGCCAAGTGAACTCCCTTTTTGGGCAGGAGTCTAAAACTATTTCACTCCAGGGTACCAGGGCGGGACTTGCTGAGAGACCTCACCCTCACGTCATAGATCAGAGTGGCTCCTTGACTACATCATACTCCTTAGGCATCCCAACCTCAGGGGCTCTCCATTGCATACAGGATAAAAGCCAAGCTTTCTGAGATGGCCAAAAGGGCCCTCTGGAAGGAGCTGTCTGACTGTTACATCATCACATAGAGAAGAACCAGATAAAGGCAAGAGGTACAACTGTGGCCTCCTACAGCTGACCTGTTTTGTTGAAAAAGTCCCTTAAATCTCTCTCCATTTAAATAATGTTTTTTATCTGTAGAAAGAAAAATAAATATGTAGATGGAATGGTCAGCATAATCATTACAAGGACTGTATATAAAGAACTGGCATGAAAAAGGGTGTAGTATTATCCCACTGCAATAACGAAAGCCCTTGGCTTGGATAGTCTGCCTTTCTCCTCAAATATCTCATTAAACAGTACCAAAATCTTGCCTACTCTTCTAAAGTGACTGCCACCTCTTCTCCCTCTATCCTGGGGTCCCTCCTCATTTCTTTATTCTGCAGTCATTCCACAGACGCTTCAGGACAGGGAGCTGGCATCCCACAAAGGCATAGGCATCACATGCTTAAAGACTTATAAAGCATTTGTTGAATTTCATTATTGGTGTGTCCACTATCTAGGACAACTGTCCATGACAGCATTTCCCTTCTTTTCCTGGTGACACTGCTCAGAGAACAGGGTTCCAGGGCAAAATGAGGAGCTGAATGTACTCTCCCCTTGTAGAAATTCACTCCACACAGAAGAGGATGAAAGGCTATAAGCAAAGAACCTGGTTGATGTATGTTTAACTTTCAAATGTAGCTCATCATGGAGCAGTGTTTTTTACCTTCTAACCTTGTTCAGGATGAACTATTTTCTAGCAGAGCTGGAGGTAGGAGGCCTGGGCACGGTGCTTAGACAAGCATGACCTACCACCAGCACTAGTATCAGGCAGTATCTTCCTAGCAAGCATTAGAAATTGCTCCCAGCTAGTTTAAGCACAAAAGCAATTGACTGAAAGATTATTCCAAAGCTCACAGGACTTCTGGGAAGGCTAGAGGAGCAGGCTCAGAAAACAGTGGAACCAAGACTGGCCACAACCCAACCTCAGCTACAATCAAGCCTCAGGAAACATCTGTGGGGCCAACCAGGGACAGCAGAAGCAGTAGCTGGCACTGTTACTACCACTGCCTTGGAAACAGGATATAGCATCATCATCACTGGCACACTCTGCTGCCCTACCTCCTGATCATCAGGTCCTGAGTCAAGTCCCAGGCAGAAGCCTGAACCTGAAGCTGGGATCTGGCCAGGACAGGTCTGTGCCCAAGCAGCAGAGCACAGGGACATCCTAGGAAAGGAAGGGTTTGCCAAATTAGTACCATAGGAGTTTGGGACACCACACACACTACAATCATTCAGACTCTGAGCGCTCCAACTTGAGGAATCAGTCAGACTTCTCCACATTAGCCTCCATTTTTAAATTAATAAAACAGGAATGCTACTCCTGACTCAAACCTCACAGTGCCCTTTGGCAGTCTCACTGGAGATAGCCAAGTCCAGGGCTCTGTGACCTGCTCATTATGAATGTGCCAGAGGCCAATGCTCCATCCTGATCAGGCCATACCTTGTGGTTACTCCATTCCAAGTATCTGGGAGACAAAGTCAGTGTGCACAGATAAGGCAATGGAGGTGGCAGGACTGTGCTAGGAGGGTAACTGAGGGAGAATTTCTGAGCAGTGATGGAAGGGTGTCTGAGATCTCTCCAACAAGAGGGCAGAGCTCAGCTCTGCCAGCTTCTCAAGAAGCAGAGCTTCACATGGGTATCAAGTCTAACCCCAGTGACTGGCCTACGACCATGGACAGGACTGGATGAATGTGAAAGGCTGTAGGTCTTCAATATGGTAAAAGAAGGACATTCAGCCTAATCCAGTGCAGCTGAATGAACTACCCAAGTAGGGTTCTGCATCAAATAGCACATCCACCCAGCAAGTAGCCAGAGGCCTCATGTTTTGGCTGGGCAAAAGGAACCCCCAAACTCTGAAACATGCCCCAGCTGTAAGCTATGGTGCTGTCCCCATCTTCTTTGACAAGCATCAGTGTGCACCCCATGCCCATCATCATGACACAGAGTGTAGATGACGTGCCCTTTCATCCAAACTGCATCAAGAAAAACTCCCCTGATCAGTAAGTTCCACACATGTACTCAACCACAAAGCTAGAGAAAGAGTGGCAGAACAGGAGGTTTCACCTATGTTACACCAATACCGGAAAAGGGAAATCAGTATACAACTGGAATAACTTATGCATTCAAATCTGAGCTCGCTGTGAGTAACAGACTCCACTTCCTATCCACATTCAGTTAGCTAGTCATTTAATTATGTGAAGTATAAGCAAGGAAAGTCCCTAGATTTGCTTACAGATGCAGGAGAATTGAAACAAACCCAACACATCCCACCTAAACAAGAAGAGGACAGGACCTTCTCACCTTAGACTAAGCCTCCTAGAATGCCCAGGCTCTTCTGGGCACAGTCTGGCTAAGGGGTATTTTCATTGATGCGCTGGGCTTTTTAGCCTCTTAGCAGAACTTTGCAAGTAAAAATGCACCATAACTCACTGACTGCTACTTTGCCAAAAAAAGGGGTAAGCAGCAATTTTATATCAACCTTGCCAGAAATGGAATTTGATGTAGCACAGAAACCTACATGTAACTTTGCCATAGATCACCAAAGCATTTTACATAGTCCTTCCCCAGGCAGAAGAAGGAGCAGTGTAATTGTGAATCCTGATATATAATGAGCAACATGTTTCCAGGACACGCTCTAAGCCATTGAGTCTGGCAGACAGGATAAGAAGCCCAGGGCGGGGCTGGGGATTTAGCTCAGCAGCAAAAGCACCTGCCTGGCAAGCGCAAGGTCGTGAGTTCGGTTCCCGGTACCGGAGAAAAACAAACAAACAAAAAAAAGAAGCCCAGGGCTGTGCCAACAAGTGGAGACACATCCCTTAGGGCTGGCAGCTAGCAGAGATGTGAGGTACACCTGCAGACTGAATGGGTGTGTCACAGAAGCTAGAAATTGGGCGGTGAGAAAAGTAAAACTTCAACAGCAGGAAATGTACCAGGCTGCAAGGCCATCTCACCCCAGGGGGGAGGCATACATGGGGACCACATGACAAATGCCAATGGGCAGTCTATTGATGGCAGCAGCCTGGATAGGGCCCAGCAGCTTCGATAGGTGGACACATCCTCACAGAGCAAAGCCCAAAGACATCAGGACCAATCCCTATTGGCCTCTAATAATAACATCACACCTGGATCTTCACCCAGGCAACCACCAAGAGGAACAGTTCAACTGGTGATGGCCAGCTCCAAATACCCAAGAAGTATGCTCAGAAGGATGTGAGACATTTTGCTCACCATAACTCTGCAAACACACACAGCATAGTCCAGGCATTGAGTTCACAGCAAGGGGATGGCTCCATACAGGGACCACTGCTGGGTGGGAAGGGCAGTGCTGATGGAAACCACAGATGGGAACCACAGCCACACCATGGGGAGAGCGCAGCAGTTGAGAACCTCCAGAGAAAATGATGTCTGCCCAGAGATGTGAATTATAGGGAGGAGATAGCCAGGTGGGAAAGCAGGCTGAGGTGGAGCCAGGAGAGCAACGTGACCCACAGGAGGCTGCAAAGAGACTGGCTATGGGACTTGACTGACCATTTCTATAGTCTGACCCTTCCCAGGGAAGCCAGTTTCAACCAAGGAGAGCTCATCCAGTCTGTACAGTATTCCGGAGCTCCTTCTACAGCTGTGAAAAGAAGGAATGCAACAGGGTCTGGGAGTCATGGAGAAGACCTTGGAAGTTATCCAGCAAGGAATGACAGCAAATTCAGAAAGGACAGAGGCAGAAGGGGGACCAAATAATGGCAATCAATAAACTATTTGCAAATAAATGTTTTCAAAGACCAGAGCACCCTTGTGCATTTGCCATAGGGTGAAGCAACTGGAAACTGAAATCAAACAAACCTGGTCTCCTAGAGGAGAAAATTACTCACAAAGTAATTCACACTGTTCTGCCTGTAGCTTTTTCACAAATCTAAAATTATTCCAAAATCAAATTTCATTTTTTAAAAACATCAATATATATAGGGTAGGATGATTTAAAATATCTCTGTATTCATTTTGCTTTCTGCAGTAAGTGTGAGTTTATTTTACAAGAAGAAGAAAACTATTACAGTGTAGTGTGTGGTGGTGCTGATGTGAAGAACAAATGGTTAAGGCAGTGTTGGTTATTGCCAGTGAGCCCACCCTCTCTCACCTATAAAACAAAGCATTACTGACACTTTCTACATCAAATAAAAACTGAGGTATGAAATGTTTGTGTTTTTAAAAAGGTTATGAATAAAGAAAAACTCCAAGAAAGTCAAAACATAACCCATTATACCCATCATGATGACAATAAAATCCCTACAGGTTTGGCCTAGCATCCCCCAAAACTGATAGAGCCCTGCCCCTACCCAACCTGGTATTTTTTTTTTCAGTATTTCTTTTTTCTTTATTTTCTTATTTTTAAAAAATTATTTTAAAAATAAAAGAAGGAAAACATATTAACAAACAGACATCCATTTATAAAATAGCATAAGAACAATACAAACAATACAGAGTTAGAGACAAAGTTGTAAGAAATTAACAATGGTTATTGTCTTACATATTTATATCTTCAAAGTGGTTTCTCAAGAAAACAAATAGAGACAGGCAAGATTGATCAAATAATCATTAACTGTTCCTTTCAGTAAAGCTATAGAAGACAGTAGTAGAACTACGTTAGCTATCTTGTATATACATACATACATAATACCCCCTTTTTCCCTTCTCTTTTCCCACATCTTTTTTCTCTAAACTCAAGTGTAATTACAGACCCTTCAAAATTGTTTTCACTTTCACTTCATTACACTTTTAAATTTTAGACTTTCAATTTATTTTTTATTTAAGAATACCTCTCTCTAAGAACTAACTCCTACCATCTTGTATGGTGAAGCTCTGCATCATTTCCAATGTTTTTTTTTTTTTGTTTCCAACCTGGTATGTTAATAGGATCCTGTTCCCTCCACTTTTGTGGCTTCTCACATACCACTCACTCTGCCCTGGGGTCTTTGCACTGTAGCCCATGTGCCCCGAAATGCTTCTCCCTCTCATTTCTGCACAGCATCCCTGGTCACTTAACACACAGCCCTGCTCAAATGTCACCATCCCAGAAAAACTTTCTTAAAACAGTCACCACTTGCATCCTTCTTTCTTGGCTTTATTTTCCTGTACAGCACTTACATGATATGAAATGTATTTTGTTTATTTTCTGTGTGTTGCCTTCACTAAAATTTAAGTTGCAGTACAGGTAATAAATATGTGAGAAATCTAGATAATAAATAAGAAGTCTGCTGAGAGTTGTATGTTTAAAAAATGGGAAAAAATGTGTATCAGATAGCACCATCCTCTCTCTACTCTTCCTTTCTTGACAGGGCAGATGTGATGGCTGGAGCTGTGGTAACCACCTGATAAACATGAGGGAAGGGCCAAGTGCCTTGAGAAAGCCTGGCCGCAACACTGTGAGCTACAACATCACCAGCAGCTGTGCGCTGCCGGACTTCTACTTATGTGAGAAAGAGAAAGGCTGTTTGTTTGAAGTCCATGTTTTGAAGAAATTCTGTTCTCTTCAGCCCAGACTAGGCCTAGCTGACCTATATCCTGGCACTTACAGTAGTATCTGGAACTTTGTGGGTGCTCAGCAAATACTTATCGAATAAATGATCTGGTTATACAAAGTATGTGATTATGACTAAGTGAGGACTCAGACAGGTTACTATAAGGATAATGGGAGCATACAGCAGGAGCCTGATGGCCTGAGGAGTCCAGGAATGTTCCTGGAGGTGTCAAAGCGGGAGGGAGAGTCAATTTCTGGATGGACAGGCGAAGGAAGGCAGCCTCTGAAGAGGTCGGGTGGGGGCAAGGTCCTGGAGCCACAAGGAGCCAGAAAGTCAGAGAAAATACAGGAGGAGCCCAGCTACATGGAGGGAGAGGGCCAGGTATGAGATGGGCCACTGCAGCAGCTCTTGGAACAGTGAGGACCGGGAATAAGGAAACGAGGAAGAGGGCAAATGGCAGCAACAATGCCATGTGCATCCAGGGCAGGGAGGAGAAGCACTAGGAAGCCTAACTAGGAGAACAGGGCTATGCTGTGCGCACATGTGCACCGTTAGGATCTGTTCCAGCTCAGTGTATGCTGTGAGCTTTCCAGGCCAGAAAAAGGAAACTCAAGCACCTTTCCTGCAAGCTCAGGTTTACAGAAGCTACAACCAACAGGGGTTGCCCTGGTCATGGGCCCCTCAACCCTGGCCCCCTGTAGACCACCAGGTGGACCTGAAGGAATATATCTGGGGCAAACAGGGTCCCTGTCAAACCCAAACAACCAGTTTCCAACTTGCTGGACGACACTAAATAACCAAATATGTCAGAAATTTAGAATTAGACCATAGGGTCCTGCGGCAGCTCTCAGAGCCCAAGTCTGAATGTTTATTAACAACTGTAGCCCCAGGGCACATGCACACACATGACCCCAGGTAAAAGAAGACCACAGTCCTAGGTACAGTACAAAGGCTGGGGTCCTGCTGGACTCCCTGTGCTGTCTGCCTACATGGCCTTTCATCACAAATTTCTGGACATGGCTGGGCTTCTTGTCCTCCTACTTCCCAACTTCCAACCCAGAGTCTGGCAGTGCCACAGAGCCCACAGGGCTTCTCCCTACATCACCATTGTGGCATCCACCTAAAGCCACAAGAGGGGCTGACATTAATTGGTGGCAGAAAAAAATTGATTTTTCATGGCTATTTGAAGACCTCTGAGAAATGAAGTGCATTTTGTTTCATCTCCCTTTTAACATGAATGGCGTTTAAATAACAATGTTCTGAATTAAGCAGTTGGCGCCAGAGGCCAGTTCCCACTGTATTAAAAGCAAGAGACTCAGAGAGAACAACTGTCTTCTTTCTCCTCTACTTGAAATTTTCCAGGCTTGCTGCACATGTCTAAAAACTGGCCTTCCAGAACCATCTTTGCAGCTCTGTACCTAGCACTTTTAACCATTCCCATGGTCAGGACCAATGCTCAGAAACAGGTCAAAGAGAAGAAATCACCCGACTTCTTAATAAGCAGTTTGCACACAAGGCTCCCAAGGCCCCTGTTGTGTGGATTGGGGTGGGTAAAGTGAGGGCTCAGCTAGTATGAGGAGGACCAAACCAGCAAAGGGAGTAGACCCCCATGGCCTCTGACCCAGCCAGTATTAAATGAAAACAAGTTCTGCTACCTCCCTGCCAAACAGAGAATAGGATAGAAGCACCAGGGAAACAGCTTTGGTCTTCATCTTTCATGCCAGCCCACCTAAACTCAGGCACTGGGGAGTATTGTAATCAGAAGGAAAGCAAATGTCAAAATCTGAGAAGACAGAAACTACTACTCCCCTATCACCTAATCCTAAAGCTGCCCACAGGAGGATGGCAGAGTTAGTGAATGGGATTGATCTTCCCCAAGTGTGACAGTTGAAGAGGAAAACACTAGGCAGAAGCAAGGTCACTAGCTAAGACCCAGCCCACAGTGTCTGCTAGAACCAGGGAACTGTGCTATGTCATATTCAACAGAAGATAACCGAAGCATGGATGTGTTCCTTTCACTCTAACAACCAGAGGTGTTCAGTTAGATGGAAATGGGTCTGCCCAAGAAAACTAGATTTAAAGTTTGCACAAAAGTATCACTCTGGAGCCTAATGTCCTGGCCAAACAAATGAGAAAAGAAAAATGATCCCCCTGGTTTATTGCTAAATTTCTGTGCATCCAACTACATGCAAATAAAACAGAAATTCAGTACTCAAGTCCACACCGCTAGGGTCTTGCACTTGCAGACTTCCAGGACACAGGAGCCCCTATGGCATGAGGCAGCCTTTTTCATAACTACCACTAGAAACAGCCTTTCATGACCAACACTAGAGAGAGCATGCCAGAACACCTTTCGGATGAACAATAGTTTTGTTGCAAGGAATACTCTAACTTCAAGAACACTGGGGAGTAAAGGATAGGGGCAGATTGGGTCCTTGAGGTTAAGGGTCTAGAAGCTTCCCAGACCCCAGCGTCTTGCTGAAAGGCTCTGCACAGTCATCTAAATAACATGGTACATGCAGCATATTACAACACAGATGCAAAAGCATTTATATGTCAAAGCCAAGATTTGGAGGGACAGCTGAGGAACTGGCTCTCTGGTCTGTAAACCAAACATCCCTAGATATGAGCTATCACTGTCTACACTTAAAGATCATACTTAAAAAATAAAACCTGGTTTTCCTCCAAACTTTTCATGTAGATGCATCTATTGAGGTAAGTATGAGTAGCTGCTTTCTTCTGTGATTTCCCAACCCTCTTTGAACCTGTGCCACCAAGCAAAATCAAGGAACAGTTAGAAAACCCACTGCTGAATGTGTTTGTGTGTAAAAGAAATAAATCACACATAAAGAAACTTGTAAAAAAAGACAAAACAAAAAAAATTTTTTTTCTCTGTATACAGATTTAACAAATTGTTCCAGAAATCCCCTGGAACTTCAAGCACTTCTGAGAAATGTTTCCAGATGACAACAATCTTTCACATAACCATTGGAATAGTTCAGCTAAACAGTCCATCTAACTGGATACTGATCCATGAGAAAAGAACAGGATACAAAAGGGCCTCTATAAGTCTTTTGGGAAGCTTACAAGTACTGATCACCTATTTCCTTAAGAAGTTTCCTAAAAACTTTTCCTAACTGCCATGTCACTTCAAACCAGAGACATACACACACAAAGCTATTCTATGAACTGAAACATCCCAGGGTGGGGAGGTGCTCATACCTATATGCACACACAAAGGAGGTCCAGTGGGCAGCTATAAGAGGTACAACCACAGGCTAAGCACTGTCTATCTTCTAACAAATTAACTGCTTGCAGGAAAATTTTAACACCAAAATGAGAATGAAGTGGAATAACCACAAAAATTGTAAAGTAAAGCAGGCAACTTTCTGTGGGCAGCCTCAGATCCAATTCTTGGAAGTTCTAGGTCTCTTTTCTGTGTTTAAATAGCTACTTCCAAAGCAAGAAGGGAAAAGCAGTATTTCAAGGCACTGCATGTTGAAGTCATTTTTATTTCCCTTGCTTTCTGGAAATTTGCTAAAATAAGAAGTTGGAGTACTTAATGCAGCAGATACTATCATAACAAAAATGTGCCACTCTTCCAGCCCAAATACCCAACCCATAGATGATAAAAGGAAACCAAGTTACAAAAAAAAATGAATGAAATCCAGACCTCCAATAAGGAAGGGGACAAAATAACAGTGCATGGCTACTAAACAGAACTGTGAAATAAAGCAAAGGATCCTTAATTTGACAGAATGCACTCTCCTACTCACAGCCTCCCCTCATCAAAACAACAGTGGTATGTTTCTGTGGCAGATAGGAGACAACATTCCATCAGAGGCCTAAACAGCAGACAGAGCTGCAGCAAACCCTATATGGGAGGACAGGGCTAGATTGTATCCAGCAAGACTCACTTCCATCCTGCTATCTGAGATCTCAAAGCTAACAGCCAGCAAGGTTGTGAGACCTGAGCCCACCCAGATGATGCCCAGTCCTGAGAAAGGAGAAGTGAGGACTTAGAGGGCCCAAAGAGGAAACAGTTAGCTGACAGAAAATCTGGCTTAGACTTCAAAGCTTCTGCAACTTCTCCATGGTGGACCCAGGAAGGGCAACAGGCATCCCTGCTTTTGGTTTTAGCTCACTGGCTGCTTTGCCTTCTCTATACTACAGGCTCTGAAAGCACACAAAGCATAGTGCCCATTTCCTTTTGCATTTTCTCCTCAGCCCAGCATGTTCCAAAGGATATTATTGGCCATCAAGAGATGTTTTTGGTATCTCCACGGTACCTGACAGGTACCTAGGAAAGGCTAAAATCCCATCTGAGCCTTGCCCCGGAAACATGCCCCTGACCCCAGCACTCAGGCTTCTGGTGCTAATTTTTTAGAGAGACACAGTCCCAAGACTCTTTCCAAGTCCTGCCCAGTAGGAAACACCATGGCACCCACCACTCAGAAAAGGAAAGCAACCTGACCTCCTCGCCCTTCTTATAAGATGCCAACCTGTGCTGCTTTACTTAAAATCCAATGGTGCTCCTCTATCTTTGATAACAAGAACAACTCAGAAGAAGAGCTTCATAATCCTGACACCTTGTGAAAGAATACACTAACAGCAAAGGAAACTCCAAATCTCGTGAAACGTAGGATGCTATGCCCCTCCTTTGGGCACTGGGCCAGCACAGGTGCCAAGACCCACCATAGACCTCAGAAGCTGACAGCTAAGCCCAAGACATCCTACATCCCATAAAAGTCTTAAATCACATTTTAATATACTGAACTTCAGTTCTGATCAAGAATGACTCATTTATAATTTGTTATGAAAACAAAGAGAAAATACCACATTTTCCCTCACTTTACCCCTGCTAGAACTCTTACTGCTAACATCTAACATACATTAAGCATTTCGCAAGAAGGACACAACACTTCCCGGCCACTGGGTCTAGCCAGATGGTGTGCCCGCAGGTCACCCCCTGGTGGTGCTGTGTCTTATGCTGCCAACAGCACATTCCTTGAGGCCTAGAAAACTAGCACTTCAGGTATCAACTAACTACTATGCTGTGTGTGACAGGCTGTCATGAGAAGGAAAGAAGGTGGCAGGCTAGAGCTCAACGTGAAGTGTCAGTTCTTACAACTATATGACTTGGAGCTTCAGCTTGAATATGTCACAAGAGAAAGCACCCATCCTGCAGAGCACGAGAGCTGGGGAAGTCACTGACTTCTTAGGGAATACACAATGCACTGGCATGAAGGAGGTCTGAGGGAGACACTACCTTCCTCAATTAGGAGAGCACCAAAGCTGGCAGGTCCCAAGAAGTGCTTCTGCCACACCACTGGAAGTCCTGGGCAAGCTGCAGCCTTGATAGAGGGGACAACCTCCCTGAACAACTCTAGCAGACAGCAAGGCAGGTTAAAGTCATTCTCACCCAGGAAGAGTCTGCGGCAGCCAAGTAACATATGCTTGTCTGTGATCAGTCCATGGGGAAAAGGTCATAAACAGCTAACAAGATCTTTCACCTGTGCACAGATAGACTACTACCTTAGAACAGATGACTCACTAGTGAGATAGTCAGCTAATACTGGGGACCTATGAGAATGCATGTTTCTGGGCTCGGTACCCAAAACATAGTTCGTGCCAACTCATATAGCACAGCAAACCCAGTTAGAGCAGAATCCTAACAGGCATCCACCAAAATCTTGAGGGCAATCTCTAGCAAACATCCAGGAGCATCACACATCAGGGTTAGGACTTACACTGGAGGTTTAGGGGAGACCTGCAGACACTTTGCGATGCAAGAAAATACCAGTCCACTTGCCAGGGGTAGCTTTCCCCCCTTTCTTCCTCCCCAGAACTTTTGGAGGTCCTGAGGCCCTTCAGTAGTGCCCTCTGGGAACATTCTGCCTAGCTAGTAAGGAGCTCAAGGTCAAGAGCTGAGTAAAACCTGTCACAGTGGCTGTGCCTTGTTAGCGTTCTGGAAGCTCCTTTCCCTTTGACCCCACCCAGACTTCCAGGACAAGGACTCATTTTCCACCACAACATGCAGGAATGTCCAGGAAGCATAGTTCTGTTTATATTAAACGAACATGCCTCAGTTCAACATATAGTTCCTGTCCGTCTTCTGCCAAACCCCTCATGGCTGCTAGCCACACCACCCCTGTGCCCACCCACCGACATGCTTCTCTCTGTGCACACGGAACCCAGTCTTCACACAGGCCTGCCTGTGTGAGGTGCCTCCCCAACACACTGACGAACAAAATTGAAGATCATTTTGACAAACTGACCTGACTACTGTCTCTGACCTATGACTGCCATAATGAGGCTGTCACATAAGTTTTCTGGAATTTCTTCAGATTGTAGAGAGGAGAGGCCTGTGGTCCCCTAACGCAAAGCAACATAGCCTGCTACTTGTTAACACCTGCGTGGCAATGTATGAGCCAGCAGAATTAAGTCCTCCTTACCCTTAATAAAGATGAAGCTCCACCACGTTTATGCAGAAAAGGATGCTCCAGTGAGGAGCAAGTGATGATTTATGACTTGGTGTCTGAATGGAAGAGCCTGATGTTCCCGACATACTTGGGTGGCTGTGAGCAAGCTGGGCCTTGACTGCACCAGGATCTGATGAGGGCCAGTCCTCTTAGACAGAGCCATCCAACACCACGGCTATACGACTACAGAAACATGCTTACTGCCAAATGATTAACCCAGCACTCTGGTCCACATGGCAAGAAATTTTATGTCCTAAATTAGTTACATTATACCCAAAGCCTATCAGTGGCTTGATAACATGAACATGTAATTCTATACCTTTTACTCTTAAGGTAATAATTCAGTCTAATCCTGCAGCTGAAGCCAAGATTTCCAGACTGAAAGTGTACTTTCCATTTGATTAAATACTAATAAATGCAAGAATAAAACTCCAGTCTTTTATCTTACAGTAAATTCTTCAAAAACCATATACTTTAACAATTAATTTCTTCTCTGGAGAAAGGGACAGGTCCTTCCCTTCTAAGACAGCTTCAGTCTAAAATCTTAATTACAACAGTTAAAACATAATTTATAGTAGTCTAGGACTTATAGAAAGATGACATCACTGCACAGGTTCTTGGATTCTTGAAGTGACTCATCAGTTGCCAAATCTCCAGTGGAGTGCCCTGGACAATCATTAAAAGGACAACATGTCAGTTCAGTCCTCACTCTCCCTGCTGAGACAAAAAACATGCACAAAGCGACAACCCTCACCCAACCATGTGAGTTATGATACAAACAGAGAGATAAACACAGGTAAAACCTAGCATGTTTTTCTATGTGTTTAATACTTTAAAATTTGTAAAATATTTTCATATATTTCATCCAGTAAGGGAGTAAAATGTTGCCAAAGAAAGGTGGTAAACTTCACAGAACATTTTATTTGTTTTCCACCCTAATAAACAGAGTATTGAGCCAGTGCATAGACAATGGACACATAGCACTATGCATCTTGCATATGCATAGCACGTGAGTGGTACCCGGGTGGCCTGTCACATGCCCTCTCCTGTGACCACGGAGAGAGCTATCCTTCAATGGGAGGCTCCCTGCTGCAAGCCCACAGAGAGGTTAAATATCCCCAAATAAGGTAAACAGGGAGTGTGCCCAAATCACATAACATCTGCTAAAGCATTTCCTGAATAGGGTCCCATTCTCATTGCAAGTGACAAAGAAATAATCTATTTAGAAACTGAAGTAAAACTTGTAGGAAGCCCAAAGGAAAATAGCAACTTGATTAATAGTCCTGGGCTGTGGCACTTGAGTTAAATTAAGGAATATGCTTTCACCTGGAGTAACAGTGGGATAAAAAGTCTGGACTCGGAAAGTGAAAAGCCCAGCCTGGGCCTCAGGTCACCTTGAGCTCGCAGCTTTCTCAGGTCACTTTCAGTACATGAGGTATATTTCCTTCTTATAATAGGGATGTTGTGGAGACCAAAGAAACAAGAATGGGAAGACACCCAGCAGCCCCTCATGAGCTAGCCCTTCATCAAGAAGCATTACACTGTACATAGCCTCATCACAGGACAACCTAAGCTATGTGCATTATATAAGCACGTGATGATCAAGGACATAGTTGCCAAAGGTTAAACCAAAGCAGAGAATCTGTCAATGCAGCCAATGCAGATGCAAGCGTTAGCTGTAAGATGCCAGAGCTATGAGGAAGCAAAAGGGAAGGCAAAGAAGCTATGGAGCAGGTATGGGGGTGGGCAGCAGGGAGTGGACACTCCCAAGTAGACACACAGCCAAGCAAACTTATGGCATGCCCTAAAGGGCCTTTGTGAGGCTGGGTGACTGGTTTTTCAGGATACAAGACACACGTTTCCTTATATCAATATAGAACAATATTCTCCCTCCATTATTAGAAATAAGCTGAGGGACTCTATGTTTTCTTAACAAAGCAATGCCAGATGTCAAGGGAATGGCTGGCAAATCCATCAAAAACTGCCCCCTGCTGTGCAGGAGACACATGCAAGTAGAGGGTAGAAATATCCCAATGTATGCCTCAGGTGTGAGTTATCTTCAGGTGAGGCTGCATGTGAACTCAAAGAGCAAAGGACACTCTCCCCCGAACACTGCATCCATAAATACCTTCTGGAGCTCAAGATGGAGGTGGGGATAATCGGAAAGTTAACCACTGAATAAACACTGATTTATTTTCCCTAAAGTTCCACCTACCAACCACATTCAGAGAAACCCTGCCTCCATTTCCCAGAGCAGTGTTCAATAACAGTTGGCATTTACATCTTGGTGTTTTGTAAATGCTCAAATTTCTATTTTTGCTGTGAGTATGTATAACATTAGTGACCCATCAAACTAATAAAATTCTGGTTGAGTTTCCAAAAGGGAAGATGAGTAAGCAACAAGAAGGTTACCTTTTCAACTTTATAATAAGCAAAAAATAGTGGACTTGAATTTGTAAAATGTTAGTTAGGGAAGGGTTGTTTTATTAAGCAGTTTTATATTGATTCGAGATTTTTATTAACATTAACCTGACTGCAAAATGGTAGGTATTCATTTAGGAGATATTCTGTACTGTTTCTGGAGTAGGAGAGCAATTTGCCAGATACTTTGATTTATGCCTCTATTGTACCTCACTCTGGTCCAGCCAGGGCTCATCTGCTCACCACACTGCTCCATGTTAATCTCATCTGACTTCTGGAAGTGCCACTCAGGTAAGGGGTGAGGGTGCACCTGCCTCAGTTCACTCCACCTCACCCAGTGATGCCAGCATGTCCCTGCCCCACTACCTCTTCCTGGTTCTGCTCAGCAAGGCACATTTCCTAGCCACAGCCTCTAAGAAGAATTGCCTATTTTATAACTTTAATTATAAATGTACTCTTCCAACAATACATTTCCAGCAGCAAACCTGGATGTCAGACATGATCTCTTACCCAACATACATACATCAAAGACAGAAAGTGTCTAGGCAATTGGATGGAACTTCAAATGGAGCACTAAAAACAGCAAGATGGACTCAGAGAAAATGAGTGGATACCAAACTACTTAAATAACTAATATAAAAATGGTCCCAAGCTCTTCCTGGGACATTTAAACCAGGAACCAACATAGTGCAAGGCTGCCCCTACCCAACAAGAAGGATCATACTCAGAGTTATAGTTCAAAGACCACATTGGAATGGAACCTGTTTCCTGAACGGTCATCATTAATTCATTAAAATAAAATTCAAAAAAAAGAAGACCTTTCAAGGAAAGTCTGTCTTGCTCTTTTCAACTGCTATGGATTTCTTGGGGAAAAGCAGAGACATTCAAACGTGCACTTGCAGAGCACACCACTGACTTAGAGGTTGCCTCCTCAACACTGGTAACTCTACTCCTGCAGGGTGCACCTGCACCATAATAATACATAGGTCCACCCTAGTATGCACCATTGAACTTTTACCCTTCTCAGTCACACCACTTACAAGACGGTTCACCATGTCAAGATCTCCAGCTCTGGCTTACTAAAGATCTTATAGTTCATGGCCACATTTCAAGGAGCCACAACACCAAGCCAGACCCAAAACTCACACACAGGCTCAGGCTCTTACCCACAAATGGACATGGTACAGTCTAGCTAAGGGACTGTCATTATGATAAGGACACCAATTCTCCTTTCAAGGAGCCATCTTAAGGACTTGCCTTGATACATGGCTATAAGGTAGTGAAATGGTGCCCCAGCCGCAGAGATTTGGAAACATCCTAGAGAAGACAGCACTGTCCCGCAAGCCCTCTGAAATGCCTTCACGTAGGAACAGTGGAGAGGAAACCAGCAAAGCCACATCTTACCCATTCTTTCTACCTCCCCCTGGACTGTGAGCACCCAGAAAACACAGTGAACCAGGACCACCGCTGCCTCTCCTGATGGGGCCTTGGCACAAACAGAGGAAGCATCTGTGGGTCATGCATTTGCCCTGCACATGTGTTCCTGGGTAACAGACAACAGGCCAAGTGCACCTGCAGGTAGATTTGGTGCTAGACAGCATGATAATCCTGAGTCTCCTAACTCCTCTGTTCCTTAACTGTCCCTTCCTCCCTGCCACTAGCGCTGCAGAAAGCTGGGCAGCAGAGAAGGGACAGATCCAAATCCATACTCCCAGACCATGCCTACCAGAGCTGGATGATCACACAATAACTGACCAGCCTCAGGAGAGTCTGGTGCCCGCAGCTGCTGTGAAGGACAGTGCTGCCTGGGTGGGATATGCTTACTGTTTGAGTCTACTCAGACTGTTTAACAAAATACCATGGAATGGGTGGCTTGACAACAGAAAATTTCTCCTCACAGTTCTGGAGGCTGGAAACATAAGAAGGTGCTGGGAGATTTGGTGTCGGGTGAAGGCCCACTTTCTCACAGTTGGTATCTTCTCACTGTGTCTTCACATGATGGAAAGGACTACCACTTTGAATCCTCTTTTGTAAGGACACTAATCCCATTGCTGAAGGTAAGGTACTCCCAGCTTAACCACTTCCCAAAGGCCCCACTTCTTAACACCATCACCTTAGGGATTACTCTTTAGCTTATCAATGGGGAACAGAAAGAGTCAGATCACAGCACTCCGGGCAGGAAAAAAAGGATGAAAATATCAGATTAAAGTAGGAGGAACTTTAGTGGTTTAAATGAAAATTTAATGTTTAATATAGAAAAAATCATTTTATCTCAAGTTATTTGAGATACTTATATACATGGGGAAGATATACATAAAATTCACATTTAAACACAAAATGTGTGTTTCAATAAAAGCAAAATCAACCTGCAACCTATTTATCTACAAATAGCACAGTGACAAAGTATTATATAACTGCCTTCTTCGGAAATAGGAGTTATTACAAAATTATACGTAAGTTATATCCAATCTTTGTTCAAATAATTGAGTAATATAATTATTTCTTATATTGATATACTCTC
Organism: Chinchilla lanigera; assembly: GCF_000276665.1. NCBI lineage: Eukaryota > Metazoa > Chordata > Mammalia > Rodentia > Chinchillidae > Chinchilla > Chinchilla lanigera. The sequence goes on along the minus strand of NW_004955477.1, from coordinate 7,145,556 downwards.
ACTACCATGAGGAAAATCTCCATAGTGTATTTTAAGAAACTAACAAAAATGTTAAGACTTTGAGAATGTTATTGTAAAATTTAGTGGGTACATTTTATCTCAATAACAGAATGAATTCTTCAAACAATATTCACAGATGAAAACCTCATGGATCTGCAATGTTAATTTCAGGGGTACCCTGAATTAAAAGAAAAATCCAGACTGTCAAGAATGAAAAAGATTTGATAATTAACTACTTCTTTAAACTTCATGATGCTGCAGTTTTCTGCATTTTGACAAGATTTTAGAGAGGGCTTAGCACACACTGACCATACCAAGGAACAAAGGCAAGAGTCAATGTCCGGAAAGCAGAAGACATTTTCATACTCACTCACTGAGGTAAAGACAGGAGTCCTAATCAAACTCCCTGGATATCACCTTCCCTTCCTTGTCTTACAATGTCTTTAGAAAGTCAAGATATTTTAGTTCTGATTGTGTTCCTACTCTGAACACCAAGATAGTATAGGCAGCTACCACTGTGGTCCCAAGGGCACAAAGAGGAGCCAACTTGGTGCCCACACAGCACTGTGTGCTAAGGTGAGGGTCCAGCCACCTATCCTTACCCAGGAGAGTCAGGCAGTGGCACGCTGGTAGCAGAAGGCCAGATGAGTTACATACAACATCAGACATTCCTTTTCTCTAAAAATGAAAAAATATGCATTTTTATTGTGACAAAATACACACATTTACCCTGTTAACTATTTTGTAACTTTACAAATTCAGTGGCACTAACATATTCATAATGGAAGAGGTCAGGGATTTAGCTCAGTGGTATAGAACCTTCATGGCACACCCAAGATCTGAGTTCGATTCTCGATACCAAAGAAAACCCAAAAATATTCATGACAGTACAGTAATTCAAATGACTTGCTGCTGGGTGGCTCTGAACACATTGGGCAGCACAGGACAGTCCCATTGGGTGGTACAAGCCACCTGATAAGACAGTCCTGCATGTACCACTGGTGGTTCAAGCCAGCAGACGTGTTAAATATCATCGTAACTGTCCATGACCAAAACTCAGGGAATGTTCTCCAAGGGATCACTTCATAGCACATCTGAGGTAAGTTTCCTTTTTTAGATGATGCCCACCTGGCAACTGGGTAGAGAGTAAAGAAAAGAAGGGACCTGGTCCACTCTAGGCCCCAGGGCCAGTAGGTGGTTCCTCTGGCTCCTGTCTCCAATCAGTGCTCAGAAGGGACTGGCTCACTCCCCTCCTAACACTCAGCTTCATGTCTCTACCCCTCACTCTTAACTGCCTTCCTCCTGGGCCCCCCAGGCCCTCTGTGACTCTTCCTCCTAACTGCTATCTGGAGCACTTCACAGTCATGGGAAAGAAGAAACTTTTTAATTCCCAGAAGTTAGTTTAAAAAAAATATGCAAAGAGATTTTGATGAACCAAGCAAACATTACATCCCAATGTCATGTGTACCACAAAAGAGCTAAATGACAAGGGCTAGAGAAATACATCACCAGGCAGAGCAGAACTACTTATCTGAAGTCACACCTGGTTAAACTGGAAAACATGCTACACACAACCCCTCTGTGTTATTCTGTAGGAAATTTTTAGCTGAAGATTTAGTAAGTCTATTAATCCTAAATAACTTGGAATTAAAGTAATTAACTATTGTTGTATTATAAACTAATTTCTCTTCAATAAAATATTTTCTACAGAAATAGCATAGGAATATAAGCAAATCTTAACCTGTCAGGCAAAAAAAACAAAAGGAGAGACAAAGACAGAGACAGACAGAGAGAGTTGAGGACAGAGAGACAGACAGATGAATGTACAGAGTCATGAAAATGACCACAGGACCACGTGTGTGCAGTTCCCGGATGTGTGATGTGTAGGAAGAGGCAATTTTAAATGTGGTCTCCAGGGGCAGGAACTATTGTGTGTAACATGTGAACATGAGCTAGCACATCGTGGGAATGCAATAAAAATTAAACCATCATGAGAGAAAACTCTATCCCACAGCTTAAAGCAATATAGTTTCCAAATACTTCTGAGTAGCAAGAATAAACATCTCATACAGGTAAGGCAAAAATGTCAACCCAAAAGGAAAACACAAACAGAACCCTTGTAAAGTCAAATGTCTGACAAAGACTCTAAGTTGCACAGTGAACTTCTATAACAGGCCTCATGTTCCAAGCCTGCTGGACCCACTCTCTTGAAATAAGTGCCCAAATTGTTTGATTTTTACTGAATTTCATTGCACTGATTATTCCATTCAATAAGTAATTAGCACTACACATAAACCATCTTCATGACAAGAAACATTACCTTTGTTTATTTCAACCACGTCAGCAGTCAGTGCTGAGCAGTCTATCTAACCTGTTCTATACTGAGGGTTCTGTACCACTCATCCCCACCTGCTCTCTCCCTTTCAGAGCTCCAAACCCCTGTTCTCCTCTCCTGATAAACACAATGTTTCCTGGGAAGATCACCTGACAGTCATTACCTTCCCCAGCTAGTGTTCTTCCCTGTGGGGACCCGGGCTCATCCTCCTCCTGCCCCTCCAGGGTTTCTGGAACAGGTCATGCCTGTTGCTTCCTAAGGTCCTCACACCTATGAGGTTGCATTAAGCCAGAGCTTCTAAAGATGCACTGCAGGGCATGTGGCCATCAGAATCACCTGAGAGAGGGACTTCTAACTGCACCCAGGCAATCTTATCCCATGGTAGTTGGCGCAAGAAAGCCAGTGCTCTCTATGTGCCTGTGCAGACAGGCTGTCCCTCTGGGAGCCTGTCCCAGAGAGAAGGCAAATGTGGTGAGAGAAGCAGAGAGTAGTAGACGATGCCTCACGAACAAAACCTTCAGAGAAAAGGCACCCCCACCCTGCACAGGACTTGATATCCACTCAGAACCTACTGCCTTTGTAAATGTTTTATCTCGATCCAAACTCTAAAAACCTGTGGTCAAATAAAAGAAAAGCTTTAGGCTTGTTTCCTGGATGCTGAAGTTTAACAGATAAAATGTATTGAAAGTAGATCCATATTTATTTTGGGGGACTGAAAGGTTTCTCCATCTTACCAGTAACTAATACAATCAAATGCTAGCAAATACAGCAGCACTCCAAAGAAATACAGTGTGAAGCTGCACAATAAAAAGTTGTACAGAACCCATTTGTCATTTTGGTCCACTCACCAGAGGCTCTGTGTGCTTGCTTCCAACAGCAGCATCATAAATCCCCATCTCAGGCCCACTCACAGGACTTTCTTCTTCTTGCACTGGAATGCAGGACTTCCTTGTAACTGGAAAGCTCATTCCTCGGGCACCTGTATTCACAACTCAATCGAACCCTCTTCAATGGGGGGACTAAGACCTTGATTTCCTCCATGAGGGCTGTTTTTCTTCTAGGATTCTGGCCCCACACCCAGTGGCTGGCTCCAGAGTACCCTGGGATAGGTCTGCCTCAGGCAGAACATTGTGTGTCATTCATACAAGAAGACACCTCAGGGCTGGGGATATAGGTCAGTAGAAGAGTGTTTATCTAACATGCATGAGCCCATGGGTTCAAATCCCCAGCCCTGAAATAGACCCCTCATTTCTATTCCACCCTTTTCCCCAAAGGCATAATCCTCCATGTACTCACTGCCCAAGAAGGAAATTTTAAATCAATACCTATAGATATGATCCCTGTAACCCCAGCAGGATGGAGGCTGAGGTCGGAGGCTCTAAGTTCGAGTCCTACCTGTGGAACTCTACAAGACCCAGTCTCAAAATTTTAATGAAATACAAAGGTTTTTTTTTAAAGGGCTGGTGATTTAGTTTGATGGTAGAGTGCTTGTGTGTTCAATCCCCAGTACTTAAACAAAACAAACACCTATAGAACATAAACCAAAAAAGTCCAGCATTTAAACTCAAGGATGCAAAATTAGTGCAGAGATGGCAGCATAACAAAGATGACCCTCAGACGGCTGGCACCAAGATCACCTGTCTGAAGGCTCGCAACAATTCCACACTACACAGGACCTGGCTCACCCTGTCCTCAGATGTCTGCCCAACATGTACTGAAGCACCATCCCACCATATCCTCAGGGCCCTGTCTCACCATGTCCTCACAGATTCTATCTTTCCACACCCTCCCAGAACTAGTCTTGCCAAGCCAATCTTCTCTGGGCATATTCTCAACTAGTCCTCACAGGCTCGTTTTTACCTAGTTCTCCACTATTAACCACAAAGCACTGCAGTGCAGACACTCCTCGTTTAGTGACTAAATTCCATTCCTGCAACTAGGTCATTAAATGAATTGGTCACTGAGTGAGGAATTGTACACAGTATGTGAATTACAATATTCAGAACAAAGAAATGATCAAAGGAAACTCCAACTTGATGACTTTGCTTCCATTTGCATAACTCTGACATGCAGTGCTGTAATGTGTAACAAAACATAAAACTACACTATTGTACAAAAATTACAGTACTGTATAAATAAGGTGTGCTGTACCAAAAGAAGACATTGAGGCTCTATTAAATGAGATGCACAGAACTGTACAAAAAAATTACAGGTTTGCAAGTCTGAGCTGCAGGTTGTAAGTCTCAACAGCATGCCTCAGTTGTTAAGTCTGAATACTTGTTAAACAGGTCAGTTGTTAGACAAGAATATCTGTATTAGAACCTCCATTTCAGAGAGAGAAAAACAGGATTTGGGGATCCTAGCCACTAAGTGAAGTGAAGACTGTAATCCTATTCAGTATATGGTGACAGGATTCCTTAAGAACATGATGAGATGAGGAGTTTTTAAAGTTGACTAGGAGTTAGAGGGGGTAATAAGAGGGTATTTTTTAAATAGAAGACACAAAGTATAAAAAGACAGAAAGTACGCAGTTCTACAAATAACAAATATACTTTGGATGGAGCATTCCAGAAAAACAAAATAAGAGGAAATGGTAGGGCTGGGGACTTTAAGGGGGTCTGAGGACTGAGCATAAGGCAATTAACAGTGACAAGCATGAGCACAAAGGGCTGCGTGAATGCTCTGAGGTCAACCAGGAGGAGTGAGATGTACTGAATGATGATTTCACCCACCCAAAGGAGCTACAGAGGTAACAGAGAGGCAGAGAATCCCCGGAAAATCCACACAACTGGAAGACTCATTTGCTGTGAGGAGGTGGGAATGGGGATGCAGACAAACAGGGGTCAAAGATGGCACCGGAACAATTCTACTGAGAGGAGGGTGAGCTGCTGACAAAAGAAGGGTAGGCAAGGACATGGGAGGTGCAGTGGAGTGTGGCAGGATACCGTCTCTGGCAGAGACCAGTGGAAGTTCTCATCCACGGTGTACTGACATTTGGGGCCAGGTAATTCTTCTCTTGGAGGGTAGTCCTGTGTCTTGTGGGATATTTACAGGCACCTTGGCCTATTTTCACTGGATGCCATTAGCACACTTTCAGCTGGGACAACCAAAACGTCTGCAGTGAGAACACACTCATCAAGACACATGGGTCTAGCGGAGACACAACAATGAGCAACTGAGACCTAAGGCACACAGTGAGGTGGGCAAATTGTACTGGGCCAAGCTGTACCCTCTGAGCAATTTACAAAGCCTGCTGGAGTACTCAGCAACCAACTGAGGGGGACACAACAGCAAAGTACAGCACCTCAGGCTTCATGTTGTCAAGTAAAGAATGCTTTTCAAATATAATGTCCAGCATAGTCAAGGAACCAGGGTCATGTAGAAGACATCATGAGAAAGGACAAGCACACACACACACAATAAAATAGTGGCAGAACCATGAAGATTTGAACATTGGATTTATTAGACGTGGACAAAAAGTAACTTAACTATTTTTAAAGACATAGGGACAAGGGTGTAGCTTAGTGGTCAAGTGCCTGCTCAGCACAAGGCCCTACCCAGACAACACGGGGGCCAACATCTCCGGCAGGAATCAAGAATGTTGTGGAATATATGGGACTTTCCCTGACTACAGTGTCATCCTGCATTCTGGGTCACTTTCTAATGTCCTACAACATATTGCATTCTAAAATTAACCAGGCCCTACAGCATAACTTCATTAACGTGAAAACAAACACGACTGTTTGCACAGTTTTACTATTCACAACATCTTCCAAGAAAGACACTATGTTGTAACTCAAGAGAAAGACATTTACTTTTGCTAATATTTCATGAAAAGTTTTACAAAATCATGCCACTGATGTGAATGCTAATGGGTTGTGTGTGTCCAGTAACTAAGATGTCTCCATATGTAGCTGCTGTGCTCCAGGCATACACACCTGAGGACTTCATTATCTCTTCCAGCCCAGCCCTGCCCAAGCCTTCCTGTTCTAAATACGCATTATTATAAACTACAGCTCTATTCTTCAAGTTGTTTATTAAATGGCACGTGTAGGTAGATATTATACATGATCTTCAGTTTAGGAAAGTAATAGCAACATTATAAAATATAGGTATAGAAGGAGGAACATGAGGTCTGACATTGTTGAGAACTCTTTGGGTACAACAAAGAGATACAAAACACATTTCCAAAAGTCTTCCTTAAACTTTAAAAAAAATTAACTATCGTAGTTAGTCTTTGCTATCTAAATAACTATGAAAAATAAAGCCTGTTACAGTCAGGCAAAGTACACTGCTACCAAGAGAATAAAAGACCCAAGGCCCCGGGAACCTGCAGAATTCCAGCCCCTTTCTACCTGAGTGTTAGAAAAGCTGGAGCCAAAAGCCACTAAATAAAAGGTAACGCAACTAGGCATAACATAATAAAAGATATTACCTTCAAAATGCATTATTGTTGCCAATTATAAGAATCACTTCAACTTAATTTCAAAAGCACAATCACCCTCAACAGAAACAGTCTCTTTTTTAAATTTCAAAGAGTATTACATTAAGGCACTAACTCACCTTCCAGCCATAATATAGCTCTCCCTTATTGCAACACCACATTTCATAAATACCTCTCATCGACAAGGCAAGCTAATTCAGGTTAATTTTATTGTATTTTGGTGCTATCTCACATTTGTGTGCAATTACCTTTACCATTTTATTGCCAAGGCAGAAAATAATCAGAACAATTATTTGAAAACGGAGGTTTATAAATTCTAAATCACAGTTGCTGGCATTTTTGATAAAGCAGCAGCTTTATCTCAGGAAATGGCAGGGACATCGGATAAATCATGCATCAGTCAAGTGCAGCTGACCCCCAAGTGCATTGCACAATATCAGAAGTGCTTCCAAAGAAACTTTCCTGCATCATCCATCATTCTTCATAATACTAAAATAGCTACACACCTGAAGAATAGAAGCTAGAGGATAATAAAAAAATCCAAGTAGTATGGGCAAAGCCATTAACTGCTCTCCCTCTTAGACTATAAGATATGGCCTGGAAACTGGACCATGCACATAAACAAATATGACTTCACAATAACTCTAAATAGCTATATTCGTATTCATCAACTCCGTTTTAAATATAAATAAAATATGGAATAGAGACACAAAAAAGAAAAAGTACATATCTGGCCTAGATGAATTTTTATGTTCTGTTTTGGTACAGCTGCTTTTAAATTCAGTTGTCACTCTCAGTTTTGTGTGGATAACACAGAGACAGACACGACACTGCTGTATCCTGATATCCCCTTTACTAGTCCTCATTATGTCCTAAAATTTATTGCTTAAAAACAGAATGCAAATTGATTTGAAGGACAAGAGGGGCTCTTGAGTCCCCATATGAGGTTCCCCTAAGTTAGTTATATACAATGGGTAGGGTGTTACAAAAGGAGGGAGGTGGCTTGCCCTGGTCACCTGTCTTCATCTCGGACCTCAGCTGTGGGTTTCTTTAGGTAAGTGTGACTACCATACTACATCTCTGCCATATACTATCCATATCCAAACATTGACTTGTTTTTTAAAAGATATGGTGAAATAATTACGTAGTTATTTATTTCCTTTTTTTTTGTCCAGACATAAAATAAAAATAAAACCAGAAAAAGAAGGCTTCTCTATCTTAGGCAGGCAACCTCATGCCAATGGGCTATTGAAAGGTGTGTGTGCCACGAAGCAGAATTTGTTAGTTGCCCATGCCTGCCTCTGGGCCAGTGCTTTATCGCACCTACTCCTCACATCTAAATTGAAGCAGATAAAATTGTATGTAGATGAGAAAGCAGACAGAGAGGTTAAGGGGCTAGGACACAGCCTCAATTGATAGATAGGTACTCAAGGTCAAGTGAACATGTTTCAAAATCTAAACTCTGGCCATGATTCTCAACCCTCTCTAACCCACAGATCCATTCCAAGCTGGAATAGTCAGAATGGGGTAGAGTGTTCTACAGTAACAACCGCCACCAAAAAGAAGCAACCACTCTAAAAATAAATTAAACTCACTAAAGTAGTTAAAAAGCTGTATGATATTGAAAAACTCTCTTATTTATATGGGCTACCCTAAGCATATTTTCTAAACCACTATGAGACAGTCCTTCAATTTCCAAGTGGAGTAAATACTTTGTCAGTTTGAAAATGATGACTGCTGTCCCTCACCACAAGCAATATGGTCCAAGCTCCATCCTAGACAAAATAAAGGTGTCTGTCCTTCCTCAACTGGAGGCAGGTCTGATCTAAGGAGACAAAACCCAGGCTAGAGAAGAGGTGGTAATTTTGAGGCAATGAATCCATGGACAAACCTTACCTAAAAGTCACTATTGCTTGTAAGTACATGGATAGAAAACCACCACAGGCTGAGTAAAGTACAAGAAAGAATCTATTTGCAAAGGATTTCATGCAAGAGAGTTACTGGAGTTTCTTTATGAACCATCAGGAAACCCTGGCATCAGGAAATGACAAACCCAAAGTCACTGGGCTAAATATTTTGGCTTTAGTTTATCTCTAAAAGTCTGTACAATTCTGATATTCTGTAATTCTACTTGATCTTAAAATTGTATGAAAGCTGTCAGTGAAACAGGAATTTAGCTCATCAGAGCTACCAAGCTGTCTGGATAAAGTAACACTGAACCCTGATATGCCATAGAGCTAACATTTAGAGTATTAATAAAATCTACCCTTATAGTGCCCCACTGAGGGAAGTGACATAGTCTAGATATCACAGATGAGGAAATCAGCCTACAGAAGTGAATCATTTGCCTGAGGTCACATTTCTAGTAAGTTATAGAAGAGCCTAAATGAAAGCCAGAGATCCCAATATCTGGCTTCTTCACTATCATGCTCTCCTGTTACCCAGAGATGCCCTAAGAATCTCCAGAGGTATGATTAGCGGGGCCCAAATGTAAGCCTCACACTCCCACTCTACCAAAGTGCAGAACAAGGAGCAATGAGGACTCTTCTGAACACGTGTGCTGCTGGTAATCCCTCACACTCAAAATTTGTTAGGTCTTTTTTAAATTCCAAGATTTGTAATACTGGTCCATATGCAAAGGTTTGTCCCCAAAAGGAGTGTAAAAACAGTGGAGATATGCTTAAGAAAGAATGTAGAAGAGAGTATTAATGTTAGGTAACACTAATATATAACATTAATTAATAATTAACATTAATATATAATTAGTACAATATACAATAATTTTCAAGACAACTCCAAAGGTCTAGTTATTTCTTAAGTGTATCCAACAATTTTCAGTTTTCACTGGATGAAAAATGACAGTAAGTTTGTATTTCCACCAGCTAAGTGTTATAATCCTCTGCCACCAGTAAACTCAATATGCATTTTTAAAAAAGAAATTCTGAGTCTGGTGATAAAAAGATACTGCGAAAATTTTCACTGTGAGTGCTATACAGCCCAATACCATGAAATTCTTGATATATTAAGGTATTACCAAGTCTTTTACATTGCTTTACATTTGCTTATTGCCCTTTAAATATTTGTTTACAACAAAGAATTAAGAATCATGACGAATCTCATACAGATAAAACAGTACACATCCCATAGAAATGGGAATTAAAAGTAAAAATGGGTTAAAGTAAAAATTCTAAATTAGTAGAGAATGCAATGAAAAGTAATTATTATTCTTCATATAAAATAACATTAGCGTAACTTCATTTTTATTTGTTCTTAACATGCAGCACTTGGATATTTGAGAAATGCACTAATTAGCTGGTATATCTATTTGGAAACATGCCATCTATTTTGAAACAAAATGATTTAATTTTCTGTCTATTCTAGTCCAAATGTCAACTCTCTGTAAACCATATTTACAGAAGAATTCTGTAGATTGAAGTCTTTGCGCCAAGCAAGCACATGAAATATTCTCCTTCATAAGCAGGGATCTGCCTCCCAGGGCATCAGTATCTAGTGACCAAAATACAATGATACAGGATTTACCGTTGTGTTTAAAATAAACCATTACATACGTAAACATACTGCAGATTCTCAGAACCAGGTTCTTCACTATTAGAAGGGAGTGGTCAAAAGGAAAAAGGTAAAGGACTGATCTAGAAAGCCACTGAGTTGGTTCTGAATTAGAGGCATCAGGATGAGCTCATAGTTTTTAACATGCCTGAAGATGGCAGACATAGGAACAAAGACAGACAAACATGTGCAGGTGCAGATCAGTATATATACATACAGGTTGGTCCTGTCCACTGAGGAGTGCTGCAGCAGCAGCACCTCTCCAGTGACAGGCACATTCCCACCAGTTCCCAGTTTCTAAATATCATTCTCCAGTTAAGAGGGAATGAGGTATCTTGTAGAAGTAACTGAATTCAGCGGTGGGGCAGGGAAAATATAAAATAAGCTTAAATTATGATGCAAGAAAATGCTAGAAAAAAGACAGGCATGCCACAAAGACACAGGAGCCAACTTAAAGAGTTTCCTAAGAGACAAAGAAGGAACCATTTGAGTAATAAAATTAGTACTGAAAGTATTGGACTATCCTCCATAAAATAAAATAAAATAAAAATCCATGAGTCCACACTGACAAAAATAATAGAATGAGTAAATAAAGGCAAAAAAGGAAAGCTCTTCCTTAAGGATTTCAATTAATAAATGATAAGGAAATGAGGTAAATACAAAATATTCAGAAAACAGCAAAATACTGTAATAACTGTTGCAGGCAAGATGCATGCAAGGTGGCTAAAATTAGTAGGTAAAAGCCTATAACAACACAAATGGCCTCAAAATATCCCCGTAAGACATTTATTAACCAACCTGGAAAACATGCACTTTATAGCTAGAGAAGTATAACAGATTCCACCTTATCCCAGGAACTAAGGTCAACATCACCAGTAAACACAGATGGACATATGTACCAGTGACAGGAAGACCTGAGAGAGCACATCACCCCTGTGCCTTTTTACTAAAACTGCATAATCTCCATCCAATCATGAGACAACATCAGAAACTCAAAGGAGAGATAAGCCACAAATTGTCTCACTAGGGTTCTTCAAATGATCTAGGTCACAAAAGGTAAGGGGAGAAGAAGTACAAATTAGGCATCTTGGTCCATTCAAGCTGCTATGACACAACACCTTAGACTGGGTGAGCTTATCAACAGTGAGAAATTTATTTCTACACTTCTAGAGGCTAGGAGTCCAAGATCAAAGCACTGGGTGAGGAAAGTCAGCCTCCAGTGAATGAGAGCCTTGTATCCTCATGTGGAAGAAAGAACAAGCTCCCCTACACCTGTTTTATCAGTGCTGTGTTCTCAAGGGCTCCACCCACACAACCTAATTCCAATTACCTCCGCAAAGCCACCTCTCCTGCAATCACATAATGGTTGAGAATTACAAAACAGGAACTTAGCAGGGGCATATTCAGGCTATCACACTAGAGTAGACAAAGAGAGACAGCAAGGCTTTCAGTAGTATAAACATGCCAATGTACTGGTCGTGGTGACTGCACCCCAGTCACCTAAGGTGCTAACACTCCAAAAAATGAAATTATATGCCACTGGTGCTACTTTCCTGCAAGTTCAAAATTATCACAAGATAAATGATATAAAAAAGGAAGAAAACAGCCATTCCATTGTCATCTGTGTACATTTAGGGTCCACTCTGATGCACCCCAAAGATTTGGCTATTCAAAGATCCACAGGGCCTGTCTCGCTACCCACTGTAGCCAGTAGTGAAACATAGCAGATAGGGGAGGATAGAGCTGGGTGGGGAGTTCCCTCAGCCCCCAAGATCCAGAACTATGAACACTACATGTTTGCCTCTGAAATAGGCCAGAGAAGAGCTAGGGGTGTCAGCTATGGCTAGGAAATAAAAAGGTTAAACAGACCATAAATTAAGATTAGTGTCAGCTGGCCAGCCGCTTTATACCTCATTATAAATTAGATAAAAAAAAAAACAAGGCTCCCCTGTTACAATCAGAGCAGTATCTGCTCCACAGCATCTATCCCAACAGTAAATAAATAAATTAATAAAGCAAAAAAAAAATCTGAAGATATTAAGATATTACTATATTAAAATATTGTAATTGAAAGTAGGAATGGTATCGATTGTGCAGAGCGTATTTAAGATAATACCAAATGCTAACTACCTCGTGGGGTGCTTCTCTCTATATTTTCCCCAGAAACACTGAGGCCAGGAACAGCTGGTCTCCAATGCCTCACCCCACACTGTCCCACTGCACAAGCTTAAATGACAGGGATAGAGGAGATCCTGGCCCAGACTTCCCCACCCTGAGTGGGTTTTGGGTGAGGCCACATAGAGCACATGAAAATCACAGCCAGAGACGGCTGCAAGTATTTTATTTAGACATTTTTATAAGGAAGTCAGAGGTTGCAAGCATGGCTAGGATAGCTATACAAATTTTGATTTTACTAAAATGTTATGTCCCTTGAGCCAAGGTATTAATCTTGTTATAAAAGTAGTCTCTCCTCTCACTGGCCATTCATTAAACTTTCATAAATTTTAAAATGTACTTATTGTTATTAGATCATATGAAAAAGGCAAATAGTATGTGCCATTCAGGCAAGAAGCAAACTGGCTTTTGGAGGAGGTTGGGCTGCAGAAAGACTCGGCTGAGGATGAAAATTTCAGATATTCAGTTCCTAAAATATTTACAAAACATAGTTTTCAATTTGTAACAATGCTTGATCTCAGAGAAAGACATTATTCATTTTTTTTTAAAGAACAAGGATAAATTAAAAGGAAGACTCCAAACGGCAAACACTAAAACAAAATCGCCTCCCATTATTCTGTGTTCTCTATGGACAGCGTGTGTGCAGAAGAAGGCCTGCCAATACCCATTCTCAGCCACGCGGGACCCCCTACCCCCAGAATGCCTAATGCAGCATCAATCTTGTCAGCTGTGTGCCATCGTCCACAGCCTGACGGACACCAGGGAGGACACCAAGCTCCAGCGTGTGAGTGCTGTGGGAATGGCATGTCATCCTCTGTGTGCTGACCAGATGCAGGCCTATTTCTGCAGGAACTTATGTCCCATGAAGTTCTGAGTTATTTTAGCTACGTGAAGCAGCTATGCAGAGAAAAAGGGGAAGAAGAATCCTGGTGGGAAGAGATAAGCCCATGACAGGCTGAATTCCATAAGCATTTGACAGAGAAAGCATGTCCGTGTTATCGTTTCTCCCCCTTTGACTATGTGATATAATGTAAGGTTATGATTATATAAATGGGTGCAGAATTTTGGAGTAGGCCCTATCAAAAGAGATGAGAATTTCTTTCTCTATAAGCAAACAGGAATTTAAAAGTTCAGGAGGCCATCTATCATCTTTGATGAGTCATAATCAGCAAATGAAATATACAGGCTGCCTCTTATCACTTGGCCTATAAAAGCTTTGGATCCATGGGGTAAAAAAACGCACTGAACTTTAATAAGCACTCCATTATAACAAATAAAACCAAACACCTAATTATCAAGTGACTATTTATAGTTTCTAAAATAACTTAACCCACTTTTACAAAGCAGATATTTTAAGATTCAAAGAAAAATCTTGCTCTATTCCACTATTAGATACTACATTTATTCTGCTTAGACCCAAAGGATCAAGAGATCTGTAACTCTAAATTGCATTACTTGTACCAAACAGAAATTAGTCTCATTTACAAACAGCAATTACTTATAACAGAAAACTGAATCATAAATTTAAATTAATTTTGACAAAAATTCAAAACCTGGTTAAAGGAACATAGAAGAATGAATAGAGTAGTATATATATGGGGTCAGCGATTTCTTAGTTTGCCACAGTGGTTTGCAACATGAGCTATTACCAACAAAATCTTTTATTCTTTTCTGGGGCTGGGGATTTAGCTTAATGGCACAGCACCTGCCTGGCAAGCAGGAGGTCATGAGTTTGATTCCCGGTACCGGAAAAAAACCAAAACCAAAAAAGGCAAATCTTTTATTCTTTTCTACTTCAGCCTATCTTGCACTGTTGTTAGCACCATGTTCAGGCAAATTCTTCTCCCCAAGAGGGTGACATCCCCACTGACAAAAGAGTGGGAAAAGTATGTGATCTGGGATTATACAAAAAGGAGTTCCTGATGTTCAGTGCAGTAATGTTAAAAATAAATAACACAAACAAGCAAAGAAAACCAGATGTGAGAATTCAAATAGACACTGACGACCACTAAATTCCACTGAACAAACTCTGAATCCACAGAGACTATATTGTCCAACACAGCAGCTATTAGCCACATGTGGCTACCTATTTATATTTAAATTAATGAGAATATAATAAAATTTAAAATTCAGTTTCCAAGTAGCACTAGTCATATTTCGATTGCCCAATGGCCATATGTGACTAGTGGCTACTATACTAGACATCACAGATACTTAACATTTCTATTATTGCAAAAAGTTCCATAGGACAGCTCTGACTACACTGTTTTAGCACCTATCAGAGAAACTGAGACCCAGAAGGTAATGAGAAGCCAAAGTCACTGATAAGCCAGGAACTCAGAATTTCCTTGCCACCACAGAGCAAGTAGGTGGTCACTGAACATGTCACTCAGATCAGCCCAGTGTGACCCTGAACTCCAGGTAGTTAGGGACTTGCTTAGCCAGTGCAAAGTCATAGTTTGGTACATGTCCCACTCATGCCACTTGACAAACACAGACAACTGATGTTTCTCTAATGGAGACATGAAGAAATGACTGCAGCACTCCTGAGATTCAAAATTATATGCCACTGACCTGAATTCAAGAATCAGGAAAGTTAGTTAAGAACTTTTCAATCTAAGACATGAGAAATCTTCCCTACCTGTTGAAGTTTTCAAAATACTGCATGTTATGATTTAATGTATCCCCTCGAAATTCCAGGTATTGCCAATGTGATGGTATTATGAGCAGAATCTGCTAACAGCTGATGAAAGCCATGCCTAGGAGCACAAGCCTATAATCCCATCACTCCAGGAAGCTGAGGCAAGAAGATCACAAGTTTGAGCCCAGGTTGGGCAGTTTAGTGAGCTAAGCAAGACCTTGTCTCCAAGTTAAAAAATAAAATAACATGAAATAAAATAAAGTGAAAAATTAACAACCTGGGATGTAACTCAGTGCAAAGGCCCTGAGTACAATCCCCAGGAGACACACACACACACACACACACACACACACACACACTTACACACACAAAGACATGTGAAACCATGACATACTCACCAGACAACCAAACCCGCTGGTGCCTTGCTCTTGCACTTTCCAGCCTTTAACTGTAAACTTACGTTCTTTATAAATTACCTACTCTTTACTGTTCTGTTAAAGCAGCACAAATCACACTATACTAAACATCTTTGTGCACAAAATGTTAATTCTTTAAGACAGTGCCTCAGATATGAAGTTGCCTTAAACACTTAACATTGGGAGAATGCTATATCTTTACAGTAAGGTACTTTGCCATCAGATGAGCACTTATCACACAAGTGAGGTAAGAGAGCCAACACAAAACTGTGATCAGGTAAAAAAAAAATGATTGGTATCATGAATATGCCTGTGATGTCTGCAAGCCTGTGAGGCAAGTCTCTGGAGTCTGACATAGCTTTATCCCTTAGAGAGTCTCTCAGCAAACCTCTCCAAAAGGACCTGATTCCAAGATTAAGGGCAGAAAAGCATTAGTCACTGAGCAAGTTGTTCTGAGTTGAAGATGACCTGATCACCTTTCCCAGATGCAGCATGGGGCCTGGAGCAAACACATGTGAGTAAAATCACTCTGGAATGATAGAGCCATTCTGAGGGTACATTTGTGTACAGTGGCAAGAACTGATACAGTAGTTGACTTTAATATTACTTTTATTCAAGCTTCAACATTTTGTTTATATTTAATCTCTGGTAACTTTAGTCAAAAAATATTATCAACCCAGTTGGGAACTGGGTTGAATTAAAGAACTCTAATACACAAGATTTTAAGCAAATGATGACGTTTTAAAATTCATGATGACCTCCCCAGCAAACAGAGGAGATCGGGAAAGAACAGTAGGTGAAATTCAAGAAAGCAGCAGCAGATCAACAGGAGATAAATCTACCCCAGATGTAGGCTGTGATTTCCCCCTACAAAATGAGAGAGGCAGTCCAAGACCTCTGACCAAGAAAAGGCCCAGGGAAGGACAGAACTGAGTAGCATCCTCTTGGTGGCACCTTAGTGTTGAATGCAAAGGCAAACTCAAATGCCCCTAGAAGCAGGAGACAAAACATCCCTGACTGAGGTCCTCAGGTGTTGAGCAGATGAGGTGCAACCCAGATGAATTCATAACTAAACAGATCCAACCAACAGTGCAACTTGTCATGGGTAAGAATTGCAAGAAATAACAGATAGTGGGAAATTACAAAACCTCAGTCAACCCATAGGACTTCAGCTATTTCAAGATGCTAGTGTAAAATATGAAGTAACTATGAAATGTGTAAATGAATAAAAATTAATGATGGAAAAAGAATTGGCAAGGAGTAAGATGAAATAAAAAATGGTCAGAACTGAATTTGTACCTTCCAGCAAAACACAGTGTATTAAGCGAGTCTGATGTTCCCACAGTGACTGGAAAGAGTCGGAAAAATCACAAAAACTACATCTTTTAAAACACTGTAGAGCTGTGGAAGCATCTAAGATGAGATGATTTATAGTGTAGAGTGGAGACAGCCATAACTCCCTACACAGGAGCATTTGCTGATGCTGGGCACCAGCAGGGAGCAGTCTGGACAAGCCCCACAGATCCACTTTGTCTGGGAAACTCTGGGTGGTCTGGTAGGGGTTGTATTAAAGATCAGAAATATGAAGAACCCCAAAGTGCAATCAGCTTGCCATCCTGTGAGGCTGCATTCAAAAACTAGGAGAGCCAACCTGAGGGTTTTGAGAAAGAGGAACACTATCTCTCGTTACCTAACGGCACAAAAGAGACAAGTGAGGAGGGAGAAGAGAACCTGGCACAGAAGCAGGTCTTCCATCAACATACTTCCCAGATTTGAAACTGTGGAGGAAGAGAAGGTAAGAAATAAGCGCAGAAACTTTTAAGGATATTACTAAATCTCCAAAGTATTAGCAGGCTAAGAGAGACCAGCAGGCCTTCAATCACAGAACCACAGCACCACGTTCAAAAAAAGGGTGCAATCAGATACCAAAACCACAACATAGTCCCTGCCAAAATCAAGCCCTTCACTTTATGCAGTAATCAAAGAAAGAGGAGCCCTTTTATCTAACAGAATATCATTATGTAAAGGCTTTTGGTTCTTTGCACCCAAGTCCAGCACACAATCACAGTTTTTAAGAGTATGTCAAGAAAGTAAAAAGGTTATTGATAAGAGAAGAAAAGAACAGAAAATACAAAAATAAGAACGCCTGTCCATATTAGTGTTACTTTAAACTTTAAAATAATTGTGATTGATATGTCTTTCAAAGGAGAAGTAGACGTAATTAATGAGAAAAGGAAGAATGTATATAACTGAAATACATATAAAATATGAAATGGACATTCTAGAACTGAAAAAAACAAAAATATGAAATGCAAAACTCAATGGATAAGTTAAATGCTGACCAGATACAACAGAAAATAGGATTTGTGATCTGTAAGATGGGCCAACAGAAAATACCAAACTGTGACACAGAAAGAGAAATAAAGAATGAAAACAAAAGTACTATACTTACAGACAATTCAAACCCCAGAAGGAAAGAACAATGGATGAAGGAAGACAATATTTGAAAACTGCAGGGCCAAGAATTGTCCAAAACAGGTAATGGATATCAACAGAAATTCCAGAAGCTAAGCAATTTCAGAGAAGAATAAATATGAAAATGCAACTAAGAAAAACAAAATTAGCTTCAAACCAAACAGGAAATCTTAAAAGCAGCCAGACCAAAAACTAGATACTGTATTACTATCAATAGAGCAACATTTGAATGACAACGGACTTTCCAAACAAACTTTAGAAACCGGAAGAAAATGAAATGGAATATCTTAAATGATGAAACAGTAACTGCTAACTCAACAATTAGCACCTGGTAAATTAGTATTTTTAACGTACGCTGGAAGTGTTTTAAAATGGACTCAACTCACCACCAATTTTAAATACTTTTTAAAAAACTAGAAGAATTCTTCAAGGAAAAGGAAACCAGCCCAGCTAGAAGCCTAATATAAGAAAACAGTAAGAGTACCATAAAGGGTGAGCCTGGGATGAACCACATAAATACCAGATGTTTAAACAATAACAAGTATTATTGCTTTTAAGATATTTATATAATTAAAATACAACAGCAGAAAATTTGGGAGAGAGGTAAATGAAATAAAGCCTTCCAAAGTTTTTTTGGGTCTCATGAAGTGGTAAAATAGGTGATTTAGGTGAGCTCTAAGTCTAGAGTATATTGCACTAGGTTAATTATTAAATATACATATGTATATATGCATGTATAACTATAAAAAGAAGAGAAAATGCTTACAAAGTGTGTTATTAATAAAAAAGGTAAAAATCAGAAGTAAAAAAGAGAGAGACAAATAGTAAAATGGTAGAATTAATCTCAACTAAAATGATTTTCATGTGACTGGGTGGAACAAGTCAACTAAAAATAAAGATAACTAAAACGGTTATTCTTTTTAAAAATTATATATTGAACACACACTTTAAAGACAAAACTAACAGTTAAAGGATGGAAAAAAGATAAATTATACAAGCATAGGCATGACACTATAATTAACCTAATCAGAGTTTTAATAAACAACCTCATAACTATTAAAGGAATTAAACCAGTAGCTTACAAAGAAACTTTCCACAAATACCAGGTAATAGAGGCAAAATCTACCAAACTTTTGAAGATTATTTTATTCTAACCTTTTCTAGAGAACATAAAATACAGGACAGAGTGCTTAACTCATTCCATAAGGTAAGGGTTTTTTTGAAATACAAACCAGACAAGGACTTTGTAATACATAAAACAAAGAGGCAAAAATCCTCAACAAAAATGTGCATAATACTGGTCCAACAGGTGTATTAAGAATGACACTAGGTTCAATAATGTTTATCCCAGGAACACAATGATAATTTAATATTAATAAGTCATAGAAATAACGGTTGCCACCAAAAGATATGAATCTGGGAATCACACAGTCATTTCAACAGATATAGAAAAATCACTGAATAAAATCCAAAGGCCATTAATAATGTTTTAAAATTTTGAAGACAACCAGCACAAAAGCCTGTATCAAGTAGCATTTTTGGTAGTGACAAATGTACAGCTTTCCTTTAAAGCATATAACAATTTAAATATATCAATTGTCATTCATCAACTTAAAATGGAACTGAAGGCTCTAGATCTCACAGTACAATACAGCAAGTAAAAGAAACAAAGAGTAGGAAAAAAGTGAAATTCTCATTTGCAGGGGATGGGATTGTCTACACGGAAAAATCTAAGCATACTCACAGGGCATAATAAAAAGAGAATTCAGAAGGAAAATTAGATGTAGGATGAAAACACAAAAACACCAGCATTGTCACATACCAGTAAGAAAGAAAAACCTAATCTTTAAAAACATACCAGTTATAATAACAATGCCAACAGCAAAAAGAGTATCTACAGAAATAATTATGAGATGTATAAGTTCTTTACTTTAAAATTATAAAAGTCCAAGATATATTAAAGCATACATATTTCTGTAGAGGAAGATTCCTATCATAAAGATGCCATTCTCCCCAAACTTATCTACATATCTGAGTACCTCCAATCAAGATACCTAACGGGTTTTCCTAAGAATCTGACAGAATTTGAAATTTGTATGCATGAGCAAAGGCCCAGAAGAGTCATGACACCCCTAAACAAGAACAAGATACAAGGACCTGCCCCACCAATTTTAAGAGTTGGCGCAAAGCTTTAGTGGGTAACGTTGTGGTACTAGCATAGAAACAGGCAAATACCAATAGAACAGGAAAGCAGAAATGCTCAGAAACACACACCTGGGTGAAAGAATCAGTTGCTCCAGCTCCATTTATAGAGCAACTTCTCTTTCTGTATGGCTCTGCAGAGCCTCTATTGCCATCTATTTGTCATCTGTAGTGGAGGCACAGAAGAGCAAGAGAAAGGAGAGGATACTGAACACCCAGAGCTGGAGGAACTGTTAATTATACTAAAGAACCAGGTTTCCCCTCAATACCATAAACAGAAATTAATTCCAAATGGTCTACAGAATGGTCTACAGACCTGCATATGAAAGGGAAAACTGGTATTTTACAAGAGAATACCATTTTATTTTATAACTGGAAATAAGTAAAGGCTGTTGAAACAAGCCACAAAATATGTAAACTATAAAGAAAAAGAATAAGGCCAATTATATTCAACTATATTAAAATTAGGAATTACTGACCATCAAAAAGAAAGGTGAAAATGAAAAGAAAATGAAGGTAGAAAATGAAAAAGTAAGCCACAGACTATGAGATAATTATAGCCCATAAAAGTGACAGAGGATTAGAACCCAGAATATAAAAATACTCCCACAATTCAATAAGAGGACAACCCAAGATAGTATTGGGCAGAAAAGATATGAACAGGCATTTCACAGAAGACAAGCCGTGAACGGCAATTCGAAAAGATGCTCAATCTCACTGGTAATAGCAGAAATGGAAACCAAGATTACAATGAGATATGACTTTCTACCCAGTAGGTTAGCAGCTATTAGTAGTATAATTCTTGGATTTGGTAAACACATGGATCAGCTGATATAAGTCTAACCTGTTTTAGCCATTTTTATAAGTGAGTTATTTTCTTGTAACACTGAACACTGATAGTCAAACAGTTCTGCCTTAGAGTACACACCGTGGATAAGTGATTATACATGTGCACTGGCAGCAGCGTACAAGAGTAATCATAGCTGCAGATATCTGAAAAAACTGGGGAATGATCCAAATGCCCATTGAAAAGAGTAAAAATGTGTATCATCAAACTAGGGTATGGTCATACAATTAAATGATATAATGCACAAAATGAATGAAAAAGGCAACAACTCAGATTAAATTCAGATACAAAATTTGGACAAGTCTCCTATACTCACAAAATACAGCTTTTTAAAAGTCAGGAGTACGCAAATACTAACTGGCCCCTTGTTGAAAAATAGAGACATTATAAAATTATATAAGGTTAAAAAGCAAAAAAATGATAAACATCAATTCCAGAATAGTGATAACCTGAAGTCAAGGACAGGCCAATAACAACAACAATAAAAACACATGGACTGAGGGGCTGGGAATTTAGCTCAGCAGCACAGCGCTTACCTGGCAAGTGCAAGGTCGTCAGTTTGAGTCCCGGTACAGGAAAAAAAAAAAAAAAAAAACATGGACCGGGAACTGGGGAATGTGACAGTCTTTAGCCAGCAGTAAACTGACAAGTATCCTGTTGTCACTTTACTTCAGAATTAATATACCATAAACCAGAAGTCTTCTTTAGTATGTCTCCAACAACACATAATTTTAAAAACAAACAAAAAAAAGGACAGAGAGGGTATGAGGGAGGGAAAGAAAAAAATTAATAAATAAAGGACATTGAAGTCAAATGTCATATACCAAAAAACTGACATAACGTGGAAATGTTCATCTGATGATTAGTAAATAAACAGCAATAGATATTTTTTCCAAAGGCTAAATAACTTTAAAAACTCAATTATTTGAAACAGAGAAACAGCTCAGTCTTCTACTGCAAAACATATATTCTACAAGGGTGTGTGTGTGTGTGTGTGTGTGTGTGTGTGTGTGTGCGTGTATGTGTATCACTGGGTATCAAACCCACAGGTGCTCTACCACTGCACTATATCCACCATCCTTTTTATTTTTTTTTTATTTTTGAGGCAAGATCATGCAGAGTTGCCCAGGGAGAGCCTGAATTTGTGATCTCCTACCTCAACCTCCCAAAATGCTGAGATTACATGTGTGTACCACTACACCCAGCCTATACTGTGTATGTATTTTAAATGCATATGTAATCCAAAACCTTACAAGCTAATACATCTCCCTTGGTTTTCATAGCAACCACAGGATTGTGGTGTGACTGAATAATTCTGGCCTTCATATATAATCAGTGTCACAGTGCTCATCTGAGGAAGCGTCCTGTAGCCCTCACGGCAGTTAGGAACACTTCCATTTGTTATGTTCATGAGGACCCCTGTGAGAAGGTGGGCACACCATCCCAGTTGTCAGCCTATCCCTGCGTGTCCACAGAGGACACGCTCTTACTCTCCAGATGTGCTCACAATGGCAACAGCATGCTGATGGTTCACAAAAGGCACTCCACTAGCTGGGGACTTACGGCAGCCCCGGATGGTCCATTTCACAGGCAGACAGCAATGCGTGACTTTACTGTTATCACCACTGCTAAATTTAACAAGTGAAGTCCAGGCTGCTGAAAGGATAAACGGTAGCAGCATGCGAGGTCTAGCAGGAAAGAACCCACTCTTCTCCCATCTGATCTCATCTTGGACAATGTGAAAATGCCAAAATAACACACTGCAGCAGAGAACATTTCTAAAGAAGACACTGTGTCAACATTCAACATGACAAGAGAAAAATGATCTGGTACAAAGATGAGTTTCCTCTGTTTCCATTATTCTAAGTCCCCTAACTATAAAAGTAGAATGAGCCTTCTTAGAGGTAAAGGTACAAACTAAAGTTTTTATATTTCCTAATACAGAGTCCACTTGTTTCTAACAACTTCCTCTAACACGTATGACCTGGAATTATCTGTGTATTCCTCACACAATACGGGGAAGGAAAGACTGTATATTAGTTACCGTACTGGAAGGTACACAGGAAATACAACTACAACTGATGTATCTGGTAAAATTGCCTAAATTTAGAAAGCAAATAATTTTTTTAACTGTATTTCAGTAAAAACAACAACAAAGCAATCTACACCAAGTCCATCAAAATAGAAGAATTTAAGTATTCTTGAAAATTGTTGTTCTTTAAAAGATTTGAAGGCCATACAGTGCTACCTCGCTTCATGAACTTAATTCTTTCCATGATCCGGGTCACAAAATGAATTGGATGAGAACCAAATCAAATTTCTTCAAAAGATTAACACTGAAACTAACACTGAATTTGACTCGGTTCTCATCCAATTTGGATTGTGACCAGAATAGTGGAGAGAATTAAGTTCATGAGCTGAGGTACCACTTTTAATTAGATAAACACTCTCTTTTTTTTTTAAAAGAGAGTAGTAAATGAGAAACAAACAAACAAATAGAACAGTAGCAGCATACTAACATCACAAACATAAACAAATCAAAGCAAGAACATTCAAAGTGATACAGAGTCTCAGGACAAAATAATACGAATCAACAATGGTTGTTACATTACATATCACTATCCTCAACTACATTGATCAAGATTACCAGATGTAAGAATGAAAGGTTGCTCAAACCATTATAGGGAATAAGAAAATAATTCTTCAATGAAACAGTAGAGATAATACAGTTTCACTAGACAAGATGGTAGGAGTTCACCATTGTAATTCCATTGCATAGTTACCTTCAAATCAGTTGCTCAGACCACCAGACACAAGCATGCACAATCGATCAGAACATAGAAAATTGCAATCATTAACTGTTCATTTCAATATACCATCAGACATCAAAATACAGTTATCACAGCTATTCATATATATATTTATATTTTGCGTTCCTTCTTTCTTTTTTCTTCTTTCCCTCATCCCAGTCATTCCTTCCTTTGAGCAATTTCTTTCCCTTTCCTATCATCTATTGTACATTTTGAGTTTTACCTAGTCTTTCAGGTCTCTACACCAAGGAGACAATATGATGTTTACCCATCTGGGTCCAATTTATTTCACTTATGAGTATGGTCTCTAGCTATACCCATTTAACTACAAAAACCTTGAGATTATCTTTTTTAATAGCTGAGTAATACTCCATTGTATAAAAATACCACATCTTTTTTATCCATTCCTTAGTGGATGGGCATCTGGGTTGTTTCCAAGATTTAGCTATAACAAACTGTGCTGCTATAAACATGGGTGCACATATATCGCTGTGGAACAACACTGAGATCCCATCTCACCCCAGAAAGAATGGCTATCATCAAGAAATCAACCAATAACAAGTGCTGGAGAGGCTGTGGGGAGAAAGGAACCCTACTCCACTGCTGGTGGGAGTGTAGATTGGTGAAACCTCTGTGGAAATCAATTTGGAGATTCCTCATAAAACTAGGATTGGAAGTCCCATTTAACCCAGCTATTCCCCTTCTGAGTATTTTCCCAGAAGAATTAAAGACATCATACCATAGTGAGATAAACACTCTTAAAAATCAGTCAGTGAGGGTTTCCATCTGTCTCCTAAAAGTGAAAAGTCTGGGGTTGGGGCCAGAGGACCTGCTTTAAAGTGAGTGGAAACCCAGCTGGCATCTCTTTTGTTAACATGGTTCCATCGAAACTTTTGTGTGGAATTATACTTCTCTCCATGATGGAGTAGCAGGAACTAAACCTAACAAGTAAAAGTAAAATAAAGTATATAACCCAGTTTTTCCGAACAGTGCACAAAGCAGCCATAGACTACAATCCCTAACTGAAGGGAAGCAAGGTGAGGCACTGGTTCAGAACATGGCCCAGGTAGCTACGCCAAAACTATGGTGATCTCACCAAGGTGAAGATCAGAAAGAACAAAATGCCAAGAATCTGTGGGCAGAGTATCAAAGTGAAAGGGCCCACTCAGAGAGTTCTAGGCATCAGCAGAAGAGTCTATGAGTCTCTGCCTAAGTACTGAGAAACTGCTTGGAAAGTAGCAGGTCAAACAATTACTGAGCACTGGTAGAGCTGGGATCTGCTTATAACCTCATCAGGACAAAGTCATATAACACCATATTCATCAAATAAAGATCTAAGAGCTGTTTTATTTCACATAGAGGCACTTTTCAATTTATATGGGGTTATGTCTCATACCCACAGTAAAGTTGAAAAATCATGAGTCACATCATCGTAAGATATAGACACAGATATACAGATATATCTATATATATCCACAAAGTTGAAAAATTGTGAGTCACATTATAATTATTACATTATCATAAGATATATCTATATCATAAGATATATAGATATATCTCAAGCAAGCACACATATACATAAACACACATATACAAACTTATTTATAAAATAAAGGCACTGTCTGAGTAGTCAGGTTAAAGTATCTCTGGACTAAAACCCATTCTAGATCCATCCTAACAAAGCTTAAAGTACAAGCTTAAGTAAAATTTCAAGTAACTTCTCTGCATGAGAGCAAAGTCCACAACAAAATTATCAATGTCCAAGATCCAATTAAAAACTAACACACAAAGAAGTGAGGATCTATAGTAGGGGAAAAATCATTCAACAGAAACAAGCCCAGAAAAGATAAATATGAGAGAAACAGGACATGTGAAAAAGACTCAAATGGAACTTAAGAGAGATGCAAAATACACAGAAAAATACATCTGATATGATTAACAGATTAGATATAGCAAGAGAAATAAAATAAGTAACAATAAAGATGTAAGATTTTTTAAAATAGCCAAGCCCAGATAGAAAACAAAATGGAAGAAAATGAGAATGGCATTAGTGAGATGTGGGACAAAGTAACACAGTCCAGTACAAATGCAAACAAAGTACGCCCCAAAAGGAAGGAAGTCAGAAAAATTTACAAAAATACTAACTGATATTTTACTGATAAAACACCTCTATCCCCAGATGCAAGAAATTCAATGAAATCCAGGCAGAAGAGATATAAAGACAACTACACAAGGCATTTAGTCAAATTGCTAAAAACAAGTGAGAAAGAAAAACCTTTAAAATGACTGGGGTGGGGAGGAGACAGGTGGAGAGACCAAAAAAAAAAAAAAAAAAAAAAAAAAACCACATTTAAAGTGAAAGCAAAGAGATTATCAGAAACTATGCAAGGCAGGACATAACAGAACATCTCTGAAGCATTAAAAAAGAAAAAAGAAAAAAAGATTAACCTAGAATTCTAAAGAAAGATCTTTCTAAAAATGCATATGAAATAAAAGCCTTTAAAAAAAAAAAAAAGCAAAAGGAAGGTAATTCATGTACCAGTAGATATGCATGCAAAAGTTCTGATGTCTTCTTTGGTTGTTAAAAAAAGATACTAGATTGAAATCAGGATCTACAAAAAAAGTGAAAAACTCAAGAAATAAAAGATATTCAAATTAATATCTAGGTATGAAAGTTTTTTCTAGTTTAATCCTAAAAGATAACTGACTGCATAAATTAAAATTAACAGCAATATAGTGTGGGGTTTATTACATTTATAGTAACACAATGAATGCAACAAAAACGGGAGGCAAGAAGTGGAGGCAGACAGTTGTGAACTCTTACACTGCATGTCAACTGTATTAAATCGTGTGAATGCAGACTATGATAATAACCTGATACATTCTAGACTATTCACTAAAAAAAGAACAGCTAATAAGCTAAAGGAATAAATAAAATGTTAAATCAGAATTGTAAAATATATTTAGATAATCAAAAAGAAAGCAGGAAAAGGAAGAGGCAAATGAACAAATAGGATAAATAGAAAACAAACATCAAGATGGTACACTTCAGTCCAACCATATAAATAACTATATAAAGTGTAAATAATTTAAATACTCCAATTTTGAAAAGACCCCATCATATTACAGTTTTTTAAAAAGGAAGACTGAAGGATGCCAGTTCCTAAGGATAGAGGGGTGAATTCACCAATGGCCATAAGCATTCTAAATGTATGCACCTAATAAGAATCTGAAACAGATGAAGCAAAAGCTGATAGGACCAAGAGGAAACAGACAAATCTCCAATGACAGAAGGACACTGCAATACTCCTGATGATTTATACAGAAAGGAGATGGAAACTCAATAACATACAGAAGATTTGAAGATTTGAACAATATTATCAACAAACTTGCCTCCTCTGACATTTAAAGGACACTCCACCAAAAGCCACAGAATTTTTATTCCTTCTAAGTCTCCACAAACATTCCTCAAAACAGATCATGCTCTAGGCCACCCTCAACACATGGAGGAGGACTGAGCTCAAAGGTCTGTCCTTTGATTACAAGTATTTCAAGTGCAACTAGTATCAGAAAATGATGGGGAAGGACCCCAAATATTTGGAAACAAAATATCACATCAAATAACCCATACACTAAAGAAGAAATCACAAAGGAGATTGCAAAATATATTGTGCAGAGTGATAAATAAAAATGCAAGATATCAATCTGTGGACAACAGCCAAAGCAATAGAGGGAATTTTTAGCATTAAATGTTTATATGAGAAAAAATAAAGACAAATTGTGACCTAAGTGTCTCCCATGAACTAAAAATAAGTAAATAAATCAAAGAGAAACTAAACCAAAGGAGGCAAAAGAAATAATAAAGACTAGAAGTTAAGGGTTAGGGATGTAGCTCAGAAACACAGCATCTGCCTGGCAAACACTAGGTCCTAAGTCTGATTCCTGGTACCAAAAAAAAAAAAAAAGGACCAGAAGTAATAAAAGAGAGAAAATCATTCATAATAAAAGTTGGTTTTCTGAAAATTAAACTAACTAGACCTCTAACTAGATCAATTAAGAAAAAACAAAAAAATACAAATTATCAATATCAGGAATAAAAACAAAGCCACAACTGAAAATCGTGTAGTAGTAAAAGATGACAAAGGAATGTTAAAACAATTTTCAGCCAATAAATTCAACAAGTTAGATGAAATCATCAAATTCCTTAAAAACACAAAATCTCAAAAAAAGTTACTCAAGAAGAAATAAATGACCTACAAGGTGGGGATTTAGCTCAGCGGCACAGTGCCTGCCTGGCAAGCACAAGGTCGTGAGTTCGATTCCCAGTACTGGAAAAAAAACAAACAAAAAAAAGAAAAAAAAGAAATAAATGACCTAAACATTCCTATAGCTATTTTTAAAAATTGTAATGTTCTTCTCACAAAGAAAACCACACTCAAATGGCTTCACTGTTAAAGCCTAATAAACATTTAAAGAGACAATGCTAATAAATAGCATAAAAATTTACCACAAATAACAGAGGCTTCATTTGGAGCCCAGGATTGCCTAGTAACAAAGCAGAAAGACTTATCAAAACAGCTTCAGAGAGATATCTCTCATGAGCACAGATACACAAATCTTCAAAAGTACTAAGACACTGACTCCAGCAACACAGGCAAATAAAAATGTATTAAGCCCAACTGGGGATTATCTAAGAATATAAACTTAGATTAAAATATGAAAATCAAAAAAGAAAGAGACTGCCTGGCAAGCGCAAGGTCGTGAGTTTGATTCCTGGTACCAGAAAAAAACCAAAAAAAGAAAAAAAAAAAAGAAAGAAAGAGAAAGAAAATCAATGTAATAATGTAATTCATCACATTAATACCATAAAAGAGCAAAACATCTTCAATCTGATAAATGGCACAGTATTAGCTTTCTGTTACTATAACAAATACCTGAGATAATCAACTTATAGAAAGGAGTTTACTTGGGCTCACAGTTTTGGAGGTTTCCATCCATGGTTAGTAGAATCCCCTGCTTTGGGCCTGTGGTAAAGCAGCACATCACAGCAGGAGCATGTGGTTGAAAAGAGATGCTCACTTCATGGCTGGCATTCAAAAGAGAAGTAGACAGGTCCAGGGATCCCACAGTCCCCTTCAAAGGGCACACTTCCAATAAGCAAAGAACTCTCACTAGGCCCCTCCTCTTAAAAGTTCCACAGTCTCCTCAGAGCACCATCGTGGGGTCTTTAACATATGGGCCATTTGGGGACATTCCAGGTCCAAACTATAGAAGGCACCATCAAAAACATATGCCTAACAATACACAGGTGAAAGAGGGACAATGAGCAAGCACTGGTGGGGAAACTGCTGCCTCCTACCTTTATCATCCTACCTACACAAACTTTTGCACATACATTTGATTAAATTTTTTTAGGAGACTTTCTTATAAACCTCCAAAGGAGAAAATTTATCACTATGTCAGCTTAAAATTGGGGGTAAAGAAAAAGAATCCTATGGCATAGCAAGTCAGTATAGGAATACAATTCCATATGAAAACATTTAAAATACATTAGATTTTTGGTCAAGATGAAAGACAGAAAAGAAGTCAAGCAATCTATTCTAATTGGGTTCCCATGGTAACTATACAATTGGGTTTTTCAATATAACATCCCAAAGGCCCAATGCACACTTGTAAAATATACTTCCAACAGCCGAAATTGTTTTTACATTACAGCACTCCCAGGAAGATCAATCACTATACATCCCTACCCTAACTATTAGTGGCAGGAGACATTAATACTATTTGCCACATTAACATAAGTCATGTAAGGAACACTACATATTACAATAATTATATAAAACTAATCATACACTTCATATCCATCAAACGTACTGAGTAGTAAACTGATAATGACTGTTGTCATGGAATCATGTTTATGAAATGTAAGAAATGAAGCCCAACTACATACCAAACCATTATGCCTCTCTTATTGATTTCAAGGATAAGCGGAATCAATCATTAATAATTACATTATAAGATGACCCTCAAGGTTAATCATATTCTTAGAGACTCTCACTATGGAATTAAACAACAAACATAGCTATGTTAATAAATAAATAAAAGATAACTAAGAAGAATTCAAATCCACATCTTAAATATTAACAGCATGATATATACAACACAACACATTCCCCAATCCAGGACTCTGGCTTCACCTGCCCTAACCACACCATTGTTTCCAACCACACTATTCTCTCTCTAGGCAACAGTTGCACCCCCAAAGCAGGGTCCCAGGAACATGGTGCTAGTCTATACTGTGGGCACATAGGGCCAGGGGAGGTTTAGCAAAGGCCAGATCTATCAAGAAAAAATTTAGTCTGAGTTTTCTTTGTAACAATCCTAAAAGTCCTCATGGGTTTGATACAATTCGCAGATTTACAATCCACCAAATAAACTGGTGAGTTGGACAATCTCCTACATTTTGAGGGCTCCTCATCAATGACCTAGATTCAATGCAGACTGATCTGGCACAGGTACAGGCCAGCAGCCTTCAGGAGGAAATGTCTTTCTCGGTCCCTAGATCAAGAGAGACTTGAAAACACACTTAGAAAGAGAGAGAAGGGGACAGGGCAGTATAAGAGAGCAAGTTCAGCTAGAAGAGTAGTCAGCTGTACATTTTCAAGAACCATATCTAGTATCCAACAGGATGACCACCCACTACTCCTGGACCAGGCCAGATTAGTCTTGTTCCTAGATAGATTAGAGTCTACATGACTGGATTAGAGTCTACATGGACCAGTCTCAAGAAAAAACTCCCAACCACTCTGCTTAGACTGAACCCCTGGCCTGCCCTCATACTGGAGAAACTAGTCACCGAACACTGGAGCTGGTATCTTCTCCCTGCCTCTGCTTCCCTTGTGCCTAGGTGACTCCAAAACTTATACATCTACCCAGTGGCCCCAAACACCAGGCCTTTCCAGAAGGCAGCCCTCGAGGTGTTCCTTATCTAGCCTGGTGCATCTCATCTCTGCAACTAATAAGAGTTACTGGTAGTCAGATTTGGGTTTCTGTTCACTGTTTTCATTTACTACTTTACATCCTCACATCTTTGGAGATGCCAGGAGCTAAACTACAAACAGTGACTTCTGGGCATCATCTGATTACAAAGCTATCCTCATCCCAAAATTCCAATCTCATACACAGCCCCAGTGAGTTTTTGCTTTTGAAAGAATTTTTAGTCTGCACTGTGCCTGTGTATTGGTCAGCTCAGGTTACCATAACATAATACTACACAGGGTGGCTTCAATAATAGACATTATCTTCTCACAGTTCTGAGGTAGTGCTATTCACAGTTCAGATAAAAGTCTGGCTACTTCAGTTCTGCTGCGAGTTCTCTTTCTAACTTGCAGACAGATGCCTGCTGTGTTCTCAAATGGGGAGAGAGACAGCGCCCTTCTCTCCTTCAAAGCATCAATCTTGCTAGATTAGAACCTCACTCCTATGACTTCATTTAACCTTAATGACCTCTTAAAGTCCCCATCTTCAAATGCAACTACACTGGAATTAGGACTCCAACCTTTGAATTTGGGGATACAGTGCAGTCCACAGCACTCTGTACCCAGCACACTCTGCTAGGCCTTCTAGAAAGCAGAAGCCAAAGCCAGGCCTTGGAGGGCTTCTAATCCAGAATTACAGCATCACAAGATAAAAACAGTACAGTAAAGCCAAAAACAGAGTGGTTTACTGAGTCTTTACCATGAAAATAATATTTTAATTGTTCTCATGGCAAGTGTGGTACCCCCAAGGGGAAGATTTGGAGCCAAAATGACATCTGTGAGAGCTGAGTCTTAGGGAGGTTGAAAGGGGTAGAAAGCATGGGGAGTCTATGTTTAGACTGGGTTTAGAGATGATCACCAAGGCCAAGGCAGAGGGGAGCTCTGGAAAGAGAGGGGATGTTGGTCTTCCCACCCACTAAACCTTAGTATAAAGATTGATATTTGCAGGCTCTGGACAAAGAGCCCATCAGACCTGAGTGTGGAGCTGTACAAAATCACTTCATCTTGGACCCAAGCAAGAAAGAGATCCACCAGAACATGTCTACCAGCCTTAACCAGAGGTGGGAGTGACACAAAGGAGACCAACTCTGTTTTCTCTGTGTGTGTATGCCAAGCTTTAATCATTTGGTTCCTCCTCCCTAAAGCAGCTTCCTGTGATGGACAGCCAGGTCCACTCTTCACTTTGGCATGAGGTTATGCATTTCTAGAACTTCCAGGTGCTCTCAGGGACAGAACAGAGAGATTTATTGGAAGATGTATGCAAGAGTAGCTGAGGCTGCTTCTAACTGTCCTCTTTGGCACAGAAAGGACATGAAACAAGAATATCTTCACCACTGACACCAGACCAACAAGCACCCAACAGAATTAAACTCCCAGAGAGGACCTCAATCTGAACCAGGTGGAGGTTGCCTGAAGGCACCAATACATACCAGTTCCTAGAATTGACCCTCCTTACCAGGTCAGTCCCAGGAGCTTGATATAGTGTCCCATGGTACAAAATCATGTCAAATCAGTATCAGGGTGCAATATATACCAAATCACTACAACTGGGAGTTGCTTCATGCTAGCCTTTCACCAAAGCACATCACATACCCAAGATACTTCCTTCTGGCCAACACCAAAGAAGAGCTCAAACCTTCCCAAGAATCTACCCTGTTTTCACTGTCATGATCTTCATTGGTTAGTAGGAAAAGCACCCTACACCCTACAGAAGGGAGTCATGTCAAGACATCGCTATACACAAAACAGGAAAACTGCTGAACAAATAAGGACTATGACTGTTGGAGGTTTTCTGGAGTTACGACCCAGAAAATATCATAAGAACAGCAAAAGTTATCAGCCTAACAGAGAGTAACAGAGGCTCTTTGAAGTTCTAATTATTCTCATGGCAAAAATAAATAAATATTCTTTTTAAAAAAAACAACAGGAAGTCTTTAAAGTCCATGATTTTGTGCAAAAACGAAAACTACTGATTTTGACTCAAATGGGCCATGGGGACTCAAGCTAGTGGCACAGTAATAGCAGTAATGTCTAGGAACAACCTGGAGTGAAGGTGTCAGAGTAACCAACTTTCCTTGTTTGCCTAGGACTTTCCCTGCTTAGCAATGAAATTCTCACATCTCCACAAAGAGTTGGTCCCATCACAGAAGGAATGCAGTGTCTCCCAAAACCCGTCTTTTTGCCAAGTAGAAGACTACATAGCCAACAGGGTAGATAACCTTAAACTTTAAGGACATTAACCTAATTTTAGAGCCTGCACATTCATTCAGAGTAACAGCTCTGGCAATAAATGTCAGAAACAGAATCCTGGAAGCAACCTCACCTGGCTTCCCTACTTTGAGCTACAGGCACTGACCACACCTCTCAGAGTCCCATTAGGCCCAAGAACTGATGGAATGGAGGAGGCAGAGAGAACATGTTAATCAGCAAACACACCAACACAACACTCTGTATCCGTCTGACTCGACAGCTTAATCTGATGATAACAAAACAATGACAGAAACAAATTTTTCTGCACAATAAAGAATAGTACACATGGGTCTTTTTGGGATAAATGGCTAACTCCAGTAACTTTTGGATATATATCATTTCTTTTTTTCTTTTTGCTCATTATTCTAGAAACTTCCCCTTGAGTGCTAGAAGTCTTACCAATAAGAGCAATACCAGACACTATCCTATCATACATAATTCCTATCACACACTACGCTAGGGAAGTGACATGCTTCCTCATTTGATTCCCTGTCATCCAACAGATACATGGCCTGTCTCTGCTAGAATTATTTTAACTAGATGCCTATCTCTAGATGCTGAAACTTTGAAGCTCCATTTCCATGGAACTTGTCCAATCTCTGGACAAGTGGCCTGAATTTGCATCTTGAGCTTACTCTATCCTTCTGTCTATCCTTCCAACATAGCCACCTGTGATCACCAAGGACTCCACAGCTGCTGTTCCTTCCCTGAAATATTTGTGTAACTACCCACCTTTCATCATTAAACCTCTACTCAAAAGCCACTTGCTCAGAGGAACTTCTTCAACATCTTCAATGATTAACTACACCCTATCCACAAAAATGAAAGCCAAACTCTCTGCCTTGTCTTTTGACCATGATCTACAATGCAAATATATTTAACAGTCTCATCTCACTGGACCATAAAGGGAGCTCCGCAAAGACAAGGCCCGTACAAGCGTGCTATGGTCTCAGTATGTTTCCCCAAAAGTTCACGTGCTGGAAACTTAACTCCTCGGTGCAGCAGTGTTGGGACGTAGACCTGCACATTCACACGAAGTAACAGTTCTGTCCATAAATGTCAGAAATAGGATCCTGGGGGCAATGGCTGAGTTGTCAGGGTACAGCCCTTGTGAATGGATTACTGACTTTCTTGCAGTAATTGGTCAGCTACTGAAGGAGTTCAGCTCCCTTTTCTCTCTTCCTCAGGTACCCACTTACCTACAAGTTGCTGCAACACAAGGCCTTCATATAATGCAGCCCCTGATCTTGGACTTACTAGCTTCAGAACTACAAGCCCAGAGAAACCTCTTTCCTTATAAATCACTCAGCAACAGAAAAGATACTAAATCATAGCCCAAGGCCCAGAAGAAATCCTAACCCTGATGGCCCTTGGAGAAAGTCTGCTGCCCCAAAAACCACCAGGAGAGCCCTATGGGGACACACTAAAGCACCCATGCAGCTAAGACATGCCCTAGTCCTAATCTAAGGCAACTAAGCACACACTTTATTTTTAATTTGCATTCTGATGTGAATGTACACCTAAAGCTTGCCAGTTTGATTTTAAAGATTACACTGCTACCTGCAGGAAGTACAGGTTGCCCCCTGTGGAGTGCAGGCTGTGAGTAGAGGGTGCCTGTTAATGAGCCTCCTTCCTCCCTGCTGACATTTCTGCCTGAATGAACAGTTAAAACAAGGCAATCTCCCACCTCCCAACCCAAACACCAGCCAAGGCAGATGAGCTGATTACCGTTCCAGAGCCAGAAAGTTCTTAGGTGCTTAAAAAACGTATGCATAAAAAAAAAGACACAGACACTAAATATTTTCTTCTTTCTCAATAAGAAAACTGATTCTAAATGTCATCTTTCAACCACACTCAACACTCAACCAGTAAGCCTGCAAGACCAGCCCCAACAATACCCATGGCACTGTCTCCCTCACTGCCAGGCCTGCTGCCACCAATCTTCTCCTCATTTGGCACACATATTGGCCAAGTATCCTTCTCTGGAAAACTCTGACAAGCTGGTATTCCCACTCACAAAGGACTAGAGAAAAGACCCCAGAGCATCACAGCTGGGCTTTCCAGGAGTTGCTCCCTTAGACTTCAACCTTCTATTCCAGCCACCCACACAACCTACTCAAACTCACTCATTTGCTGACAGGTCCCTAAATGGACCCTACAGTCTGCACTCCCCCTGCTCTGCCCAGAATGTCTCACATTTTCTGCTAGTTGGGGAATTTGGGAATTCTCATCAAATGCTTTGATGGGAATCAGATGAGAGTCCCTGGCCCACAGTAATGTAGTAAGGCAGGTGAATAATTCTTGGGAGATGGCTGGCACTCCAGATGTTCCCCATCCTTCCTGTACCCCATAATGCTGGTCCTCCACTCACAAATAGGGTGTAGGGTGAGCACAAACAACAAAGGCAGCAGGCAGGGTTTCATTATTACTAACACAGCACTCAGTCCTCATAGTTCTGTACTTTCCTTTAGGGGTTGTGAGCAGTGGCAACAGACTTTGATGTTGTTTTTCCCACAATGCTAAGGACAATGCTTGGTGACTCTGGTGTTAGAAAACCTTAACTAAATATACATATGTGTTTATAATCTACCTTGCACCTAAAAGGACTTCTAATACCTTCTCAGCCTCACTACTGCAAAGGCATTTACCCACCATGTGGGCAAAAAGCCCACATGTGGTTATGAAATAAGTCTGGGTGGGAAAAAAATTCTCCCCTACCCGGTGCACTTCACGCCAAGGTACTCAAACTCTCCAAAACCCAGTCCCTTCTCATTCAGCACAAAGACACTAAAAGTATATAATGTACTTCACCACACAATCCTGAATATTTAATAAGATAGTCTATGTCCAGCAATGAATACCATATGCCTTTAATAACACTGCCAGGGTAGGTGAAATGACTCATTATATGAGGGTAAAGAGAAACCCCCAAATAAGGCAAATTTTCTCTCTCTCTGTCTCTGTCTGTCTGTCTGTCTCTCTCTCTCTCTTTCATACACACACACACACAAATACAATTTTCTTCATATCATTTTTTTTTGACAAAGCTTAACCAATGGGCCAAAGCTATCTCTTGTCATTCGGCTATGAGCAGTCGCACATGAGAAAACACTGTCCTATGCTAGTGGCACTGCCATTGCCACCATGTTACATCCTGTGTCTGGTCCTTCCGGGAGTTCTTTCCATTTAACAGACTAGTAGTGTCATACCTCCTAGAGACAGTGACAGGCTATCTGAGATGGTGCCGTTAGAAACACACATGAAGCCCAGCTGCTGTTCTAGGCCATAAGGCACAAACATACCATCATGGCACACACCTGAACATTCTGAATTCTGTCACTGGAGTGGAACCACAATGCAGCCAGGCACTTCAGCAGCAATCATTGTCTACACTAAAAAAGTAGGTATACCTGGCCAAGCAAACCACCTCCTTACAGTCAAAAGGAATTTGAGAAACCTGCCAAATTAGCACAGAGCTACCACTTGCCCTAAATATACTGGAGGTGGATTGACATTGCTGACTTTCTCTTGTTCTGACTCTACATAGAAGAGTTTTGTGATGAAGCATTAACAAACATCAACTATTACTATTATTACTCAGGGCTCCCCAGTGCTGGGCCTAGTATGATCCCTCAAT
Source organism: Chinchilla lanigera (assembly GCF_000276665.1). Taxonomy (NCBI): domain Eukaryota; kingdom Metazoa; phylum Chordata; class Mammalia; order Rodentia; family Chinchillidae; genus Chinchilla; species Chinchilla lanigera. The sequence goes on along the minus strand of NW_004955477.1, from coordinate 7,108,720 downwards.
CTGATAATTTCACATCTCACAAATGTCATCAGCCCTACTGAGTTAGTTAACTTTTCTCACTGCTGAGACAAAATACCTGACACCCAAAGTTAAAGGGAAAAAAGTTTATTTAGCTTATAGTTCATAGAGGTTTCAGTACATAATCAACTGGCACATGGCAGAGGGGCAACAGTTCACAGTGGTAGAAGATGGCAAAAGCAACAAGAGACAGAAAGAAGCTTCTTTCTGTCCCTTATATTATATCCAGTCTACCGGAATTAGGGGTCTCAATACACTCAGTGGATTGATCCAGCAATCAAACACCCACCCTTAATCCCAGTACCCTTAATCCCACCAGTGCACTACAAATCAATTTAATCATACACTCTAGATTCAACCACCTCCAAAATAAACCCTATGACTGCAAGAGGCTTTTGGGGGGTCATCTAGACCTACCTTGAAGGAAAGAAAGCCTTGGGAACTTAAGTAACATTATCTAAGGTCACAGATAATGACCAGTGGAGCCAGGTCCAAACCAATGCAATCTTGTCTCCAGGGATGCACTAGTAACCACTGTCCTACTACCGCTATGAGAGCTTGGCATATGTGAATTTGTAAAGCAAGGATTCCAGCTGGACTGGAAGAAAACAAGGATGCTGATTGAGGGAAACAAGCATACTGACTGGACTGGAAGGAAGAAGCATTCTGTCTGGATTAGTTGGAAACAAAGATTATGATGGAACCAAGAGGGAAAAAAGATGTTTATGGGACTAGAGGGAAATGAGCATGCTGATTAGACTAGAGGGACATACGGATTGTGAATGATTCTTAATCCTCTTCCAGTTTTATCTTTCTGTGAGATCATGGTTTCAACTTAACATTTTATCCACATAGCACTTTTACTTTAAAAGTATTCACTTATTATTTCACACACTTCTATTTACTCAAGTAGACAAGAATAAGTTGATGATCCCCATCCAACAGATGAGGAGGCATCTGGGGCATGGGTGGTTAAAAGTTCCCTTATCACCCAGCAAGTAACTGTCACCATTAGAACCACATCCACTCTTCTCCCCACCCACAGTTCCAGCATGTACTATTAAAAATTCCACTTAGATCCACAAAAATATATTCAGTTGTGTATTCAAAAGTTAATGCTCACCTGAGACATGAAAATATATCTATCTGGAGGGATCAAAAAGGAACACAATCCACCCAAAAGGACAAAGAAGAGGGAGATACACTATAGCTGTCCATGCTTCACATTTGTTTGTAAAACTGATGCCAAAGTTTTGGTAACATCTGCATCTTTTGTCATAACCACAAAACCGAAAACTATAATGCTATGATAACATGTTGGGTTTGCATTTTGAAGAGATTGACATGTCTCTAAGGAGTTACAAAACCATACACAGATCCATATGCACAGGCAACTTAGAATAATGCTGGCTACAAGTGGATCCAGCTGGAAAGAGAACTCGGAGTTTGGGCTGGCAAGCACTCCTTCGCAAGTAATCCTAAGGACTCCTGGAGGTGCTCAAGCATTAGGATATGCCAAAATCTCTTGGGGATCCTGCAAAGACACAGGTTCCCAAGTTCTGATGCTATAGGGGCCCCTACCAAGGGGGCCCTATGATGTACCTCTGTAACCAGAACTCTCCATAATTCTGATGCCATCAGAGTTCAGGCCAACTTTGTAAAAACACTGCCCTACTGTTCCCAGTGAATAGTCTACTTCAGGGAGAACAACATATCCAAAGGGCTGGTTTGTGAGCATTGTGGAGGCTTAGTTCAGGGTGACTCTTACAAACCAGCAATCGCCAAACCTGAAGGTGACACTGTTGGTCCACCACTTGTAGAAGTTTTGATTGACAGTAACACATAGCTAAAAGTTTAAAAACAAATGAGAAATAACTACCAGTTATTTATTAGTTTCCACATTCAATACTTCATATCCTATATTGCCCTGAGATTCATTCCCTCTTCAACCATCTAGGTATCTCTGAAATAATCCAGTGCTGGAACTGCCTAATCTGTCAATAAGGTAAGAGTTTTCTAAACTACTATCCATATGACTCATTTTGTCAGTAAAAACTGCCACCAGCGCTGTGCTTGCAGAAAAATGTCCATAAATGCATTACTGTGACTGGCAGATCGATGTCTATAATAAAAACAAATAGATTTAACAAGTGCCTGCTTTTACGAGCCACACCATTGGTAGATTCTACATTCAGTGTCACCCCAGGACTTTTGGGAATGGGCCACAGAGCTAGGGTTGGACGCTGTGCTGATTTCACAAGTGTTATGGGTAGGAAATTACTGTAAGAAAATTTGAGAATTTGAGAGTGGATATACTGGGCATTTATGGCTCTCACACACAATTCCTTTCATGACTACAAATCTACACACACAATGACAAATTTAACAGCCATAAATAATGTTTGGGTAGCATTTTTAACTGGCTTTACAAGAGCTACATCACAGGCCAAATAAGTATTTCAGGCAGGGGTGCAGGGGACATGAGGCTCTTTGGGGATCCCTACTCTCCTGATAACAATTCATGAAATAGAAAACAAGTGACTGTTGAACATGTGGCCAAAGGTGTCACTGCTGTGTTAGTAGCCCTACAGCAGCCCGTTCATTATTTAACAGAGGCAAACTTCAGCGCACAGTGCACCCACAGCACTTTGGCAAGACATGAGCCACATCTGCCAAAGCCACCAATTTCTTCAAAGATTACAAAATGATTAGATCCTCTTCATTTTAATAGTTATATGAAGAAATAAGTCATTCAATACATTCCAATGTAGTCATTATATGGTTTCCTCCAAACCATCCAACCCTCCTCTGTTAGTTCTTTATTAATGTCAATTTTTTTTTAAGTCAAATGAAAACTAGACTGCAGATATACAGCACTTACTCAAAATCCAAAAACATACACCATCGTATTGTGTCTCCAAATTTTATCTACCTAATGTTCAAGACAGGATTTCAGAACAAACAAAATGGGAAAATCCATGGTGCCCAGCAAAGGAGAACCAGCCTCCCACAGAGCTCTAACCTCCTCCCCAACCCTAGATAAACCCTCTCACCTTCACTTCAAAACTATAATGGGGTGTTGGGCCAGCTTGTTTGTGTTTGTAAACAAGCTAACAGGGAGCCCATGGTCACCTAGTGAAACTATGGTTTAAGTGTCTCCCATTTAAAAACTTTCAGGTTTTATTTAAATGACAGTCTGCATTAAGATGCCAGTTTTATTCAGCAAGTATCTGCATCATGAACTACCTAACCAGGAGACAGAAGGTTAAGGAAAGCTGTGGCAGTAGCAGGGCTCAGGGCCTTTCAAAGCCTGAGAAGCTCAGTGTATTCACGGAGAGCTGACCTGAGACCCATCCAGGAGTCAGAGGCCTCAGGGAAAGCAGATCTAGATCAGGAACTTCAAATTGAAATAGGGAGTTGAGCAGGTCAGAGTGAGGTGTGAAAACAACCTAAAAACACAGACAGTTCCCAACTTACACAGTTTGACTTGCTGTTTTTCAACTTTACCATGGTGCAAAAGCACTATGCATTCAGCAGAAACCATACTTTGAATTTGGAATTTGGATCTCTTCCCAGGCTAGTGATCTGCAATATGATCCTGTAATGCTGGCAGACAGTGTGACAGCTCCCAGTCAGAAACAGCCCACTCTGAAGTGTGCTATGATGCTGACTGAGGATATCTAGGAGGCTAGGTGTATTCAGTGAATTTCTCACTTACGTTTTCAACTCACAATGACTTTATTGGGATATTAGCAGTTGAAAAGTATGTATAACATTCATAGATGATCAAAAGAAAAGAGAATTAGCAAATACTGAAGAGAATCAAATGCTTTGGCTCCTGAGAAAAATGGAATTCCTAGGGAACTGTAGAGAATAAGAGTTCCCTACAGCTCCCTGTTTCCCCTTCCTCCCTAGGGACAGCTCAGAGGACAACGTGATGTGATGGGAGAGATATGAGTGAAAGACAAAGCCCCAGTGTGTGGCCTGATCTCAGAGGAGGACCCTGAGCACCTCATCTTGCTCTGGGAGGAAAGTTGGCTTAGGAATCTTAGCTCCATGAAAGACTCAGATGGTAACCAGAGTGTCCTTAGGGCTCTAATAATATTAGTTAAATCCAATATTGTAATATACATTTTTCCAATAAAAAAAAATTAAATAGAAAAGCACCCTAGTAAAGGAGTGTACTTGAAGCCTGTTTCCTCCAGCCCCGTAGACCTTAAAACACACCTCTACTGCCAAACTCTAACTCAGAAAGAACCCAGGAAGAAACAAGACCCCTATCACCACAAGTCCATTCTCCTTGCCAACTTGCAGCCTCTTGGTTCTGGCAGATATCCTGATAATGCATCTGAATTAACATGATATTGACTACCAGCCAGGCTCTTGACACAGTTTTCTTCAAATTTTTTACCCACCACAATGTGCTAAGCTTTTTTATCTCCATGAGTGTTTTAGCCATTGAGAGACCCATGAAAATAACAAAACCATCTCCTGATCATCTGTCAGGGATAGGAGAGATAGGAGGGTTTCTTTAGCAGAGATGCTACAGGTTTACACTTGGGTTTATACTTAAGTAACCAGCGCTGGGAATGTACTTCAGTGGTAGAGCCTTTGCTTAGCCTCAGTCCTGCATTCCATAGCCAGTTCTACCAAAATAGAGGTACAGTATATGTATGTAAATAAATAATAACCAGTCTAACTTATACCCCTATGTTTGACAACATTGTGGTCCACCCACCATGGCCGACCCCACTCTGGACAAAGCTGCTCTCCTGTCTGAATAGTCCAACCACAGCATACACAATATACAAACCCTGTTTTCTTTTTCCTTTTTTTTTTTTTTCTTTAAACAAATCTTGTTTTCCATGACAGAAAGCCAGCTACAGGAGCAAAAACCATTGAGATTTCAGGAAATGATAAACCCAATGAATGAGGAATACATAGTTTAGAATTACTCTACTGTATTATCACCAACTTGGGAATTATAGTGCTGAGTGTAAATGGCTCTCCAACTCCACTTGTTTACTCTGAGTGTTTATGGACACAATTAGGGCATAATGTATACAAACGCGAGCCATGATAACTGGAGGACTCTGGAACACGGCCGTCCTCTAAGTGCTGCCTCAAGCAAGAAAGAAATACGAGGTTCTGCAGAAGGAGCATGTTAAAGGTTTGCTGTGAGAAAGGCGTGAGCAGGGACTTCTGGAAGCTTCCTGCAGGAAGGCAGAGCGACCCCCACGCACTAGTCAGCAGTGAAAGGCACGCAGGCGGGGACACAGGACAGCCTCTGAGGTACTGGCCTTACGGAGAGGGACTGGAGTGGCCAACATCCCTACTAAAAGGCCACGGTTACCGCAGAGCAGCTCGGCCCATGAACGCCAGGCCCGCGAGCAGGTAGGGCACACCTGGTGCACTCTTGGGGCCTGGGGGGGGGGTGGTTGCTGAGTGAGGGGCGGACGCGGGCAGGACCGGTGTGGGTTGTGACTGTCCCTTGGGCTCTGGAAGTCTGCTCTCCCCAGAGAGAGCCCGGCTCTGTGCCGGGATAGAGAAAACCCTGACACTCACCAACTTGCGCGGACCGCCAGGACTGAGAGCGCCACGACGCAAGTACTCAACAGCGCGGCACGCACTGCGTGCCAGGGCCGGGGGCGGGGCCCAGAGAGAGGGCGGAGCTGCCGGGGTACGACGAAGCTGGGCGGGGCGAGGCCTAAGAGGGGCGGGGCAAGGGGAGAGCGGACGGCTCCGGACGGCATGGGGGTGGGGCCAAAACGCACAGGGCAGGGCCGGGGATGGGGGGCGGACCCACAGACTGCCGGAAGCAAAACCTAGCCCGGCCCCGCGCTCCCCGCGGTCAGAGCATGCCCAGTGTGCGGCCCCGGCCGGAGGCTCTGCGCAACCACACTGGATTCAGGCAGCCTAGGGGTCGGGCAATCTGCACCCTCCCGTCTTCGCATCCGGCCAGTCGAGCGTACCTGCTTTTGGAGCTCTTCTGGCGAAAGGAGCCAGGCGGTGCGTTCCTGCTTCTGCTTCTCGGCTCTGTACCTCAGTTTACCTGCTCGTGACACATAGCCCCAGGCTGTGTACCACCAGCCTCCCGCTGGAGAGGCGGTGGAGGCGCCTGCCTAGTGCACCCAGGAGGTTTGAATCCAGGTCACGCCCCGCGGGACTGCACTGAACCTGGAGCTGGAGTACTGCCCATCCGGGGCTGCACTTGAAGATTGTGCGGTCTACTCACCTGGTGCCATGGGGACTAGCAGGCTAGGCTCAGATGCATTCTCCTGCACCATCGGTGCAGGAGGTCTTCCTGACCCTGGCAGTGGGGGTGTCTCACTTGCTTTTCTGTGAGCAGAGGTGCCACTGCGTGGTTTGTGGATGTCAGAAGTTCAGTCATGTGCACCAGAAAAACCATGTTTAGTCCCTACCTCCTTACTTCAGAATGTGACCTTATTTGGAGGTGGGGTTTTTACAAAAGTAACAAGTAAAATGAATTCATAAATTGGTAGGACCCCATCCAGTAGGACAGGTGTCCTTAAGGCAGAAAACCATGTGAAGGCCTACACTTGGAGGGATGCGTCTACAAGCCAGGCACACCTGGAGCCACCAGATGCTGGATGAAGTGAGCCTGCAGAGAGAGAGCATGTCCCTACTGACACCTTGATTTCAGACTTCCAATTTTCTATTATTTTAAGCCACTCAATTTTTGACACTTAGTATGTCCATCCTAGAAAATGAACACAGACACCATTGTAATTAAGTTGATGTACATACGGGAGAAGGATCACCCTGAAGCCTCAGAGAGATGCCCTCATCAGTAATTTCAGGGGTCCTATCACAAGCTCACCACATGTTGGAAGCACCATTCTACAGACCTCCTAGATTCTTGATTGAAAGAGATCTTCAACTCTGACCCTAACCTTCTATTTTACAACTGTTCTACCAGGACTTGGCTAATATTTATATCCTGCCTGTGTGACTTGCAGGATCCAACATGTTACCGCTGTTAGTAAAGATTGTTCAGAGACCCTCAGCAGGGTTTGTTTTGTGATGAGCCCCAGTAACTTATCATTAGGCCTCTGAAGGTCCCCACTCCAAGCCGTGTCTTCTCTGAGGCATGTTTGAATTAGCTGCAGGCAGAAAATGAACTAGGCCCTGGTTACACAATGATGATCAAATCAAAGCACTTTTTCTATGTTGAGCCTGGATACAGGCTCAGAATCCTTCGCGACATTGTTTTCCAAATAAGCATTTAAGCTCAAATGGCAGGAGAAATAAAACACATTTGCTGTTAGTCCCTATGAGTCTTTAAGAAATTCATTTTACTCCTCCAATCTTCAATTCCATCATCTAGGAAAGAATTTTATAAGAATCTACCCTATATATACAGACATATAGACCATCCTTACCTATTAGAATGTGTGCATGTGGTAACAATAAACTACTGAGTAATAATGCTATGCAGCTGTCCTATTATAGCCTGTTACTATCAGGACGCAATCAGAATTGGAATCCTAACGGAAGTGAAAACAGAAAATAACATCCAGGTTGAATCAGAGTGCCTACTCAGAGCCTAATAAGTATACTCTGAAGCTACATTTAATACATGAGTATGACTCTTTAAAAAAAAGTCTGAATTAGTATGAATTCCTAGCTGTTAAAAAAGAGACTAGCTGGAATTAGCACCTGATTCCCCACTTCAGGAAAGAAAAGCCTATGGAATGATCCAAGGCCCATTTAGTACAGGAATCAGGAGGGATGGGCAAAATAGAGGACAGTGCCAGCATCCAGGACACAGGCATGAACCTGGTTCCACTGCAGGATTGAGTCATGCTTGCTGGGAAAGAAAAAGAACTGTGTGGGACATCCAGGATCAGGAGTCAAAAGGGGCAAGAGGAAGGAGGATATCACTCCAACCAAGGACTGGCCCTCCTATGTCCTGGAATGTGATACCACAGGGTCTGCAGTGAACAGAATGAAAACCCACACTGCCTGCATTTGCTGCTGCAATTTTTTCCCTTCCTGAGGATAATTTCCAAAAACATAAATTATTTTCATCAAGGGTTTCCCCAGCCACTTTCCCTTGTTCCATTAGACTCTCATCCTACCAACATTCCCTCCCTACCATTAAAGGGACACAAGATTGCTCCAAAGCAGGAACATGGCCTGATATGAGGGCCAGTAATGCACATAGGATAGGTCAGGAGACCTGAGGCATAGTTTCCGCTGTGGCTCACTGTCCTACCACACCCCTGACATCTCTGTAGGATGACAACATGTTATGGTTTGTATCAGGATTGTTCCCTAAAAGGTCAAATGTTGAAAGCTGGATCCTCAACACAGCAATGTTCAGAGATGGGACTATGGGGAGTGATTGGATCATTAAGGCTCTAACTTCCTCAGTGAATGAATCCATTGATGTATTTATAATTTGATGGTGTTATTAAGAGGTGCTGAAAACATCAGTAGGACTACCATTAAAAGAATGGTAAAGGGAGGTCTCAAATCTCCTGATCTACCCTGTGTTCATTACTGTTCCTCATACCAGCATGTCCCTGCTTTGGAGCAATCTGTATCCCTTTAATGATAGGACTTAAATTAGCAGAAGTAGATCACTGAGGGTGTGCCTGAGAAGGGCACATCTTGTCCCCAGCTCCTTCATCACTCATGGTCTCTCTTCACTTCCTGGCTGCTATGGGGCCAGCAGGGTTCCTCAGCCACACCCTTCTCACCATGTTTCCACCTCACCACATGCCTAAATGCCATGGAGTTAGCAGGTCACAGGCTGATACCTCTAAAGCTGTGAGCTGGAATAATATTTTCTCCCTTCAACTGATTGTCTCAGGTATTGTGTCATGGTGACAGAAATCTAACTCACACCATTAGGCTGGATGGGTGAGAGTCCTTTGGGGTTTCTCATCTTCAGATTAACAAATCATGTCCCATTCTTCTCTGAGCAGAAATTTCCATGAATAACTTTTTAAAGAAGTGAGAAAACCACAAGATATATGTTCAGCTTCAGTCTGACATCTTCAAGGGACTCCTTGGATTTTCTTTAAGATCAGCCAGCTTTCTTGTGGGCATTGGGAACAATGTTAATTTGCATAGTTTCTTAAACATCTAAATGAATACCTTTCAGGTTAAGCAAATGAACATGACATGTGATTGCTTCTAATGATTTGCAACCTAAGAAGTTTGTTTAATAAGCCTCCCTTTCCAAGCTACTTTGTGACATTAGAGACCATTTACAACAAAGCTGTCTTCAGTAGTCAAACTTAATCCTTACTACCCTACCTTTGGGAAATGAAAGGATTTTATAACGATCACATAAAACCTTATGTGGTTTAAAAGCCCAGAACTCTGGACAAACGTGTGATGGTCGTGTAACAAAAGAAACATATTACAGAGTTCCCACTTTAAGTGTTTTACATGTGCTCTGCTTTTAGGAAAGCATCTCTAGTAGAGAGCTTCCCGATTAACACTATCGATTTTCTTAGCCTGGGTGTTCCTATAGAGACTGGAGCCAAGAGCTGGAATCAGTGCCTCAGGCCTGGGTGAGGCTTGGAGCCTAGAGTGTTCTGGAAGAAGAAGCCTAAAATAGGGAGGGGGCTGTCAGGACCAGGGGTGGGCACTACTTGCCTCTGGTTATACTCCTATCCCAGACTAGTTTCTAGTTCTCAGCATGGCCAAAGGCATAATGGTGGGATCGAGGCCAGAATTATAATCTACAAATGGACAAGGATGAGACAGGAAGAGGGGGCTTTGGGCTCTTTCCTCAGGGTGAAGCCATAATGGAAGAAAATCTTTCTTCCCAGCAGCCCCTAGGAGCTACTATTGAGATCTAGAGTCCTTTTGGATGTTCTTGGGTTAGAAGGGCAGAGTGGAGGGTCCTGCCTAAGGAAAAGTGCCAGAGGCAGCCCAAACTCTTTCAAAAGACTTGTACTGAGACTTCCTTTAAGGCCTGATTGATGTGGAGGCTGGAGGTGTGTTTAGTGAGTATTATCACAGGCCTAAGGAACACCTGGTTGAGTGGTATACAGATAAGGAGATGTGGTTTGCCATCTGGAGCCATCAGCATCTTCCCAGAAGTACTCTGGGCAGTGGGATGCAACCCCCTGTAGCAGAACTCCTTCAACAAGCCTTTTCCCCAAGCCCTGTGTGCCTGGCCCTGTGCAGTGGATGCCTCCTACTCTTGTAGAGTAGATTTGCTGGCTGGCCAGGATATCTGCTAGAGTTGGAGGGATGAGGTAAATAAAAGCTTGTAAATGAGAGGAAACACCCATCCAGATGCAGAACTACTACTGTGTATGGACTTTGGATCCAGTTGCCCAATAATTGTCAAAAGATCATCCCAAACCTTGCATAACTCTTCCTTCTAAAATGTACCCACTGTGGAAACCTAACACCCACAGAGTATATACCTATATGTAGGTAAATAAAAGCTAACTCTTCGGATGTATATTCACCATACAAAACTATTTCTGCTGGTGGAAACATTTGGAGGGCAGATTTCCCAACCTGTAGTGGGCTATTTGAGTGTCGTGCACTGAGAACTAAGGATTTTGTTAGATGTTGGCCCTTTTGAAATTGGCTCCTACACTCATTACAAAGTGTTTTTGATCCATTTTCAGGAAGGGCTTTGTTTGTAACACATTGTTGGCAGTTTGGGCAGAATCTTTTAAGTGGTGTGAAGTGCTAGGGGGTGTGCACCTGGACACCAGGAGAAAGTGGGTATCCCCCTCCCTTCTGCCTTCTGGGATGAGTCAAAAGTGCCTGTTATTTTGTGACTTGGAAATTAAAGCAGGAGACATGGGGATTTTGATGCTGTGATTGTGATTTGCCATCATTCACTTCTGACTGGGAAACTACAAATGTGAATTAAGACAGGAAAAATAGCCATGCCAAGTAGCCTGTCTCAGTCACTAAAATAGGAACTTAAAAAAAATAGTGGCTGTATTCCCTTGAAGGGGAACTTCTTCAATCTAGTGAAGGTACATTGGGCAACTGATGCAAAATAACATAAGGCAAATATGAGAAGGGCAGTAGCCACTGAGCAAAAGACTTGGTGGAGGTGGTGCATCACAAGATGATGCAGGTGGCTGGCTGCCTGTCCTCTTTTGGTGTGAAATAGCCTCATTCCATCTGGGAGTTGGGAATGGTAGAAGGTGAAGTCTATGAATGGTCCCCTGATCTGTCAAGCCAAGACCAACAGAAAATGAAGCCCTATCTTGGTCCAAGAGCCTACTGGCATGAAAGATCAGAATCCTCACTACTGGTGGAGGAGAAGAGAAGAATTGTGGAGCTAGAGTGTGATCCCTCCTCAATGAGGGACAGTGTGGGTGCAGCCATCTGATACACATAAGGGAAATGTAGCCTAGAGGTGCTCAATCCAAGGACTTCATCAGAAAGTGAACTAGTACAGTTTAAGGAGGCCAAGGAAGGAGGACCAGGATTTTAGAGGCTTGGGGCCACTCTTATTCCCTTTCCAACCTCTCCCTTCTTTTCCTCTTCTCCAGCTCCAGAGAGGCCATTCATGACCCCAATGTTACATCCTTTCAATTTTTTTCCCCCAGGGTTGAAACAAATGTTCCCTCTGAGATACCAATGGAAGAAAACTCAGGGAAGGCTTCTGATTGGCTGAATATGGGTAATTGTGACAAGCTCTGCACAAATCATAGTGGACAGGGACATTAAATCTAATCAGTCAGGCACATGTACTCACCTTGGCCAGGAGAACAGGTCTGATAAGGGAGGGAGTGGTAAGGGTAAGTAGCGTACTACTTAGTTCACAGTGATGACCACCTCCTGTATGCCAGATGCTGGAGTGAGCATCCCAAAGTCACATGCTGTTTCTGGTCTTTAGAGCTATTTATGCAGCAGCTAGTTGTATATGGATCAGGTGGAAGGGGCAGTGGTGAGTAGGGGACCCTGCTTCCTGCAGCCCTATTCACACTCCCACTCAGGCAGTAGAAGTTATTTCTAGCGAATGATAAGCACCCTGATGGATACAGTAGAACTTTCATAGAATCTGTTAACTAAATGGCCCATTTCATGAGGCTGGACAGTGACTGAGGTTGCTGCTGGCTGAGGGATACCCCCTCACACACAAGGCCAAGCAAAACATTGCCAAATCTATGCATTCGTACTTTGTCTTTGGTGTTTATCTTGATTAGCACAATTTATTTGTGGTTCACTAAGTTACTAAGGAACTAGAAAGCTAAGACTCATAGAAATTATTGATGACTTGTAAAGTGGCAGATCCAAGGCTATGTGCTTTATGTTTGCCTTCTTTTTGAAACCTCACAAAACCACACGAATTAGGTACCATCATTATTATAGCTTTATAAATGAGGAAACAGAGTGGTGGAGTAACTTGGCAAGATCACACAGCAATGTTAGAATCATTTACACCCAATTCACTGCCTCTTCAATGTGCAGAATCAGCAGGAGAACAAAAACTAGCATTTATTAAGCCTCACAGGGGACATTTGTGATTTTTCCCTGAGATTGTTACTATCTCCTTGCATATGGCAAATCTTCCATCAGTCTTACAAGTGGACCAATTGGAACTTTTGCTTGGATGGATGTAGTTATCACAGATAAAGAGGTGCCCCTTTTTTGCTGGGATACAAAACAGGGACCATGTGCCTCCTGGTCTGGCACTGACCTTTTTCTTTGTACTGGGGATTAAACCTAGGGCTTCATGCATGCTAAGAATGAATTCTACTATAAAGGCACACACCCAACCTTGTCCCTGACCATCATTGCAAAGAAGGGAATCCCACAGAGACAGGGAAAAACAAAACTCACACCATACTTCAGAGGCCCTGCATGCAGCTGAATGTAGTCACGTTTGCGTTTCTCAATTCTCTGTGACAATAAATGATCTTGTTTTAATATGCCATCTTCAGTTGGGTTTCTGTTATTTGAAACCAAGACGCTTGAGCAATACAAGAATCACCCCTGTACCAGATACTGTGCTGCAATGTGCTCATGTGTTATCCTTTTTAATACTCTCAAATTTGTGAGTTATCATCACACCCATTTTACAGGTGAGGAAAGTAAGGGTTAAAGGAGTCAACTGGCCTGTCCAAGGCAACTCAGCCATAAGACAGCAAAGCCAAGACTTGCGTAGAATTATGGTTGCCCAAGCCTCAATATTCCTAGGAATGTTTTCAGCTGTAAGAATACAGGATTGAGGAGGAAAAGGGAAGGAGACAGGAAGGAGAAAGGAAGGGAGATGGAAAAGACTGTGGTAGCATTTTTAAATTAAAGAATTTAAAATCTTTTGGTGTCAAGTTATGATGGTGTATTTCTAGGGCTTAGGAATTTTATCCTGCTATTTGTTCTTCAAATAAAAGAATCAGAGTTGCTGACTTAGTTTAAACCAACTCCAAAGACTGCAGAGTTGACTGCTGATTAAAATCTTGTCTTTCTTCGTCTGAGAAGGAAATAGTAGATATGATTTCCCTGAATATGTGGCATCTTGCAAATTTGATTATCATTTGCAGCACTTGAAAATGTCAATGGTTGGAAAATATAACTTAATTATTAACAAGATAGAAATAATCACTGAGTATTCACCTTGGCATCTACCTGTGCTGGTGTGATAAAAATAAATTAGAAGTAGTTTCAGTGTGAATTTAAAGGCGATTTTAGAATCATTAGTCTTGCAGTTTTTCTAGTCACCTCATGCTGAATAGTCCATGGGCTAATTCCAAAGTATGATGGTTCCTAAATGAGTAGACTGTCTAGATTCTAGTAATGTAAAAGGTTGATTTAGATTCAAAGTACTTTGCCATTTGTGAATTCAGCCTAAATCTCTTAAGAAATAAACACATCCTAGGCATTTTATTTCTGTTCTCTTTCAGAGATGTGCAATCATTTTTAATGGGTAAACCTGTATTAAATTGCATTTTTCAAATTCTCATTGTTTCATTCCCTTTCGGTTCTGCTATCTAAAATTTTTTTCCACCTCATTTTTCCCAGTTGTTTGTTGCTTCATACATATTCTACAGCCAAAGCCCCCTGGTTACTGAGCGCTGGGGAGAGCTGATAACAGGGTCCTGGTGATGTTCAGGAAGGAAGGAGTCAGCCACTCCTAACCTTGTTAGCCACAAAAAGATTTTCAGATTCTTGTCGACTTAGGAATGAAGCTATTGGAATTTGGTTCAAACCTACATCTTGCATCAGTGGAAATGGGTATTGTGATTGCTATGTTGAAACTAGGCTCAAATGCATTGGGAGTTTTATACCATGTTTCAAACTTCCAAATAGATAATGTCAGAACATTTCTGAAATGGGATACTAACATCAAGATATACTGCACCAATCAACAAACATCAGGCAAAGCAGAATGTAGGACTAGGGATTGAGGAGATGACTAGAGAATTTCCATTTCCATTCCCTGTGTCAATAGCGTGGTAACTTACCTCCTAGATTGCTTTATGGCTCCAGGAGAAATTCTCAGTAGAATTTCTTAAACTACACTCAGCTCAGTGTTCAAAGCAAAGGAATTAGACATGCTGTAGTTTATGAAACTGTTTATGAAAGGATGTTTTTGAACTGTTCAAAAATCCAAAAGGAGTTCAAATTTGACAGTTTAAGACGACAGCAAGAGGGTCATGGTGGCCTCCCCAGTGCAGCTTTATGATTGAGGCACTCTCATGGAAAATAAAATTGTTCCCATGAATTTCTTCTAGCCTATGGCTACTCCATTTCAAACTTTTGCCTTTTTGAGAGAATTTCTACACTATGAAGCAGCTGACAAAGGTCATATTATGACGATGTTTCTGGGGTGATAACATTTTGATTAGCTATGCAAGAACCTTCTATCCTTTCCAAGGATGTCATATTCTAACATGTTCCATTATTTTAAGAAAATCATGTAAGTTGATACTATTCTGCAATAAGAACTTGAATTTTGTGGCTTATTTTCTTTGCTGTAATATGCCAGCACCGTGGGCATCGTTGCAGGGAATAAATGACTCTTCCCCAATAAACCAAATGCCTAAAGAAGCCCCTGGAGGAGGTAGGGATGTCCATAAAAGTTGAAATGGATTTCATAATATGGCATTCAATTTAGTGTAATAAGTAGAATTCAAAAATAGTCTGTCTTCCCAAAGACAATACCTCTGCTAGTAATCAAGGGATTTCCACCAGAATCAGATATACATGGCTTAATGTATACCCAAATATATTCATTCAATTATTTCTTTTCCTTCATTTAAGTCACTAGTTACCTGGAACATGAGAAGTCTCTCTCTTTCTTTTCTCTTTATCTCTTTAAGCTTGAAAAATTAGCCCTTTAAAGACAACTACCAGAAGGCATTTATCAAAAGGCCAATTCTGTTTCTGTGTCATATTAAGAAAAGGCGTGTGTGTGCACTTTTGTAGTTATACCTCCAAGATTCTCCGTAACAGAAAATATTTCAAAAATGATGTCAGTAGGCTGATATCATTAATTGTTCCCCAGTACTGGTATTGCTGTGAAAAATAAAGCATCAGTGCTCAGCACTGGGAGACAAAGTGAGAAAACGGTTTAGAAGTTTGATAGATAACATCATGATGCATCGTAGAAAAAGTGGGCCCTGAGAGAGAGGGAGATGGAAATATCTGCAGAATGATTCTATGGTCCTGGGTCCTGTGCCACTGGGTTTGATGAAAAACTCAGCACAAAGACAAGAAAGCAGGAAATGCAGAACAATAAGGAGACTCTCAACCCATAAAGATATTCTTTTCACAAGTGAAAAAATCAAGATGAGCTAACGAATGCTGTAAAGAGTATTTGCTAACATAAAACTTACAAATGTCATTTTTGAAACTAAAGTTATGAGAGTTTGTTTTTAAATCTTAACATAGACATGAAAATAGTTGGCACATTACCTGATGCAGCTTAATGATTGCACTTCCATAAAATGTTCGTGCATCTGCATTCTATTTTACTCTTAAGAAAAACAATCTGTAAAAAGGAACTAACCTCATTTGAATGTCTAATTCAAAAGATATTTTGGTAATAAGATTTTTAAAAATATTTTAATGAGCAACCAAATACTGTTTTTTCTAGGCACATTGTCTCCTTCCTACACAGGGTCCTTAGCTGTAGCCAGTGTTTTTTGTTATAGGCTGTTCATGAATTCTTTGTTCTATGATTGGAAATAATGGATTGTAGCTTCCTTTAAGCCAAACTCTGCCAACAATCTTCAACTTATGTTTGCTACAGAGCCCAAAATAACCTTTAAGTAAATTCCTGTTTGTTTTGGTGGCAAGGGAAGATGAAAGTGCCAACATTGTACCCTGGAGCAAGCCCCAGAGATGAAGCTGGAGATCTGAATGTCCCTTATTTCCTGGCTTTCTGCAATCTCTTTAGTCATACAAAGTCTCAGTTTTAGTGACTGTAAAATGGAGATAGCAGTACCTGATACATAGGAAAGGTTTGCAATTGAATGTGATAATATGAACGGAACGGTCTAACTGCAGCGGGGTCTCAAATTATTGGTTTCCTTTGGTAAAGATTACACATCACTATTTATAGGATCTTAGGATACTCATGTACTTCTTTACAGTTATTCAAAATGCTTTCACATCAATCATTGATTTTTCTCATAATAACTTCAAAGTCAGTGTTCACCTTTCTCCTGACCTCCAGGCCTTAGTGGCCTTAGTGGCCTATTTTGCATCTCACTGAAGCTACTGTCCTCTGGAGTGCTGGGTATTTGTGACATTTCGCCAACATCCTGGCTGCTCTACCCTGCGCGCTCTACCCTGCCCCATGCCTAGCACAAAATGCAAGCCTCTCTTGCAGACTCTATATTGTCATGTAATTATTTTTGCCACTAAACCATAAGCTCAATATGACAAGTAATGGGCTTAGTGATACCTGGATCTCTAGCCCAGGGTCTGGCACATGTCAGGTGGCAATAAATGGTAAGTGTTAATTGACTGATTACTTAAAAGAATGAGCCAAAGGAGAATGGTCATATTCTTAGACAAAACTGAAAACAAGCTCTGGTAGAAATTCTTTTGTTCCTGGTCCAATAATACCTGTAATTTCTTTCCAAATAAATATAAGACATTCCAGGTTTATTCTTGTTTTTGTCCCTACCATCAGGGACCTTCTTTGCAGCCTACACCAGCCCTTTCAGGGATAACTTCAAGTCCACTAAACTGGCTGCCAGTTTTTCTTTCTCCAAACCAGGTTTTGCAAGCTCAGGGACATGTCCAAGCTCAATCTGATAAAACCTCACTCTAGTTAAGAATCTAACTCCTCCCCAAACATGCCCAAGACTCAGGGCTCCAGCCAAACCCTGAAGCAGGACAATCCTCCACACTGAAATGTATTCCTCACCAAGTTGCATGTGAAGAAGACTATGTCCTCTGAAGGTTCAAAGCTGTGAGTTGTTCACTTTTTGATCCTCAGTACTGACAGCAGCCTCTGGTACACCCCAGGTGCTGAGTATAAATTTGATGGACAAATGGATGAATAAACACACCCAAGAAACAATTGTGAGCTAATGCTGTTATTGGGAATTGAACTCTAGGGGCTTGATGGTCTGGAAAGTTCCTAGAAGAGCCAAGACTCAACACAGAGTTGAGAGGGAACTAGGCTGGGACTCAGGGAGGAGTGGAGAACAGAGAATCAATCTAAAAGTAAAGTGGGGAAGCAAGGACAGGATGCCTGCAGGGATTGGGACACTAAGAAAGTGTTTAAGCTTAATGTGATGGCTAGTAGCAAGCCAGTGCACCTTCTTGAGAAGGAAAGGATACAGGCAAAAAGTCTAGGGATTCTGATGTTAAAAGCTGGTCACCCATATAGCCAGCCTAGAACAGGACAGGTTCTCCAACACAAATGGAAAATAGCCAATAGGGCAATAGCCAATTCATTGCAACTAGCAAAGAAAGTCTTCAAGGGAAAGGCCACACAGAATGGGTACTGTTTATAAAAAGTTTTTCCCCAAAATCTATAGGCAAAAAAAATTTACTCTATACTATACATGTGATGATACAGTAATTATTGGCCTTTACTATTTATTTATTTATTTAGTTAATATTGGAGATTGAATCCACAGAGTTGAACTATGTACCAGAACTTTTAAAACATTATGTTTTTGAGACAGTGTCTCATCTCACTAAGTTACCCAGGCTGGCATCCAACTTGTGATCTGCCTGCCTTGCTCTCGCACGTAGCTGGCATTACGGGTGTGAGCCACCATGCTCAACTGTTTTTCATGTTTAAAAATTTTTGGAAATCAGGACTCCATCTGAAAGTGGCAGTTCCATCATGCATGGAAGGATTTCCATTGAAACTGGTCTCTGTTATCATTCTACTGCCCATAACTCCAGTACAGATTAAAAGAGAGAAAAATCTCTTGGGAAGATCCTCTGAGCTGCTGACAGTGTCAGAGGAACACTGTCGCTTTCCAGCCCCAGGGGCTGTGTTTTGACTTTATCTAATTCTTCTTAAACTGGGTGGATTTATTAATAAGTGGACTTTGTGGTTCTCTCTACATGTAAAATTGGCAAATAATTCTTTCTTATTCTTTCTTTCTCTTCTTCTTTTCTTTTTTTTTTTGTTTTTTTGAGAAATCCATGGGCAACCTTTTCCCACCATAAAATCAGTTCCATTCTCCAACAGCCAAATTTTCAAATGGATTTTGTAAATGTGCAAAAACTCAAGGCAAATCTATTTTTAAAAATGTCAGGCTGAAAATAAGGAAAATCAGAAAGGGAAAAGGGAACATGATCTGTCAGTGCCCCACCGGCCTTCACAGCAGCCTCGTTCTTATGATTAACCCACAGTACTCCCCACAAACTCTAAATCATTCTCACCTTCCCAGGAGTTTGTAAGCCAGACAATTGTTAAGGGGAGCAACTCATAATATTACTGCAAAATTTCACAGTTGAAAGTCAAATGGCAATGATTTTGCTTTGCCAGCCTGACACCACCTTGACCATGTGGATGAAGGTCCTCAGGCAGAGGAGGTACTCTGCAAAGCATTGAGAGTGATGTGGGTGCAAGTGACTTTTCAGCTGAAAATGTGCTGGGGGACGGTCACTGAGGGCATCCAGGCACTTTTTCTCAATCAAAATTCCATACATTATGATAACTGGAGAATTAATGCCAACAACAACACAAACCCCCCATCAATTATGCTGTATTTTAGTCTGCGTTCTTTAGAAAAACAGAACCAATATATACCCTATTATGTTATAAGAAATATATATAGCATAAGATGCACCATATATGTATGATATAAATTAATAATTACAAGGTATGTATCTTATTATAAGAAGTTGTTGGCTCGTGCAATTTTGGAAGCTCGGAAGTCTCAGGGCCAGCAATTGGCAGCTAGACAAGTGAGAGAGATGGGGATATAATTTCTAGTATAACTCTATGGGTCTGAGAACCAGGACAGCCAATGGAATAGTTCTCATCTAAATCCAAGTGAAAAAGCAGGAAGAGACAGACACCCTAGCTTGAAAACAGCCAGGCAGAGAAAGAATTTCTTTTACTCAGCCTGCATGTTTTGTTGAGGTCCTCAGTGGATTGGAGAGATTTGCCCACAACAGGGGACAATCTGTTTGACTTGTCCATCCATTCAGATGTTGATCTCATCTAAAAACACCCTCAAAGACACATTGAGAGCCAGGTGTGGTGGCATAAACTTATAATCTCAGCACTCAGGAGGCTGAGGCATGAGGATCGTTGTGAGTTTGAAACCAGCCTAGGCTACAGAGTGAGCTCAAGTCTGGCCTGAACTGCATAGCGAGACCCTGTCTCAAAAAGAAAAAAAAAAAGACACATTGAGAATAGCACATGTGGTCCAGTCAAATTGACAGATAAAAATCAACCCACATATGCATGTATTTAAAAACATTAAAGCTCATTTAACATGTGTGTTGGCTACTTCAGTCTACTCTTCCACCATCTGTAACTCACACCCCACAACCTGAGACCCTGTGTTAGATCCTAGCTCAGGAACTATTTCTTGAAGACATCCTCATGGGTCTAGGCATGCTACAAGTTTATTCACTGCCATTCCCTGAAGAGAATTACATAGTCTTAAAATAAGAGCAGCCATTCAGATATTGAGCAACATGGAACATTTACCTCTTGAGACCACTTGCTGAGTGGCTGCTGCTGCTGCCTTCTCCTTCCCACCTCCTCCTCCTACTCCTCCTCCTCCCTTTTCTTTTTGTTGTTATTATTGGTGATGGTGCTGGGACTGAACCCAGGGCCTCAAGCATGCCAGATAAATGGTGTTTCACAGAACTACATCCTCAGCCCTTTTTCACATTATGTCTCTATGCGTTTGATTACTCTAGGTTCCTCATGTAAGTGGAATGATGGGGTATTTGAATTTTTGCAGCTGCCCTCAAGTTTCATCCATGTCAAAGCATGTGTGAGACTTTCTTTCCATTTTAGAGTTGAGTAATACTGTATTTCACAGACAGACCACATTTAGCTTATCAGTTCATCCAACAAGGGATGCTTGGATTGTTTCTATTTTTAACTATTGTGAAAAATTGCCTTCAATGCTTTTGAGTTTAGGTTCAGACTTGGAATTGTTGAATCATATGGTAATTATTTGTTTAATTTTTTTTGAGAAATTGTCATACTATTTCCTACACCATATGTGTTATTTTACATTTCCACTAGCAATGCACATAGATTCCAATTTCTCCACACCTTGCCAACACTTGTTACTTTCTTTTTTTGTTGTTTGTTTCCTTTTCTGCTAATAGCCATCTTAATGTGTGTTGTCCCCAATGCTTGTGTTTCTGGCCCAGGAATCCATGGTCTGGACTTTCTTCAGCCTCTACATTCATTCATTAGTGACCCCACCCAGCCACAGCACCTTATAGAACATCCATATGCTAATGACTCATAGGTCTGTATCTCCAGCTGAGATTTCTCTCCCAGAATCCACATTCCTTTACATAGCCAACTTCTTCTGCATAGCTAGACTCAGTACATCTCAGACTAAAGATTTCCAAACCCAAATTCCTGATCTTTCCACCAGCTCAAAGTACTTCACTCACAGTTTTCTCATTGCAGGGGATGGCAAGTCCATTCTTTTGGACCTTTCTGGCCTTAGCCCTTGCTCAAAAGGACCAGGTAAGTCCTTCCCTAGAGAGAGGCCCTCTCTTACTGCTTGTGCAGAGCCATAACGTGTATACTCACCTTAGTCAAGAACATGTGGGTTTCTAGGTCATGGTGTGGGTACGGTCAGGGAACACCCGCTCAGACATTTGCTCTGGAGTCTGCTACCACTGGGTCCCAGGAACCTGTTCTCATCACTTACCCCATGGCACCAGCCCCATGCTGACGAAGTCTCAAGCAGAGCCCCCGCTGATGCTAGAGACTGATGATGCTTCTGAGAATCTTAGGGATTGGAGCAAGGAAGAACAAAGACTAATGTGTGAACTTGTCAGATCCTTCTCTCAGGCAGGCATGCAGAATGAAGTACCACTTCTCAGCCGTGTTCATTTTTTTCAAGATGTAGTTTGTGATTCCAGAGGTATCTACAAAGGAGCATGGAATTCCCAACAGGGGTGTAAGGTTGCTGGGGAACCATGGCATGTAATATTAGAAAATGCATAATCTCAGATTTGCATATATAGATCTAGATGTAACCCATGTAAGGTGAGACACTGTTAGTTTATGTAAGCAACACAGGCATAGCTTGGCTTGTTACAGTGCCCAGTAGAATTATAAATAGTGTGCCTTTTTTTTTTTTTTTTGAGACAGGGTCTTGCTATGTTACCTAGCTTGTCCTTCAACTCCTACACTCAAATGATCCTCCTGCCTCAGCCTCCTGCCTCAGTAAGTGAAACTGCAGGCTGGCACCAGCATATCTGGCTTCATGGTGCCATTTAATACAAATATTTCATATGATTTAATTAAATCTTCAAAAGCTTAAATAAGTATTTTAGCATTCATAAAATATAATTCTATAATGAAAGTTAGTGTTTCACTTTTTAATTTTAATATGAATAGCTAACTTGGAATGTTTTCCAACTAAGATAATTTTTGAAAATGTGAGAAATCATTTACATTTATTTTTTACACTTAACTTTTTTTGGGCCAAAAATACAATCAAAATTATTCACATTTAAATGCAATTTCACTTGTGGTCCTTTCTATTGTAAATGTTACTAGAAGATAAATTTGTGAAAATCTTGCTCTTACAGCATAAATATATTGAAATGGGGCAAAAATGAATTTTATGGAAAAGTACGTAGTAATTTATGAATTATGGCAGTATTTTTTTTACTATTGAAGTGTAGTTGTCCCAAAAGTAGAACCCCTAGACATGTGCAGTAAACATTAAGCTCAGCTACTGATATTTTGCCAACTCTCAGCCCTATAAAAACTAGAGATTTTCACATATTTTTCTGTTTCAACATTATGAAAGCAGGGGCATAGCCAATATTTTGTTTAACAGTTTGCTAGCTTAGTTTCTACTTTCCAAACATTTAAACTTCAGATTGGGGACCTTCCAACTGCATACTTGCTCCAGCCCCACACATGTCCATGGCAGAGCTGTCTGCAAAGGCTTAGCACAAATATTTGGGAATTGCCCTTGACTCCTTTCTTTCTTTCATACCCCTCACTCAGTATGGCAGGGAAACCTGTGTGCTGGAGCTATGGGTCTAAGTCATTTCCGTATCATCTCTCACCTAGTCAACGTGAATCAGCATTATGATTTCCACACCTTCCTCTCTGCAGCCAGTTCCCCCGTAGACAGACATTCATCTGCTTAAACTATCTCTGTACCTACTTCTTTTCTCCTTCCTTTGTTCAGAAAGTCTTCTATACTCTCCTTCCAGCCTGCAGCCATCCTAACCATATCTCCTCCTCTCTTTCTTATTGTTCCCCTAAGTTTGACAGCCACACCCCTGTCTCAGGGCCCTAGCACTGGTTGTTCCTTCTACCTGAGCACTGTTCCCTCCAGCACTCTGGCAATCTCATTCATCTTCAAGACTCTGTTCAAATGCAGCCTTCTTCAGGAGGCCCTCCTTGATGACCCCACTATAAATGGCACATGCCTACCTGTGTCCCTCCCTGAACCCCTGATCCACCTATGCCTGCTCTAATTTTTTCTTATAGCCTGATTTGCCTTCTAAAATTCTCTATAATCACCTTAGTCATTGCATGTGTTTTCTGAGCATGCTCACTTAAATACAAGGTCCACAAGGGCAAAGAGTTTTGTCTGCTTTATCCTTTGGGGTTTACACTGACATATGCTAATGCTTACTAAATACATATTGAAGGAGCAAAATAGGAAAAAGTGTTTGTCAAGTGGGAGTAGACCAAAGCAAGTAGAAAGGAGTATAGGGAATTTGAGGTCACTTAGTCCAGTGAGTTTCAATAGAGTCTAAGGATGTAAGCACCCTGTCTCCAGACAGGGAATTCCTAGGCTAGTGACTAGAAAGGGTGGTATGCAGGTCTCTAGGCTAATCTAGATGCCCATGGGGTCTTAAACCCCAGGAAACATGAGCATTTTCACCTATACTTTGCAGATTGCTGGGAAAGAGCCTTATGGGCTCTTAGAGTGGCTTCTCTCTTCAGCTACCTTCATGGAGGCTCCTGTGCTTGACCCCAGAGTGGAGATGCAGCTTGTTAAGCCGTAGTGAGCCCTGGGCTTGAGCTTGAATGGGAAACCATTTTAGCACTTGCTTATCAGGTCTCTTGGGGTAGAGAGGAACTAGAAGTAGGGAAGACTATGTGCCCCAAGAATGCCAGGTTTTGTTCTGGTGGGTAGACCAAGGTTCAGGCCCAGGGATCCAGACAGCCATGTCTTTTTAACCTCTAGTGGGGCTTCCAACATTGCCAAATTTACCAAATAAAGATCTGAGCTATCTAGTTAAATTTAAGTTTCAGATAAACAAAAGCTTTACTCTAGATATGCCCCAAATATTATATGCCGTGTTTATCTAAAATTCAAAATTCTCTGGGCATGTCGTACTACCTAGGGCAGTCCCACCTCCAGACCACTGTGATCTCTCATCTCCAAGTCCACTCCCCTCCCCAGCCTTTCTTCAGCCCCAAGTAAGCAAAGCCCCCTCTCTTGTCCCTCACTGCTAGGTTTCCTGCTAAGGTGGGGTACAATTGGGAGTCAGCAATTTTGGAAGTCACAAAAGGAACATTTGACTTTTCCTAGGGGCAAGAAGGCCCTGACTCAGGCTAATCTGACTGCTCATCCTGGGGAAGAAAATAGAAACCCAGATTTTCTTTCTGTTCTGTCTGTCTTAGGCTGAGAAGTCCAGAGTACTAGGTACCAGTTGTCCCTCACCACCCCACTGACCCTCCTGCACCAAGTTTTAAGGAACTGGACTAGCATGGAATATACTTAACATCAATTTGGTGCTGAGCATAATTCCATCTTGGATGATTCTGAATGTACTATGTGATTCAACCAGACCTATTATTAATCTTATCACAGGGTAAGTATGAGGACATGACCTCGTGGATTCTCTCATCAGAATACAAAGTGGAAGAGAACTTGTTCTGCTATGAACAATGTGCAGTCAGACTGCTTTGCATCTGGAGTCCACTGACAGCAGAGAATAACTTCTCTCTGATTGTGTTTTTCTTCAGCACACAAAAAAATGCATTTTGTTAATCAGAAACAAGCTTATATTACACAACAAAACCGTGCTTTGTCTCCTTTCCCAAGGGATCTGCCATATTTTGATCCAGGCAGCCTTGACTGATCATGCTATCTCTCAAGGTGTGGCCTACTTAGCCAAATGAGCCCAGCACATCTATAATTAGAATGATATGCAAAATAAAGACTCTTTAAGGAACATCTCTGGTTCTCACAGTCTTAAGTATCTGTTGCCATGGAAGCTGGTGAACAGCTCCAAAATTCTGGAGTGGTAAGCAACAATTGCCTGCTCACTGCTGAAAGGGCCCTTTAAATAAAGTTGCCTTTTTTCTTTGGTTTCTGAATAAACATCAACCTGGATTTTTAGTGCAAAATCCTGATTTCAAGGTTATTGATGCAATACTAAATTAATACAGTCTGTGCGACAGCACATACCACCCAGCAAAGCCAGGCATGCTCCTGTCTTCTGAAAGCTTGACATTTGTTTTTCATCATGAACTTAAAGGTCACAAGCTACAGATGGATCAGGGTACCTGCCTGAGTTTACATTTACATGCATTTTATTTTATTCCCACATGCGCTTTTTATGAGATCCATCACTGGAATAAAACTGTAACGCTTCTGTATTCTCTAGGCTGGCTAAACTAGGAGAGTTGTCAAGTAGCTATCTCTACATAATTTGAATTAAAATAAGAAATAGATGCTGATTTGATATTCCAAAAGCAAAAGCTTTAGGTCTCACAGTGGCTAAGACTGACCATCGTAGAAATCACACAAAATTTGTAATTGGGGGGTGGATTGACAATAGAATCTAATCCTATTATGTACATTTTAATCAAAGCTATGGACCACTCACTGTGTCACTAACCCAAACATGATTAGCCTATAATTAATTCAGAATTGATAAGAAACATGCTATTTCTCGTCTTTACAAGTGAATTTTTTGTTTGTGTGTGTGTTTCTGTTCAAGGCAAGCATGCCACTTATGCTACTGTATTACTACTCTATCCCTGCTTTTTTGTGACACCAAATACCATTTTATATTTTTACCAAAATACCTGTGGAGCTGACAGGGCATGATGCATTCATTTGCCTTGATTTTGTAGTAAGGGAAAAGGCTAGCATGAATAATTCAAAAATAATGCTGAGACTGTTAGGATTCAGTATGGGAGAGGTCATCACAGTTGGGAGAAATGAGCTAGGAGACTATTACTATTCCACGATCTTTGAATCTCAAGGTGACATCATTATTATTTCTCTATATCTATAATGTGGTGCTGCAACCAGCTTATTGCTGTGTTTCTCATGTAGGGGAGAAAGATCAATTACATACAGACCTCAAAATGTGAACCATAAGCATAGTGCCCAATAAAACTGTCATTAACAGTCCTCACAATTTTAGCTGTATGCTTCCAGGTCAAGCTGCTTTAAAAATGATAACTGACATTGAAAGTTTGAATAAAGAACTTTCATCCTTTTAAAGGGAGGCATTTCTTAGCCAAATAATGGAAACTCCTTAATAACCCTTGTTAATTTCAATCTGAACTGCAGAAAGCACCCTCATCATAAGCTTAGCACTGAGGACACTTAGAAGAGAGAACACAAGCCCCAGTGTCCCCCTTGAAAAATAGGTTTGTTAAAGAACAGACATCAACTGCAAGTACTCTTGAGTAAGCATAAAGCATTCCTTGCAATCATATTTAATTTATTCCCATTTTCAACCAGAAGCGGAAAGATATCACCAAAAAATAAAATGCATGCTAGAGTAGTGTTTACAGCGCTTTCCTGGCCATTTGTTACTACTACATAATCAGTGATAAATCTTACTTTCTCTGGAACAGGATTAAAAAACACCTTCACATTCAAAAATATTAAAATGGAATAGAGCTATTCCTATTGCAAAATTCCTTTTTTCTACCCTCAAAGGGTCTGTACATGTTTAAAACATCTTTTACTTCACAGGATTTTTACAAGTCTTGCCACCAGCTTACTTTTTAATTAAAATGCTTCTGTTAGTGTTAGAGCTCTGAAACATCACATTTAGTTTAAGGTCATACGTAAAGAGTTCATAGTGTTTGTGATTTTTTATTTTGTTAGGAAAATTACTATAGATGGTCTTTTAAGTGGTGACATCCCCACTTACCCTAACGTGTTCCCAAGAATCTTGGGTACCTGCCTGTCAGTAGATTTCCTCTGGCTTCTAAAGGTAGCAGCTAACAAAATATACCCCTGAACTCCACACCTAAAACCATGCTGGGGTTTTTGACTTTGTTCACTTTTTAGTAATTTTGACAATGATGAATTATATCAGCATCTGTCATCCAGTGGCTAATGATTTCCTGCTTTATTTTCCTAAATTTTGTTTTAAAATTTATGATTTGGTATTTATAGTAAAATGGCAGCTTATGCAATAGGTGTGTAACAGTCACCGTTAGCTGACTTCTAGAAGATAGTTCTCTTCAGCCTCTTTCCTTCATCTTTGGTCTCCCTTTTCCTCCCTCTCTCCTGTCTTTCTTTTTCTTTTTCTCTCCCCACTTTCTCTTGGTTGATTTGTTTTTGAGAGAATCTTCCTGTGTTGGCCATGCTGGCCTTATACTCCCAGGCTCAACCACTCCTCCTGCCTCGGCCTCCTGAGTAGCTGGGAAACAGGCACATATCACCATGTTTAGCTCTCTATCTTTCTTTTTCTTAACCATTTCTTCTTTGTTTGTTTGTCTGTTTTGGAGTCAGAGTCTTGCCTTATATTCCAGGCTAGCTTTGAACTCATTATGTAGCCTAGGATGGCTTCAAACTCAAGGCAATGCTCTTGCCTCAGCCTCCCTAGTACACCACTATTAAGTGTACACTACCGTGCTTTGCTTCTCTTTCTTCTTTATAGCAGCCATGCCAGGATTGCCAAGAGACCATGGATGTCACTGATCTTCTGACCTGCTCACTTCTAGAACTGCTCTTTATCTACTTTCTATGTAAAACCACCTGTCACTTTTACAATTGAGTCACTTTTATTCTATCCTGAGATCTTGAATCTGAATGCATCCTAACTTTCAGAGGGGTGAAAACACACACTCAAGTATAAAAGGCTCCCCAGGTGAAGGTACTCTTAGTACTATGATCAGCTCAAGCTCAGCGCCTGCCATGACTTAGAGAAGGAAGGAAGCAGATGCTGTGGGAGACAAGTTCTCCACATATTCAGGAAATGTGACTGGTTAGATGGGCTGAATGTGATGTTGCATGAAACATCAGAGAGGAATTAATGGTGTGATATACAAGAGTTGGGGATAAAGGCATTAAAGAAGCAACATAAGTATACATCTGTGGCATGTGATGTACATGAGGCTTTTTTTTGTCTTTTTGAGACAGGGTCTTACTATGCAGCTCAGGCTGGCCTTGAGCTCACTTTGTAGCCCAGGCTGGTCTCAAATTTGCTCCAATCCTCCTGCCTCAGCCTCCTGAGTGCTGGGAGTACATGTGTGTGCCACCACGCCTGGCTGTACATGACGTTTTCTATCTACAAAGACTGTTTTATCCCCCTTTGTCCTCACACCTAGAGTCTCAGAAGTCATCCTCCTCTGAGTACAAGCCCTATACACAAACCGAAGTGGGCAGTGCTTGGGTAACCATTCTGCTCCCAGCTACAGGCTCATCCTGACCTTTATCCAGTGAGCACCACAAAGACTCACTTGGTTCCTGTACTGGTTTCCTGTAAGACTTATACAACAGAACATTTATTTTCTCAGAGTTCTGGAGGCCAATGCTTGTTCCTCCTGGAGGCTCAGTGGGAGAACCAACTCCATGCCTCTTCTAGTTCCCCACGGCTCCAGGAAGTCCTTGGCATCTGTCTTGGTTACTTTTCTCTCAATACTGGGACAAAATACCTGACACCCAAAATTAGGAAAGGAAGGGTTTATTTAGCTACCACCTAGTGGAGGTTTTAGACTGTACTCAGCTGGCTCCAAGGCAGAGTGGCACATGACAGAGGGCAACAGTTCGTGGAGGTGGATAACAGCAAAGCAGAAAGAGCAAAAAGGGAGGAGCAGCAGAGAGCAAGCCTCTCTCCCTCCCTTATACTGTATACAAACTACCCACCCCAGGGCCGGTGTAGCACTCACACCCATAATCCCAGCATTGGGCCACAAATCTATCATAAACTCTAGAAGCCTGCCCCATGACTTCATGAAGCTTTGGGGGGACATCTAGGCACAAACCATAGCAGCATCCTTTAGCTTATTATAGCTTCATCTCTTCTCTGAATCCCATCTTTGTGTGACTGTGTTTGCTGTATCTCTACTGCACATGGATTCTCCTCCCTGAATCTCTGTGTCCCAAATCTCCCTATTTGTATAAGGACACCAGTCTCAGGATTCAGAACCTACCTATTCAGTTATCATTTTAATCTGATTACCTTTGCAGATATCCTATTTTCAATTAAAGTCACATTCACAGGTATGCGGTATTAGGATTTGAACATGTCTTTTGGGGGATACAATTCTATCTATCAGTTACCCTTTGTCAAGTGAAGACGTGGCTCCTAAGGCAGTGGGGCATACATGGGAAAGATCTACCCTGGCATACCTTTGAATGCCCACAGTTATTCCCCAGGTGTCCAGCATCTTAAAGAATATTTCTATAATGCTGGATAGGATTTGGGCTTCTCTCATCCCTTCTCATAGAAGAGCCATGATTCTGGATCTGCTCCTGGGGGATTATTGGAGCCCAGAGCCTGGGTAAGGGACAGCATTGGCCTTTTTCAGATGGTCTGATGGTAAGAGGGGTAGGGAGCCACCAAGGAGTCCTGGTCCTGGTGCCATCCTGGAGGCTGCCTTTGAAGTTGCAGCAGCTCTTAGAGCACAGGGACAGAGCAGAGAGGGAGACCTGGGAACACTCTGTTCTTCCCAGTGACAGTGTGTTCAAAGAGAATAGTTTGGGCAAATAGCTCAGCAAGTAATGAATGATCAGCAGAGTTCGGACCAGCCCAACAGGAGACTTAGTTACAAGGGCTAGTCCTTCCACAGATGTCCTCCCTTCCTGGGCCTTCTGGAGGTGGTGAATGAACCAGAGAGGGAGGCAGCCCTGATCTTTTCTTGTTTATTTAATATCTACCTTGCTGTTCTGGAGATGCTCAGGTAATGCACAAATGGGCAATACTGTCCATTGTCTTATTTCCTCATCAGTACATGTAAGAAACCAGAGGACTGTGTATAAGGAATCAGGCTTTTCATGAATAGGGAAGACTTTAACACTGAAGGCTTCTGTCTCCAAGCTTTCAGAGGCTGTATCCCCCCTTGGTCCATAATCATAGCTAATGGGCTGGCCACAGAGGCATCAGGGGCATAAAATGGTCTAACACTACATTGACTATAAATAGCAAAGCTATAAGTGACATTACTTTGCAGATAAGAAACAATCACATCATTAAGCAAAGGTGTTTAGTGTATCAGTCACCCTAACTTTGATTTATTGCAAGGCATTTGTCTGTCACCAGCACAATGGAAGCTATAATGCAACTCAAGGGTTTAAAGAGAAAATTAAGATGAATATTGCTGCTAGCACTTTGGTTTGCACAGATGCAAAATGGGTGGGCTTCCCTCACTGCCTGCAGGGCTGGCCTCAGCCCAGCTTCCAGGCCCAGAGGCTAAAAGACTGCCTGGGGGTGGCAGAGAAGTTAGCCCTAAGGGCTCAAGGTTGGGGCCGCCCAGGGCAGGAGGCAGTGATAACCAGGAAGTAAGAGCTCCCCACAACCTGAGCTTCTCCCAGGGGAATAATGCATTCTACGTGGCAAGGGCTTTCCCCTTCTGTTATTTCTATTTATACTAGGAATACAGAATGGGAATGATGACTAGAGTTATTTTGACAGAGGTTATGTTTTAAAATGCAATCTTATTAAACACAACTTCTCCTGTACTCAATTCAGTGTTAATCTAACAGACAGTTGTGGAAACCTACAGCAAGCCAGGCAACAGGCCAGGTCTGGGAAATATATAAGGGAAATAAGTCACAGTCTCTGTTCTTCAGGAACTGGTGGACCCCACTGGATGAACTGGGTGCAGGGGCAGGGAGTGGCTGTTAACAGAGAATATAAGGTGGCTGAACAAACGCATGAGGCAGTCTGAAGCTGCGATAATGATAGAGTGCTGTGTCATGGGATTTCAGAGGAAGACAGATATTCCTTCTGCTTGGCAAGGTGGGGAAAAATTGTAAGGGATAAGAGGACCTCACAGGACCCATGAGGGCTGGAGAGATTCTGGGCCAGTGAAGATGGGGGTTTTGCAAGAAGATGTCATTGCTTAAGCACAGATGTGAGGTTGTAGATTTCCAGGAGGATGAAACATAGGTAGAGTTGTTGGTGGGACCCATGGGCCTGGGAGTCATCTTCATAAGTGCAAGATGGAGAATTGTTTTACTTCGGTTGGTTAAATAAAAGAGACAGTAGGACTCATCACAAGTGCTTTCACACTTGTGGTTATTAAATGAATGAATCTAATCCCTTGGAAATGAATGAAAAGCTATCCAGTTATGAAAAGATCTCACTTTAACATCGGGATCAATCAATCGTAAGTAATCATTAAATCAATCAATTTAATCATTAATAATTATTATATCAATCATAATCATTAAATCAATCATGAATAATCCCTACTCTTTGCTTCATCACACTGGGCTCTGCCCTGTGGTGGTCAAAGGAGCAGACAAAGTCGTGAGTTTCCTACACAAAGCCCCCAGCTGCTCATTACTGCAGGGTCTCTACCTCTCCAGCTGCCCAAACATCAGATGCCCTAGATAGACAGCACCTTCTTCTGGAAGGACACACTGTTCTTGTGCTCAGAAACCCATTCAGTTTGATGTTTGTAATTTAAAGGTAGTAATGGTAGCATTGTCTCAGGAAAAAATGATAGACACTTCATGTGCTCAGTGGTGTTTCTTCAAGGTTTGGGGTGATTTCTGTGCTACTGCAGAGTATTTAAAACACTTGCTTAAGGGCTGGGGATGTCACTCAGTGGCATAAGCACTTGCCTCGCAAGCCTGAGGTCATGAGTTTGATTCCTGGTACCCCCCAAAATAAATAAATAAATAAATAAATAAATAAATAAAATAAAACACTTGTTCAAAAAATGATGTGGAAATAAAGCCTCTGTGGGTTGTTCCTGTCAGCTGCTGTTCCAAAAGTGATTCAGTCAATGCAGTTCATGGTATAACTCTGGACTAAATCAGTCCCTCAGCCAGCACCTCTAAGCCATCCTGATCACCCATCTCTGCAAACATAGACCCAAGTACTTAAATGATGCAAGGTAGTGGGCTCATCCAACTGACATGCACCGAGAATCCAGGCTCATGCCTCCTCACAAGTAATTGCCCCCTTCCTCAAGGTCTAGAGTACTGTGCAGGACAGAGCAGAGATGGGCTCTGGGGAGGCAAGTTGCTGTTATGCAATATCCAGGTCCCTCAGCCCTGGCTTCAGGCCCTGCATGTGGAAAAATGCTTTCAGCTATTGAATATGCTTTAGAGGGTGTCTCCTGTACCCACACTGCCTGACTTGGGATGCGGTAGGGTGGGATACACCCTGGCTGGGAATCTATGCAGCTCTCATTGATTTATGGTAGTATATGTACCAAGAATACTCTCATTTTCAATAACCTGAACATGCATTTTTATGGTACTTCAAGCATATTGGTTTAGAGAAGGCTGTGTTGAGGTAGATACATTTCACATTTCCAAGGAAAATGGTAAGTTGAGCAATGACTAATGACAAATGTGAAATAAGCTCTGTTTTCTTCTGAGTATCCCAATAATTTTTCTGTTGCAGACTTTGTGGAAAGTCCATCCCCAGTGTCAAGTTGAGTGGCACCATCACACCTTCCTGAGGTCCTCTCCACTTACTTCATCATCTTAGGTAGGGCTACCTTAAAGGACCTCTTGGTCCTTCCCCTTTTCTGCTGCCACAAGCTGCCATCCTGGGCCCTGGGCCATCCTGGACCCTGGCAGTCCTGCAGGTGCTGAGCTCAGCATGGGCTTTGCAGACCACCACAATTTCCCTAAATAACAACCTTCAGTCAACTCCTGAAAAAAATTAAAACTATGATTAAGAGGACCTCTTCCTTGGGGAAACACAAGTAGGTTTGTGTCTAAAATACTGAACTAAAACCTGGGAAGAGAGTTGATTACACTCACACTGGCTTAAGAAGTGGGGGTCACAGCCACATTGGCTGTCAAATGTTTGAGTGGCCTTCATAGAGTTTGGGTGGGAATGTCTACCATGTCAGTAACGCACATAGCAGGTGAGGGAGGAAAGGGGAATCAACCACAAACCGGAGAGGAACCTGGAAGAACAGCGAAAGGATCCAATTTCTTGCCATTGCAAAGTAATGTGCTGTACTGTTTCAACTCCAACTGTTCTCTGAGGACTTTCTGAGAAAACTTTAATGTGCATGGAATGTCAGTTTCCTAAGTTCTATAGGCAAGCAGGTGACAAGAAACGTCAGTTGGTGGTGTTTCATATCACCAGTGATTCAAATTAATGTTTGGCTTCCTTCACTCGCTTCTCTCCTAATTCTACAAGCTCCACTTCATATCCAGTGGAACTTACATTTATTTGTAATCTCACTGCTTACACTCCACTGAACAATAAAAGAACAATAAACTTAATAAAAAGCCCAAGTGATTGGAAATTGCTCTGGGAACGGCAGTCCAGTATGAAAGCTATAAATTTACTTGTGTGCTCATGACAATGTCAGCTAATTTTTATGAAAAGCCTATCACAGAACATGGCACCAAACATTGTGATCACGCGCGTGTCAGCCATCAGACTTCCCCTGATAACAAAATGGAAAATGCATCATAAAATGATGTTGCAAGCCTCAAATTCATCTTGAAATGTTCACTCCATCCAGGAACATTTCTTTTCTGACCCTGTCTTGCACCTGAACTTTGAATTAATCATTCCTTTTCTATACTGTGGCACAATACCCTCTGGTACCATTGTGGGGGAAAAATCTAGAAAACAACCACCAGAAATATCATCCCACATGATGAACTTTATTGGCCCACATTAGTGAACCTAAGGCAGACATAATTAGTCCATGGAACAACAGTAGTCATCGGGAGGCTAAAAACTTCATCTGAACGCCATTATCTCCAACAATACACTTTTAAATAAACCACTGGGGGCCCATTCCTCACTGTGCATGACCCAGTGGGAGTACACAGTTGCTAGCTTGTCCTGAGGGACTACAATGGATAAGAGATTGTTGGTGTTTCAAAATATCTTTTGCCTAATCATTTAAGATGGTTTTTAACTTGCTCTTCAGATCTTAAAATATTTCTCACGTTCTAGGAAGTCAAATTGGTTAAAAAAATATTTTGGCTAGATGATTGAAAGGAAAAAATAGCCATCCTAAAGAAAAATGTTCTGTGTAAATGAACAAGGTATCAGCCATGGTAATTTATCCTCTGGCCATGGAGAGTTTGTAAACTTTATGGCTGCGAGCTGAGGAGTAGAGCCCATCCGTCCTGACTTTGTATGATTATAATCGTCCATAGATAACGCTTTAACGTTTATGGTCACCCAGGGAGGAAAGGAAGGGCAAGGGAAGAGGAGGGGTTTAGAACTAACCCAAAGATAGTTGCTACATGCATGGTTCCCCACCTGATGGGCTGATTCATCAGTCTCTCCTGCTGGATATCAACTTGGGTGGCAAGCTGGAAGTCTCCGGAGTACTCTGGCTGATCGAAGAGGAGGGAAGCAGACCCAGAGCAGCCCATGGAAACCCTGCTGGGTGGTGGCATATCCTGAGGGATCTGGGGGTGGGAGAGTACTGGAGTGTGATCAGAGGGAGAGAAACCTGGAACAAGGGACCTCAATGACCAGTTCCCTTTGTGAGTGCCTGGCTGGACATACATTCTGTAGATACAGACCACAGGGAATCAGTCCAAGAACTGACTCCTCTGTTTGGGCCAAAATTCTTCCTGTGTGAAATGGGCTATATCTGGAGCCATTTGCCAGAAGTTGTGCTCCTGGCCCTGATGTAATCATGACTCTGAAATGCACAGGGAGCAGGAGAGGGCTCTAGACATGGAGACAGACCCTCGGGGGCTGAGGGAAAGTTAGCACAATAGAGAGGGGCCAAGCCTCCAGGTTTCTGGGGCATTGTATTTACTAATGCTGTGCAGCGTGTGTGTCTGTGTGGGGGGGGGAATACCTGAGATTCTCACTCCTACACTAGAGGTCCTTTGTATTTGAGCGTGCACTT
The DNA here is from genome assembly GCF_000276665.1 of Chinchilla lanigera. NCBI lineage: Eukaryota > Metazoa > Chordata > Mammalia > Rodentia > Chinchillidae > Chinchilla > Chinchilla lanigera. Next base: position 7,073,850 of record NW_004955477.1, on the reverse strand, counting down.
GTGCTGTACATGCTGGGTCAAATGCTGCTTTCTTCTCTTTACTGAGGATCTTTCCCCTTCTGTCCTTCCTTAACATTGAATTCCTGCTCACCCTTCAAATCCAAACCAAACACTGTCTCCTGTGGGAAGCCATCCTGGATCCTTCCAGCTAAAGCAAATCTGTGTACTGAGGTTGCACAGCCCTCGATTACATCAGATCACAACCCTCATGTGTCTCCTGAGCAGACTGTGGGCAGCCCAGGCCGAAGACCCACACCTGAATATCATTTCTCACCATTCTCAGCACAGTGCCTGCCACAGGCTGTCTTCATAGACATTTGTTGTCACAATGCGTTGAAATACAGCGTACCATTTTGCAAAGGTTTGTTTTTGAAATACGCTTTAAAAAATGGGAATCTTTATTTCTTCTGCAAAATGACTCACAGCTTACAATTTGAATAAGGAGAGAATGGTATGGTGTACAATTAGCTGAAAAAAAAAAACCCAAACACTTGGTGTTTATTTTTCCGGAAATGGACTAACATCACACAAATAAAATTAAAGCCACTTTAATAAAGGCTAAGAGTTAATACCGAATGAATCAAGTTCTAGTGCTTCACAATACAGCAATTTTTTCCCACTTTTAGGGTATTTAATACTTAAGGTTTTGATGCCTTCAAATGATTAATTGCCAGGATATGCAGCAGATTCAGGAGTTATGAAAGTCCATTTATTGCAAGTTAGGCTGCAAGAGTATTCTCCCTATGACATCACCAGCTGCAGCATTTTCTCTTCTCTATTGGAAGTATGGCTTAAATCTAACCTGCTAAATTTAACTTGATCAAGGGAGGAAATGCATCTTCCATTATTTCCTCCAAGCCATTGATTTAACAAGTTTTGCATTATTTCATCAGCCCAAAATCACATCATTAATGTAAACTAGATGCATGTATATTGCTTTATTTTGTCTTCCAGGCTGTAGAATTTTGCAAGTCTTAATTTTAACCCAGTAAAATCCACATTGGTCTTTTTTGTCCAAAAGTAAGCATTTTGTACTAATTGTTAAAAAATGAACATATAGAGAGATGATAGTTGATTTATAATCCATCCCTGTGTAATTAAGAAACAGCTTTTGATTTCAATGAAATGACAATCACATAATGAATTTTGAAAGCAAGATAAATATGAAAGAGAAGCGACATTTATGAAGTACACAGGGAGAGGAACAGCGAGATTTATTTTGCAAGTGATAAAACATCATCCAGTCACAATATTCATGTTTATGGTTACAATTTGCCAAATGATCTCAAATCTTGTTAATTAAAAAGAGGGGGAAGGATGACATAGCTAGAAGCTGAAGAGATATCTTTTGTGCTTTGAAATAGAAAGATATTCATTGATTTTTCTGGTGCCAATTCATTCTAAAAGAAGCAATTGCTCAGAAACATTTAATTGGTGAATATTTTCACATTTGTTGATTGTTCTTATATATAACTCTAATTATTAAAACTTGATTTTATAATAGACTGTTAAAGTATTTGAGCCTTGGGGCTGGGAATTTAGCTTAGTGGCACAGCACCTGCCTGCCAAGCACAAGGTTGTGAGTTCAATTCCCGGTATGGGAAGAAAAGCAAAAAAAAACCAAAAAACAAAGAAAAAAAAATATTTGAGCCTCTTTTTTAAGGTTTCTTATTCTCAGTATTTGATTTTTAGGACAAAAATAAAAAACTGGTATAAAGTAATATGATCTTTTTCATGACCAATATAGTTAAGGAAGCCACTCTGCTTCTTACACAATGCTTGGCTGGAGTTTTTAAAATTAAGAGTTTTTATCTTGCCCACAGTAAGTATAAGGGTGCAGATGAGAATGGAGACATCTATTTTGGCTCCAAGCCAGCCCAAATTGGCCAACAGACAAGTTTCCTATAATTTGAAGATCTGCAGTCGAAAAAAAAAAAATGAACGTATTGTTTTTGCCAGCCTTTATTTAGCTGTTTGCAATAAAAAAGTTTCTATATTGCTTTAAAGAAAACCATCCTTATAACTTTCAATTCCACAAGACAGAGAAGTTAGTCATGGTGAATAAATGTACAAGGTTCCTAGATGAGATTTCTGCTTTAGTTGTTCCAATATCCCATAGCTGTGTTGATAAAACTAGGATCGCTTTTTGGCTAGAGTCTAATGCCCACCTTTTAATAATAAAAAAAGTACTCAAACTCACTGTGATAAAGCTAAAGAAAAACATTAGCGATATTTGATAGATGGGCCCATTGTAGGAGGTGTTACTTTTCTTTTTAAAAATTGATTGAGGGGCTGGGGATTTAGCTCAGCAGCACAGCGTCTGCCTGGCAAGCACAAGGTAGTGAGTTCCATTTCCGGTACTGGGAAAAAACCAAACAAACAAAAAAAAAATTGATGGAAAATAGTTAACCTCTAAGTTGAATAATAATCAAGACATAATAAAAAATAAAATACAACTGCATTCTAATATAAAAGACATTATAAATGCTTTGACTGATTGATGCTTTGACATTTTTATGTTTCAACTTAGTTATTGTCTCGGTTACTTTTCTCTTGTGCTGGGACAAAATATCTGACACCCAAAATGAAGGAAGGAAAGGTTTATTTTGCTTACAGTTCATGGAAGTTTCAGTCCATACTTGGCAGATTACAAGGCAGAGTGGCACATGGCAAAGAGCTACAGCTCAGGGCGGCAGAACATAGCTAAGCCACAAGCACACACCAGGGCGGAATGGGGGAGGAATGTCCTCAAGCACTCTTTTCCTCTCCCTTACATATGCAAACTATCCACCCCAAGGTGGGTGTAGCTCTCACACCCACAATCATTCAGCTCTAATAGCCTGCCCCATGGTCGCATGAGGCTTTGGAGGGGACACACAGACATAAACCATAACAGTTATGAAATGTAGAATTTGGAGCCACACATTCTAACTTAGGGGATGTTGGTAAAGACTCCTTGCTAGCTGTCTTCCAATACCTAGTGTCACCTTTTTTTTCAGTGAAGACTTTTTTTTTAGATACCTGAATACCTAAAATGAAGATTATAGTTCCTTTTGCCCTTTGAAGCCTGTTGAAGCCAGTTTATTAAGTTCCAGCCAATTGGATGTGGGCATTTTTTTTTTTTTCTTTTGTCTTTTTGAGACATGGTCTCCCTATGCAGTTCAGGCGGGCCTTGAGCTCACTTTGTAGCCCAGGCTAGTCTTGAACTCACAATGATTCTCCTGCCTCAGCCTCCCGAGTGCTGGGATTACAGGCATGTACCACCAGGCCAGGCAATTTTTTGGAAGTAACTATGAAGGGAGAAGCTAGGGCCTTGCTTCTCTGTGTTTCCATGTGTATACAATAAGGAGTCCCATAGTCAGCGGTCCTCAGGTGGACCAGGAATGACCATTACTCTTATTTAGCATTTACTACATGTACAAATATTTACTACTGTTCCAAGGGCTTTGCTTCTGTTATCTCATGACAATCTTATGGGTTTAGGCACTACTACTATTTTACTATTAGTGCCTTTATGACCTAAGCATTACTACTGTTACAGATGGAGAAACTGAGGCACAGAGAAATGACATAATCGGTAAATGACAGAATCCAAACTTGACAGCTTACAGTTAGAATTTATGGTATTATCTGCTCTGCCCCACTGCCTTGGAAATGGAAGTGTCCCTTGAAAGAGCTGTGCAAGGTCTCTGCACCATGAAGCTGCCATATTAACCCTATACAGCCTAGCCAGGAAACATTCTTTTGTTTCTCTATTATAGCTGCCATACCTATAGTCTAATAAATAAAAAGACAGTAGACAATATACATGATTTGATTATTTAGGAAGTTAGGTAAATTTGGTGTAAAAGTATAGTGTAAATGACAAGGTAAGGAACCTACAATTAAAAAGAAGCTGACACAACCAAAATCTGAACTACTGGTACTCTGGCATCTAAGAAAATACATTAATTATGTCTCAGTTCAACTCTTGAAACCCATAGTCTTATTGAAAAGAAAACTGTCCCTCTCTTGGGAAAACATTACATGTCAAACATTTTTTCAGAATTTTTAATCATTTTTTCCCCAATGGAAAGTAATGTGCTCCTCTTCTACTTAATAGAAGAATAGTCCTTCTCTAAGTAAAGCTAATATGAATGTTACCGGAAGAGGATAGATTAAACCAATATTCTATTACTATGACTTTGCAAATGTTGCTTGGAGCCATTTAATTGCATTACATTTATTTTGTTTTAAACTTTTTTGTTTTTCTTGAAGTTAATTATTGCCTTATTTTTTTTGTTGTTTGTTTAATTTTGTATTTGCTTCATATGCTGAATCTTTGGGGTATAAAACTTCTTTTAACACAATCACCTATCAGATAATTAATGTTTCAGTTTTCTCAAACCTTCTTCTTCCTCTGCTTTAGTTTCTCAGTTACATTCTAGGGAAATGTTATATCCTAGGTAAGTTTTTAACATCTCTAACTACAAATGTTTATTCAATCCTTATACTTGGCTAACAAAACCTTATATTTGACTAATAAGCCCTTACACTTTGGTTGTATATGAAAACCTAGGTTGCAAAAGAGCTTAGAATTTTAAAGGTATTACTCCTTTGTCACCTAAATTCCAGTGTTCTTTTGAGAAATCAAATTCCTGTTCTTTAATGTGATTTATTTCTTTCTCATCATTGTAGGGAACTTTTAGAAATTTTTTTTTTTGCTAGTGCTCTGAAATTTCACAATAATACACCTAATGTAGGGCTATGTATGCATTTGGTGGACAGAAATCTAACGACCAGTGGCCTTTAGCTCAAAGGGTATTGTTAAAAAAACAATGCTTAGTAATTATCTCTCATTCATTTGCTTTTGAGTTCTCATTGTGACACTCTCATTTGTCAAATATTAGACCTCCTGGGTTAATCCTCTTAAGCTTCTTGTCTTTTCTTGCCAGTTTCCATCTCTTTAACATTTTGTCCTTTTTTTTTATTTCCTCAATATTATCTTCTAAATCTTCTGTGGCACTGGAGAACTGTTTCTGACCATGCTTTTAATGTTTTAGAGCTCTTTTTACTTTTCTGAATATTCTTTTTTAAAAAATATATAACTTTATATTCTGGTTTCATGCAGGCACAACTCTTTCACCTATGAGAATATTTATGACGTATTTATTGACATTTTATTCTTTGCTCCATCATCTATGTTTCCTAAGAGTTGTTTGTCTCATCTTGTTTATTTACGTTGACTACAGTCTTTCAAATTAGTGACTTTCCTCAAATATATGGGGGCTATTGGCTGTGTAGCAGTGAGGCACTACAAAGGTTATTGGAAATCCTGTCTGTGAGAGAGGCTTCTTGACTGACCTCTTTTGGGTGGGTCAGTTTCTTCAGAGAAAAATGCTTCATGTGCTTATCTGGAGCCTATACATTCTAAGAGCTAAGAGAAGTGCATTGGACATTTTTGTATTTAGTATTTTAATGGTCATTCAGTGTCTTGATTTCACTATGGATCCTCACCTTCACCTTCCAGAGGCCTGGTGTCCCAAATCCAGATTGCCTAGGGTTCAGCCCAGGCCAATGTTCTGACTGTCTCTTGCTATGGTGGAAGCTTCTCGGTAGCCTGGCAGGGAGAAGGGCACCTGTGATCTACGGGCTCTTTCTAGAGCCTTCCAGTCACTTCCATTTTCCCAGCTATTTCCTACACTGATGCCTTCAGGGTTACCAGGTACATCTAAGTCTAAACTTTCTGGATTTCTGTAGCACCAATCAACAGTTCTTATTCAGAGCATTGATTTCAGCTGTTTGTACTGTTCTAAATGTTTAAGCCCATCCATCTGCTTCCTATCACCCATCACTTGATATCTTTTCTTGTTAACTATGGTTCCCTATCCTGTTTTCTTTGTTCTTATGAGTTTAGGACTTTATTCTAATTCCATTCCTGTCATTTTAGTGGTATTTCAGGGAAGGATGGAGAAAAATAAGAGCATTCAGTCTTCCACAGTTAAATGGAAATCCAGTTTTTACTCTTTATGTTTACTTAAAAAGTTATTTTTAGTGCTGAAATACAATGAAGAGAATGAAATCTGCAAGATGGAGAGATAATGTTTTGAGGTTCAATTTTGATTTTTTTCCTCTTTTGTTTTTACTATAATTAAAAGAAATGAGGTTCTAGTGACAAAAAGACTGTTCTACTCCAGAATAGGTAATCACAGATATATTTCTCTTTATTTCTCAGTTTCTTCTTTGATAAAGTGATATTTGAACCTGTTCCCATTTGGCTTTATTTCCTATTATCATATCCAGATGACCCTTGATCATTGAAATTGAATTTCAAGAAAACAAGTTTGTTTACTTGCAACTCTGACCTAAGCTATGTTACCTCACATTTCCTTTTTAGAATGAATAATATAGCTTGGACAAAATGCTCTCATGCATTTTGATAGTTCTTTGTTCGGGAGTCTTGGAGAACTTGTAAACTGTAAAATGTTTAACCAAAACATTTGAGATTGTTCTTGTTCAGGTGGTCAACCAGGGACAAAGGGCAGATCTTTATCCCTTTTCATGTCTGTTGGGATTGGGGTGGCCAGGTTCTCTCCTTAGAGTAGGAGATCTTTGGCAGCCTCCTATAGCAGCTGCCTTGGAAACAACACTAGAAAATACAAAACTTTCATTGAATGACTCCATTTTTTCAGCTTTGTCATCTCAGGTTCATTTTATTCCAACATCCATTTTATGCCAGGAAAGAGCTCCATGTTCTTCCACAAAGATAGGACCATGCACATGTGAATTAGAATCTCTTCTGGCATGACCCAAGTATTAGGTGCTTCAGAAATATAATTGTCATTTGGAGAACATTGTGACAAGTATATTTGTCTTTCACCAAGTGAGTCAAGTCTCAACTGGATGTCTTCTTACCCAGAAATGAAGGGTTTCTCCACAAGTAGCATGGCTTAATTATTGCCAGACCAGGAGTGCATCCTCCTTCAGAAATCATTTGTCTGCTATGCTAGAACCATAGGTCCCATAGCAGAGGAAGGGATGTCTTTTCACAGCAGAGATGAGGCTCAGGGCACAAATCACAAAGCAGACTCAAAGAGCAAAGGGGTGGGAAATGCCATTCTTCATGTTCTTCAGACTTCCAGGGTTTTATAAATAACTTCCTTATCACTCCTGGCCTGTAGAAAGGCACAAAAATGGACTTCCCTCAAAACATTTATACATGCCATGGCTAATGTAAGGAACGGCTGACTTCCTCTTATCATAAGAATGTCAGAAAACAGGAAGTCTGATAGATGCACGGAACCTACATAAATTGTATAACTGTCACTTAAGTGTCTCTGATATTCCAAATTTCTTGGATTATTCTATCCTTTCATATTCATATACGACTAGCTATCTTATCCCAGTTTCTCAGGGTAATCTGTCACCTGCCTCATCTTTAAGGATTCCGGGGTATTTTTACTATTTCAGATCACCTCTTGTTATTCCACTCCCACCCCCACTTCCCTTGAATTTTTGAGCTCTGCCTGTTCTCTATTCCTTTGCTTTCTGTCTGCTGGATATGATACTTCTCTTTCCTTTCTCATCTTCTCCCACCCCAGCACTGTTGTGAGTAGCTGGCTTTCCTGAAGATGAGGAGAAAATAGAGACTTCGAATCATCAGAGTATACAGCATTTTTTTTACGTTAAAAATTCCTCTGACGTCCCCCAACAGGGAATGTTGTGTTGAGGTTCCCAGGGGCGCTGTTGCCACTACTCATCTTGAAGTAACATGTGCATGTGTGTCCCCTCCCATCCTTCTACTGCCCTTTATCCCCAGATCTCGGCTGCTGTCTACCCCTAGCTGCTACCTCTCAGGTAGAGCCTGCTCTGTTTTACTGTCTTCCCTGACCATGTCCCTATCTATTTGAGGCCTCACAAGACCTTTTTCTGATCAGTGAGACCATCAATTCACAAAAGAGTTTGTCATGTCAGACAGGCTGTGTTTGCTATATTTCTCCTCACTTTTTTCATTTAACATATTCAAAAAAATGTTTCTGGAATTGTCAGGAAGAGCATCTACCAGCACATGTGATAGGTTCTGCTTTTGCGTCACACCATGTTGCAATCCTTTGCTGTGCACACTTATGCTGGTGAGCCCTAAGAACCATTTGAACCCTGCTGTGGCCCTAAATATGCAGCATCTTTGAGCTAGGAAGACCACTGTGGGCTCTTAGAGAGGCTACAGCATGCTGACTCTACATTCACCTTTTCCAGGGAAGAATGTGATATAGTTTCTATGGAGTAGGCATCAACGCCTGTATCACAAGATGATCTTGACTGCGCTAAGAGGTTAGGGAGAGGAGTGCATGGTGTCTACAGGTGGCCAGAGCTGCAGTTGTACTTTCTGCTACCTTCTGTTCAGAAAGGAGACAGAATTTTCCAGAAATGATGGGTTGGAGAAACGACCTGGTTGCTCTTGTTTTATACAAAATCATTCTTCCTTTCCAGAGAGCTCCTCACTCTGGCTATGCTGTTTGCTCTTACTATTTTGAGCAGACCCAAGTGGGTCAGAACACACCTTCTGCAGCCTGGTACTTCCAAAGATGCTTCCTTCATGCAAAGATGGGGCCAGCCTAGGCCCTGGGTGGAGCCCGTTCAGGAGCAATCTCATTTCCTCCTTACAAAAGCCTACCAGACAGACATCACGTTTATAACACCCACTTTTAGAGACAGGAACACAGGCAGGCGAGGTCACTTGTCAATGGCCACATAAATAGTAAATAACAGTCCTGGGATTTGAAGAAGGCTTCAGATATGTCCTACACTGGTTTCAAAGCCCTCCTCCACTTGGGAGAATGTCTTGTTTGCAACACCTAATAATGAATTCATGATGGACCATGAGGATTTACAATATTCCACTGAGTGTCTATTTGTATTCATACCTGGCAGTGTTTATAGTTTGGTTTTTAGATAAGTTCATCTTTGGAAGGACAAATATTAAGAGAATGAACACTGTTCCTAAAAAGGAACAATAGGGCAGAAAATCTAAACTCACCCTATGTAAAGTAGATGGCCTCATTATTCTCTTAACACATTTTGGCTTTTTCCCTGTGTTGCATTTATCTCAATTTATAAATAGTATTTATTTGCTTGTTTTTTTTTCTGTTTCTCATCAGACTGCAGGTCCCATGAGGACAGGAAACAAGTCTGTTTTATTCCCCACTGCATTTAGGTGGTGGTGGCATATAAATGTAGCTTCTGTTTGGTAGTTTCATATAAGTGACACTAATGCAGGATGAGTGAATGAACAAATTAACATAAAAGACACTGAGACTGCAGTTCATACATTTCTCTATCTTTTAGTGAGCTTGCCAGAAGAAAAGGTGGATCTTTAGAGTCCTAGTAGCTTGCTTAAACAGTGCTTAGGCTGAGAACATGGCTTTGCTTTTACTGAAACTTGTCAGTACATATCAACCCTGCCCAGTAAAACATGCTTCCAGTCTTTTTTCTTTTTTTTTGGTGATAATGGGAACTAAACACATAACCTTCACAGTGAGCTACACTTTCAGCCATTTTTATTTTTTATTTCTGAGACAAGATCTTGCAAGACAGGATCTTGCTAAGTTCCCCAGGCTGGGCTTGAGTTTTTGTTCCTCCTGTCTTAGGCTCCCAGAGTTCTATAATTACAAGCACCATGCCCAACTTCTGCTCTTGGCTTTTTTTTATGTTTGGTGGTCTTTTATGTGTGTGTGTGTGTGTGTGTGTGTGTGTGTGTGTGTGTTTCTTCCAGTACCAGCAATCGAACTCAGGACCTTGTGCTTGCCAGGCAGGCGCTGTGCCACTGAGCTAAATCCCCAGCCCCTGGTGGTCTTTTAGAGATAGGGTCTCACCATGTAGTTCAGGCTGGCCTTGAACTCGCTATGTAGCTCAGGCTGGTCTCAAACTCACAGTGATCCTCCTGCCTCAACCTTCCAATCTACTCTTGTTTTTAAAAACTTTTTGAAGCAAAAGTACACACAGTTACTGAATTTGAGAATTAAAAAAACTAATACTTAGTTCTTCAGATTATTACCAAATAGTTTTTACTAAGTTTTACACTTACTGATGAGACTTCTTTTAGATTTAGTTACAGAATGCCATTTTATTTCAATGAAGAGAAAAAAATTTATACTACAGATTAAACATTATACCTTTTCTCCCACTAAGAGTTCCTAAGTAGGACATAGTTGTATAAACTTGTTTAATGAAGTAGAAGAAAGTTACCTTTTGATGAGAAATGAAGTAATAAAAAGAAATAAAATTTTAGAGCCAAGAGACTTTGAAGAACTAATGTGTTTATATCAGCAATTATGAAAAAGTGCCATACTGCATAGTCTTTGGACACTTTTGGCACTCACCTTGCCGCCTGTTCTTCCTAGAAACAAATGTAGTAATTGGACTCACTTTTGACAAGTGACAGAAACGCAACTACAGTTTAAGGAAATTAGTTGGTTCATGACATGGAAATCCAAGCTCTGTTCAGCTGGAGCCAGAGTCTCATTTTCTATTTCTTTCTTCCTAGGTTGCTGCCCAGCCTGGCCCCCTTCTGCACAGAACACTTCCCATGGGGTTTGCACAGGTCCCATGGCAGCTCCAGACTCTCAGGCGTGAGTCTTAGACTTTGGTGCCCAAAGGTCAGAGAAGGAAAAGATGGACAAAATCTCAGCACCCACACATTAGTTTCTTGGGAAGCCTTTCATTGATAGTTTGGGAACTTGTCTGAACTAGTAATTGGGGTGCGGGGTAGGGGGTGCTGACCTAAGTGTCCTGCCTACCTTTGGGGATGGAGCAAGGAGATCCATGTAGATGGGAAACTGGACGAACAGAGGGGAAATTCAGGTGAAGGCAGGTAGACACAGACTAGACAAGCCAAACCATCACTCATTTCACCCAGTTTAAGATTAGGAAAGACCAAAGGAAAAAGCAACTAATACAATGCAGATAATGTGTGTCCATGTGCATGTACATTTGTGTGTGTGTGTGTGTGTGTGTATGTGTGTATGTGTGTGCTTTACTGAGGACTGAACCCAGGGCCTTAATTTATTTTATTTTGAGACAGGGTCTCCCTATGTTACTCAGTTGCCCAGAGATCATTGTATAGTTTAAATATTCTTCAGCCAGGCAAGGTGGCATACATCTGTAATCCCAGCATTCAGGAGGCTGAGGCAGGAGGATTGTTGTGAATTCAAGAGTACCCTGAGCTACAAAGTGAGCTCATGGCCAGCCTAAACTGTATAGCGAGACCCTGTCTCCAAAAGACAAAAGAATATACATATACATATACATACATATATGTTCTTCAAATAACTTGGCTACTGCATGGTTCTATTCTCTAAACTACTGAAAATATCTCAGTGATCTATTTCCTATTATACACTTCTTGGATATCTAGTAAATGTTAAATTCTAAATCATAGTCTTCTTTTAGTTAGAATTTGTGTCTTAGTATTAATTTATTGAAACCTAGCTTTATGATTTTTTGTCTCTTAATTTCATTCTTCATAATTTTTCATATATTTATTCCACAGATCCACCAATCACTATTTATTGAATAGTAACTATTATCAGTTATTATTGTAGAGGCTCTAAAGGAATTCAGAATTGAAAGGTACAAAGAGAAAAATTTATATTTAAATAGAGGATCCACAATTAAATCATTAGTAAGGCAATAATTAGCTGAAAATGTCCAATGTGATATTAACATGGGAAAGGGAGAAGCTTCATGCATTGTGCAGCTGAGCAGAAAATTCAAATTCAGAGGAACCAACAATTTTACTCTAGCTACCTTTGGTGTATACAAGATTATGCATTATATAGAAGATTTTCATTATATACAGGGCTACCTGCAAGGCAAATTTTGTGGTGAAGTAAAATGTCTTGTTCGGGTGATTATCAATAATTATTAGAATAATATAGTGATTAAACACTTGATTTTGGGGAAAAAGTGTGGATTAATGAATTATAAGAACAAGTAAGACTGTATTTTGAGAGTTCAAGTATTAACAAAATACATGAATGCATGTGATCCAGGTTTTAGCTCTGACAGCCCATGTAGGAATTGATCAGAAAGCTGCACTTCCATAGGACATTTAGGAAGCAATACTAAGGAGCAGAGAAAGTAAAAGTGTACGTAGGACAGGAATGAATGATGGCTTGGCTCCCCTCTGGCAACTGGAGCTTGATATTGACAGGATTTGAGGATGTCTTATGAAAAATTTCTTAGGATAGCCCATTGGTGGACAAAGAAGGAAATTTTTCTGTAAGAGTTTCTTATTCCCATGGCCAAAGGTAGCCCTGAAAGTGTGGACTCCTTATTCTCCTAGGCAGTGCTTGCATAAAGCACCAAGCGGGTTCTCATAGGCAGCTTGGGGCAGGAGGTAGCAGGTGCTCAGTGTAGATTGAGCAGAGATTCTATCCGCAAAGATAACCAAAGATGGTCAAAGCCTGAACACCACTGTAGTAACTGAGGGATAGCTGAGAGAACATGCAGAAGGATCATACCCCCAACCCCAAAGGGGCCAGTGGAAACATGTGTGGAAGAGTATTATGAACGATACACTATTCAATAACACGTACCCAGGTTCTGCTGACAACAGAAATATCATAAAATCAGAGATTCTGCCTGCTGGGATGCTTTACAAGCCAATAGAAATCTTAATGCTGATTAATTATATACTGGCTCTATTATCTTGAGTGATGTGTTCATGGAAGAAATGAACACACCATGTATAAACCTTAGCAAATAGCCAGTGCAAGAGATATCAGTATAACTAAAATTCCCAAAGTCCTAGGCAAAGAACAGCTATTCCACTTCCTAACAAAATCAGCAAATCCACTCTGGTAACTGTTAAAGTTGGCAAAACGTTGTACAATTTTCAAAAGTATGCGATGCTTGCAAAAGAACAAAACTGAACACAGCTATTGAGAAACACCTGGATAAAGCACCTGATGTCAGGAGTGAGGTGAGTGCTTCAGCTGCACCAAGCAAGTTGGCCTTTTTTCAGCCAAAGACATAGCTCAGACCAAATTACAGGGCACAAAATTTAAGAAGCCTCCCCCCAAAACCTAACAATCAAGATTTACAACTCTAGTGTAATGTTTAAAATATCTAAGTTAACACAAAAAATCCACTATGAATCAAATATCAATATTTTTCATAAAGATAGTGGTAGTATAGGCAACATTTCCTCTTGCCCCAGGAGCCAGCGTGATTGCTGATTAGTTTGCATTGATTTGAATTTTTCTAAACATTGTGTTTATCATTAGGTATTTTGGTGTCCCTGACAATTCTATGCTCTAAGCAAATGCTTCCCTCTCCTTACCCTGGTCCCAGCCCCTGCTGAGACTATTACCAGCAAATTTCTGGACCAGTCCATAGATGCTCAGAAGTTGGGCCCACAGTATCTATCACAGAGGTCATCTTGGATTAATCTTGTTAGTTCACTTTCAAAATGCTCTATGTTTGAGCAGAAACTTTGCTCTTTGAAATACAGTGCAGTTTTGGCCCTTTACTTAACAAATGTTTTATGATTTCACTGCCAAGTAAGTGAGAGACAAAGGTGGCAGCTAGGTGGCTGACCAATGGGTACATGGCCAGTGCATACCTGTCTGCCTGTTGGGCCACTTTCTTTCCATCACGAGGTGGTGATGGGTAGGTGATCCTGGACTTCGAGTGTGCATTGTTCATCTCTATACTCTGGAGTATAGCCTTCTAGGCATAAGTTCCAGGCATAAGACCAGGAGGAAGGCTGTGGACAGGGGAATAAATCATTAAAAGTACCCCTTGAAAGGAGAGACACTGCTGAAGAAGAGACATCAAGCACAAGCCAGTTGTGGGCTACCTGTGCCGGAATGATTGAAAAATGAGGATTCCCTGTAAGAGAAATGGGCACTTAGCAAAGGCCAGCCTGGCTCTCACCTAGTGTGTCTCCCTTATGAGGAATGGGGCCATCTTTTACCTTCCTGCCTGAGAGGATGCCATGCATACTCGAGCCCGGGGAACCTGGCTCACCCTGGCCATGAATTTGCTGCTTCTTAATGTAAAACCTGCCTTTTCTGGTCATTGTGCCATTTTATTTATGGCCTGTCTTTGGGGGACTCTTGATCAATAGATTTAGTCCCATAGTATATTTCTTCCTTTCAGTTGTTCTTGGTTATATTTTAAAATTACAAGGGGCTGCTAATGATTGTGCTGCTTGCCCTTGAGTGAACCTGGGCTTTGGCTGCCTGGCAGCTGGATTTTAAAGATCTTGTGGCCGCAGATTAATACTGCCCTCCCAGAAGAGCACCTTCTTGGACTTGGTTTCTGCATAGGAGATGAATGTGGCTGGGCCCCGGGCTAGGGTTGGGCAGTGTGGAGCAGCGGCAAGACAGTAAGGATCCACCTTGCTCTTGGGCCCTCCATCTCTGCCTTTGCAGTCGGAGCTGAGTTTGAACAGGCAGAATTACTGAGGCCAAGATATTGAGGTCCCTCTGTCCACTGGCCAACACCCCGCCCACTGACATTTCTAGGGTAAACTTACGAGAATCTCAAACCCAACATACACAGGGTGCCATGAGCCCAGGGGAGACCCAAGAATATCCTCTTGCAGGGGGCATGGAGGAGCCTGGTGCAAGGGGTGTTTCTGTAACAACTGCTTATTGGTCCCTAAGGGGCCACAGCCAAGGGTCATGATTTCTGCCTAATTTGAGCACAGACGACCTAACTCAGCATCAGTATAGATGCTGATTTGTGTGTCTCAATTAAATGAGTGTTTGCATTTTCATGCAAATGAAGATAAGTTCTTTAGGCATGTGAATTGTGCATTTAATAAAAGCCTCCGCTTTTGGGGTGTGAATAGAATGTGTTAACTTGTGTTGCTGGGGGTGGTCCTGGAGCTGTGCATTTCGAAGAGCTTCCGCTGACTGGAGCCTGGTAATTCCCACTGATTCAGTAATTCATGGGCAAGGTATTCTCATACCTCCCCTTCATTTTCCTCTCAGTATTCCACAGAGCAGCCTTATCTCCACCTATCAATTACGGCAGTATTAATTTATTTCCCTGTATCTCTCTCCCTGCGCTTGATGGGGGCATGCTCACTTAAAATATATATTTTTCCCCTTGCTGGAGGCTTTCACGAAACAAGGCTAATATTCGGCACTTGGGATTTAAGGAGCTGCATCTCACAAAGTTTGGATGTATTAATGAACAAAAACAAGGGAACAGAGAAACTGGAAAATTAGCAGCCAGCAGAGAGCATGCAAACAGGAAGCTGTCTGATTATGTGCACGGGTGCAAAATTAGTCAAAGAATTTGAAATTGTCTGGTGCTCAGAGATGCTATTGTTTTCAAAGAATAATTCCATCTATTTTAACATTTTCAAGTGTAATACCGTTGGTAACGCTCTTCCTTTGATTGTGAGTGATGTTAATTGAAAGGTGTGGCTTAGCGTCTGTTTTGGCAGTTAGACTTATATCTTTTGTTTAAAAACTCAAAGTGCTGGCTTTCCTGCCAGCCTCCCTCCGTGTTTCTGTTTTGGTGATGTGATGACAGGCTTACAGTGTGTTTCCTTGTGTGTATGGTAACAGATGTTTATGTGAATAACAGACTTTTTTATGAAGGCATACACTTTATAGCCAAATACTAATTAAAAATAATTGCATGTAAGCATTTTTGTTTATTCCCTGTTGTGCGTCTTTAATCATTTGAAATCACCTGCAGTTGAAAATTGAGGCAAAGATTTGATACTGCAATTATAAGAGGCCATCTGACTATATATTAGGTAGAAATAGCAACATATTTGAGGAAAAAAATGCTAGAGGAGCTGCGTGCCAGGTCATTCTGAAGTCTCTTGTATATTGGGTCAAAATACTAATACATTACTTTGTTAAACTAATAGGATTTTAAGGCATCATTCAGTCACCAAAACAACTGCTTCATGAATAATATCCTATACCTGACACATTTTGTGCACTAACAAGCTCATTACAAGTGGGTTTTAATTAGAGGTGTAACAGATGGTTCCCAATAAATATGGGCAGTGGTGACTTCCTGGCTTTTTTTTCCTTTTAAAGACAGAAATAGCAGGTAATTGAGAGACTCAGAACC
This sequence comes from Chinchilla lanigera, assembly GCF_000276665.1. Lineage (NCBI taxonomy): Eukaryota > Metazoa > Chordata > Mammalia > Rodentia > Chinchillidae > Chinchilla > Chinchilla lanigera. The sequence goes on along the minus strand of NW_004955477.1, from coordinate 7,057,764 downwards.
TTAGTTTGGGTTTAATAGTACGTGTTCAATTAAAACAAAGTGTCAAGTACCAGGAACGTGACTCAGATGGTTGAACGTGGGAAAACGAGCAGAGGGTTAGAAATGCCTTTCCCGTTCAGCAGTGAGCTTCCAGACGTATGGCAGGGACAAGCCCGGCAGCCACCGTCTCTTCTCAGGGCTTTGTTTTTTGAGCCTTGCCTGTCAATGCGTTATGAAGAATTAACAAGACATTTCAGAGTGGTCTTGAACTGCAGCACGGAGCATTCTCACCATGGTGACATTTAACAGACACAGTTAAGCAGAAAACAAAAGGGATGGTTCTAAGAGCCACTGTGCCTCTTCGCACAAGTGTTTTACTACCATATGGGGACATGAGAAAGAAGAAGGCACAAACACACTGGGCAGTAAGTTCCGCTCAGAGAGTTTTCATTTTAAGTGAAGCAGACTTGACATTTATGATACAAGTAGGATAGGAATTTGGTGAATTTTGCATGGGAAGAAAGCCTAGTGGAATTCACTTTTTAAAAAATTCTATTTGGTTTAGATAAGATTTTTCTCTAAAAGGAAGAGTCCAACACAAAAAATAAGTTTAGAAATAAATGGATAAGAATTTAGAGAAAGCATCATTTGCTCAATTTTTTTATTTAAAAGTATGCTTCTTTTGTTAAAAACAGGAGAGGAGCCGAGAGCCACCTTCAAACTCCAGATGAACGCTGGTGGCTTTGTGATTTTCCATTTCAGTCTGAATATATAGTTTTTGGAATGATGCCATTGACTCCCCCCCCCCCAGAAGCAGGTATTTACCACATCCGCTTGAAAAGGGTTGTTTAAGGGAAAAAAATAGCTCCTGATTTTGGGGGGAATTGCATCCAAAATTTCAGAATTAGAAATGTAGATTATCGGACATGCTCTTATATTCCAAGGGCATTTTCTCCCACCATTCCTCTGCCTTGTTTTTCAAGTGGCATTCTTCTGCACACACAGTGGAGTTGCGTTTCATGGTATGCCATTGCCTGGAAATAAGGCCACTTCAGGTATAAAATATTCCGCCCATATTCCCTGGGGCAAAGAGCTGACATGCAGCAACTCTTCAGACAGAGCCACTAGGCCGGCAGACACACAGAGATAGTCACTCATCTGCAGCGCCGAGCTCCACAGCCTGATAGCATTAGTGAGAGCGTGAGGGGTTTAATTTCATTAAGAATTTTTTTGACAGCATGACACCCCAGAGTCTTGTTCCAGTTGTTTCTTATCATTTAAGGAGGGGTGGGGGCTAAGGAGGTGGGAAATAAATCCCTAGGCTGGACTCATAAATTTCGTTTTTAAAGGTAAGGAGCACCACTGGATATCCATCAACTCATAATGCACTTGCTGGGAAATTCTGTGGACATCTGTGGGAATGGGTAGTGGGTTGGGCAGGGCCAGATGCCACCCCACTTTGTAGGCAGGCACTGGAGGGCGCGCTGCAGGGAGACACCTGATATATGCATGTCACCCAAGTGGCATCTTGACTAAGATGTATAGAAAGATAGGGCTGTGTCATTCTGTGTGACTGCAGAATGAAAATAACCAAGGCTTCTATTCAACAGATGGAATGAGGAAATGCTCGTCAATAAGCCAGTGAGCCATATTAGATCTGGCAGAACCAGCCGAGTTCTGATCAGTAGGCTCCATAGTCTAGCAGTGATGAGGGTGTATTTCAGCTGCCAACCACCCCCCCCGGCTCCCAGATCATGTGCCCCCTGCCCCGCTAGAATTGTTGACAAAGACTACATCACCAGCACTTGACAGTTAACGACCAGTCCTTACAGCTGGGACAGGTTGCCCTGCCTCCAGTGACCAGGAGGCCAGCAAAATAGCGAAAGTTATTTTTTACTCTCAAGATCCTGGAATTGCAATGCCCCCAGGACCTGCAGTTGTCAAGGCCTCTAGGGCTTGGGGCTGTCACCCTTCATGCTTAACTAGTTCCTGAGGACTGTAGTGGAGATTAATAGATGCCATGGCCTTCATTGTCATCAGGGCAGAGATGAAACCCAGCCATACATTTGACAAGGCGAATGGCCTGGTGACTAAAGAGCAGTGGAGTGGAATTCGGGAGGCCCAGACCTTTCCGGACGTCACTACTGACTGGTTAACCTTGGAAAATCATTTATTTCTGCTCAACACAACTCTGTCTTCTGGCATAGCCTACTGTCTAAAGTGTGGCCATTCATACTGGGTTTTCCAAAGGCTTTCACAAAGTGCCAGAGTTGAAAATAAATGAACCACAGGATAAATGAGGACTTCTTCTTTCAAGAGGAGCCTGTGTGTGTCCCGCATCTCATCCTGTGGAAATAACCCTGAGACTTTGGATGTTTTAGGTTTCCCAACTAAGTCTACACACAACATCAATACCACCAGGTACCTGGTGACCTCATTTCTAACTGGAGCATCTTCCTTGGAATTCAAAGACAGCTCTCCCTAGTGCAGTCCCCTGTACCTAACCCTAACCCTAACATTATATAGATTTTATTTGCCCGTATATAGTAAAATGTGCTTTGGTCTACACATTAGATAAGTGTGTGAAAGGGAGTCTAAAATATACCCCAGATCCAGAAACAAATGGAGAGTTACTCAGTCTAATTAATGTTTACTTCAGTCCCATTTATTGGCCACCCATTCATTCATTCATTTATGCCATCAAGGAAATGCTATCCACAGAAACCTGGTGGAGTGTGTGGGGTAGATCTTTTTCCAGTTCTCTTAGCTCCTTCCTATTTCTCAAACCCCAGAAAAACTGTCTGTCTCCAGCCAACTCATCCAAGAGAATGGCTGCCTCACTTCAATTAAGTTTGAATTAATTTTTGCTGATTTCCTTTACAAAACATCCAGGTTTTAATTGTTTCACCTAATTACTGGACTGCGACCCAGATCTGAGACCTGACTCAGGTGACAGGAAACAATGGATTTCCTTGGATTATATCCATTTACTGTCTCAAGAGCATTTTGATGCAGAATATTCCTCCTTTTTGATACTACTTATTTGTGTGACTGACCTTCCAGATTCTCCAACTAGATGAAATTTCCCTCCGTGAACACATAATCTCTAAATGTCTCACACTTAACTTATGATCAAATTTGGCTTTGATTATCCTCAAATCCAGATTGCAATAGTATTTGATCAAATTAGAAAAATCTATGCTTAGATCCACAACTTTTTTATATACCCAAATTGTGCAGGGGGTTTAAAGAACAGAGACCTGCAAATTCTACTGATGCTAATTATAGTATCCGTTTCTAGCTACATATTTGCATGCAAATATCAGCCTGTATAAATTTGGCATTGAAAGCACCCCAAGGCTCTAGCCTGGCAGATGGGTATTGGATCACAATGAAACTTAACAGTACCTGGGGGCTTTGGGGCCAAGCAGAGGCTCTGAGCAACAGGAGAGCATCCGTCTTCTCTCTTCTGAGATGACAGTGTGGGCTTTATACATTGTTCTGGGCGGAAAATATGTAAGAGGTAGTTTGGAAAAACACTTTGGGCAGATAGCCAATTTCCCTTAACGTTCTGCAGATAGTCTGTAGATCTTGGAAAGTAGGACATCTTTAAATCACTTTATTTTGTTTTATTTTAAGTTGAAAAGGAGCAGCATAAGCTGGGGGGATAGCATAGCCCACTGCACAGCTTCCTGGGGCCTCTAGTGGGAGACCAGAGGCAGGTGCTGGAGGAGGGCTGCATAAACCCGGGGATCAATTTCCTATCTTTTTTTTCCATGAGGAGTATTGCAAAGCTTCCTTGGTCTTATCCTCTCTTCCTTTGCAAAAGAAAAACACTCATCTAGAAAATAAGGTAAAATTAGTGCTTTTCATAGATTGAGAGGTTTTTGAGGGACGAAGGATAGGGTGGGAGCCCTGGCTGAGATCTGGCCCACAAGCAGGCACATCACTATTTCTTTCCAGAGAATGTGTGTTTTTGGATGCAGCACAAGGCAATTCTTTTCTTGTCCCACTGTTTTGAGAAGGGGACTAGAGCATGGATGCAATTAAAAGCAAATAACAAGAGATTCCAAAGGAAAGCAGGAGCAAATGCTGGTGTTTGAAAAAGAAGAGCCCTCTCTCTACCCATGTGGAAAGGTACTCAGAGTCGGAGGAGGGAGGGGAGTAATAGAGGCTGTCCTGCAGGAGCTTATTACAAGGAGAACTACATGCTCTACAGCCGTAATTTATACACTCACTTTTTTGGAAAGATTTCAGTATCTCCCTCTACCATGAAAACGAGCTTAAAGGGTCTCCTGAACCACGGACGCAGTCTGGCTGGGCTTCTGAATTGTTATCCTTTTAGGTAGCAAAATGAACTTAGGAAAACAGTACCCATCAGATTTATAGATATCCAAGGAAATATATTACTCAGCTGCTTTTGATTCTGTATTATTTTCTTGAAAACTTCTTTGCCTTGAACTGGGTAAAGCAAACATCTCTGGTTTTCTCAAAGTCTTAGGTAAATGAATAAAACTGGGCAAAATATCAAGCATATGTATTTTAATTTGTCAGAGTTTCCAAAGAAGTTTAGAATAAAGTGCTAAGTCCTATTTTGGCCTGTGATTCCCTGTGTGAATCCAGACCTATCCAACTCTCTGGAATTTTTTTTCTTCTGTGATTTTTCCCCTGTGAACCTTGCCATGCCGTGTTCTAGATCAGAATCTATGCACAGTGCTGAGACAAACTTACAATAAGCTTTTCTGAGCAGTTCTTTGATTAAGAACACCTTTTTAGACACTTAAGTGTGCTCCTTCCCTCCCCACACCCCAGGTTCTATGCTCAGATCCAGCCAGCTCGAAGCTATACTGACAGCTAAATTCCTGGGCACCAGGGACTTGTTAAGCCTTTCCCACCTGGTGTTTCAGTGTTCAATATGGAGTAGGCACCTTTATTGTTCTCATTTTGCAGATAAGGAAACTGAGGCCTGCAGAGAGTACGTGAGCCATGCCAAGTTTGCCCAACCAGCAAGTTCCAGAGTTTGAGGCTGCAGTGCAGGTATTGCCTCTCAGAAAGGGGAGCCACTTCTGAAGCCTGTGGAATGATTATGCCAGAGGCCAGCAGGGAGTGGGTCCACTGTCACTGACCCTGCTTTCACATTCAGTTCATAATGATCTCAGGTTCCCCGCTCGTGGTCGAGAGAAGCTTCCAGCTGGAAGGAATTTGAGAGGACTCAGAAAAGATGGCACGGTGACAACAGAAGTGACGGCTGACAGCCTGACGTGGGAAATGGAAACAAAGCTCAAAGGCAATCTCAAGACTGTGTACTAGAGAGTCCTAAAATAGATAAGTCCTGCTTTACTACGGAGCATGCATATTCCTCCAGAACCTTTTCTTTGAAAGGCCAAAAACCGTGGGTGGGTTAAAATCATCCTTTGTCTTTAAAGGCATAAGCTACAGTCATATGTAAAATTAATTTCTTCATAACCAGCATAGGAAATAGCATATGCAGTGCCTGCCAAGTGTGCCAGAAGGAAGTCTCCACCTCAGGGCTGCATCCAAGGCCACCACAATCAGTGTCACCTGCCTGTCCTCGTGCCGAGCAAGGGACTCTGTGCTTCCTACAGTTGCCCACCCCCCCAAATTTCATTCTTTAATTTTATGTGCCTCTTCTACAATTAGCTGGGTTGTAGTTTGCATGTCACCCTTTATCTTTGAGTCACCAGGACTTTTATTTTTAGCCTTTTTAATTAAAAATAAATAAAATAATATTTTCTTCAAGCCTAGGTTGTCAAACAGTGTTCCAGGGACACAGAACATGGAGTGTATACAGAATTGCCAATTTCTTGAGAGAATTTTTAGATTATACTGCTAATTTTCTTTCTAACCCCTGAAGGTTTTTGGTTGTGTTTTGTTTTAAAGATGTGTTACAATAAAAATGAATTACCAGTTTTAGATAATGATACCATTTTTATTTAGGTTTTACTTACTACATTTATTTTACAAGTTGGAAAGTTTCCATTCATTCTTGTGTAGTTGAAGTTTGCAAACTGTCACCATTTTCCCTTCTTGAATATACATTGGGAACTTGATTATGTAGTGTATAAGGTAGTGACTCTGGGTCTTCAGGTGATCTATATAGTTTTTCAGTATTTTAAAGGGTAAAATCATATTGAGCTGTGTCCTAAAGTGAGGCATCAAGGACACTATCCCTTGTTGGAAATCAAGACCCTGGACCAGATCCTGACCTTTATTTCCGTGGTCCTTTCCTTTGATGGCATTTATCCAAGTCTTTGGTAAACCAATACTTTGAACTCATTGCCTTGTAAAAACATGTGTCTACACTGTCTTTTTGGTACATATTATAATTTTTAAGGTCACTTATTTAAAATCAGGGTTATGAACAATTGAAGCACCATTTAGTTTTCATTTTTCTGTTAAGTGGTAATTTTTTAAGAATCCATTCCCTCCTTTCTCTTCCTGAAAGACCCTAATTTCCACTGGGGTTTCCATAGCCCAGGGAAGGGAACACCAAGTCATAGTCCCTGTGTTCATCTCTGAGCCACAGATTTTGGAGTAGAGGCAGTCAGGTGATCTACCCAGGCTCACCAGAACAACTCTGGACGTATTTGCTGGAAATTCTAGGCCTGGGAAGTTCAGAGTGAAGATAAGAGGCCTGGACCCTTTGCGGCCAATTTTGCTGCCATGTAGTAAACCAACCAGGAGAAGAGGCAGACTGACACAGGAGGCAGGGGTGGGGAAGAAGACCAGCCAGAACACTGCGCTCAGCTCACTTGAAAGCATGCCTGCCTCTGGTCTTCAAATGTAAGACAAGGAAGCTCTTTCTCTGTCTGATCTCCTTGCAGTTTGGCATGGCTGACAAAATCCCAAGAACTTTTTGTCCAGGGTAACAGGCAGGGTCTGCTGCTATAAAACCTATACTCCCGCTGCTCACTGGTGCCACCTCAGGATCTGGGGCTTCTTTATCTAATAAAAGCCCATTTCTAAATGAAACCTTCTGTTCTTACCCCAGCTCCTCCTCTTCCTCCTCCTTCATGTGCACTACTGGGGACTGAACCCAGAACTTTTGCACTGAGCAACACCCTGTAGCGTGCTCGCTCTCTCTTTCTCTTTCTTAATTTTGAGAAAGGGACTTGCTAAATTGCCCAGGCTGAGCTTGAATTTTAGATCTTCCTGCCTCAGCATCCCAGGGTAGTGGGATTATAGGCATGGATCACCATGGCCCACTCACATTTCTCTTTCACACATCTCATTTTTTAAAAAAGAGATGTCTTTTTCTTAGAGATCTGAGGGTAATGTTTATGTATTAAAATATCCCTTTAATATATATTGAAAAGATATAGTTATTTGTCATCAGTTTTATTTATTCATGGGAGTTTTATCTGTATGGATTTTTACTTTTTTGTGTAGTTAAATTTAGTAACATGTTTTTTAAAAAAAAGACAAAGTAGTGATGCATGAATTTATGCAATTCAGCAGTGGTGCAACAAAATATTAAAAATGATAGCAAATTTTTAATTTTGGAAAGTGCAAAAAGTATAGAAAAGTACAAAGAATAATTTAAGCAATTCCAAGGAATAAGCATATCTGCTTCAGAATTTTAGACCTTTAATAAAATAAAAAATAATGATTGATCCACTTGTCACCCCTACCCAGGCTGATCCATCTCCCTGAACATGTATAATCACTGCAGTGGATTTTGCATGATCCTCGGAGGTTGCTTCAAAACTTTGCCTAGAATGCATAGAACTATAAAAATGTCTGGCATTGCTTTGTTTGGACTTAATAATTCACAAATGGTATCACAGGTATTTAAACTTAATGTTGTTTAAAGATATGTCCATGTTGACAAATAAATACATACTTTATTTTGAAAACATGTGTCTGTGAACATGTGGGTTTTTCCTGATTGTGAAAATGATGGTGTGATAACTTTGGCAAGTCCCAAAATGTTTCTCAGACACAGAGTTGCACGTGAAATTTCTGGCAGGTGGGATACATACACTCTTGGTTCTCTTGAGTGCTGATAACCTTGTTTTCCTCAATGATGGCATCAGCTGTACTTGTGCCAGAGAGGCGGGTGATATCCTGCTTCCCAAATCCCTGCCAGCACTTGATAGTGTCACATGTACATTTTGGCTGTGGGAGATGTATTATTTCTCATTTTGGTTAAGTTTTCATTTCCTGAAATATCAATGAAAGTGAGAAAATTTTCTTGTCTTTAACTGATTTCTTATGTTCTTCATCTGAGAAGAACTTGTTGAAGTATTTTGTACATTCATTTCTTGACTTGTCTGTTTTTTTCTTATTGATTCATAGGTCTTCTTAGCTCTCAATTTTTTGTGTGTATTTAATCTACCAAATTTTGTCTTCCTAGCTTCTGGATTTATAAGACTTCCCTAGCTCCATAATATAAAAATATCTGCTGCTTATTAATATATTTTAAAATATTCAAATCTTAAATATTAGGAATTAAATTTGATGAATGGTATAGGAATTATATCAATGCTTTTTCTTCAAATGAACAGCCAGTTTTTCCCAATAGCATTTACTAAAGAGTGAGTGTACTAAAGAGTTTTTCCATTGATTTGAAATGCCACTTTGTAATGTTAAACAAATAAGCTTATGCCACATGTACAACTTTTGTTCTTTGATATATTTGACCCTCCTGGCATGATACTACTGCAGTTCACTGATTATTGCTTTTGATGTATTTTGTCAGCTGATCAGAGAAGTCTTCCATTAATATTATTGTTTTTACATATTTCTTGTCTAGTCTTATTATTTTAATCCTCCAAATAAATCTAAAGGCCAGGTTTCCCTCTTGTCCTGCTAAGGTTTTGGATGGAATTGAATTTTATATTCCTTTGGTCATTGAGTCATTTCATTATTTTGGAAATAGAAAAAGTGATAAACTATTATATCCTTTTATATTTTGGTGCTAATAAATAATATAGAGGGGTTGGCCGTTTGGGCAGAATTTACCAGGTGCATTTGTCTCCTGCTGACTCAGATCATTTATTGAGGGAATGAGCAATGGAAAGCAGAGGGGAAGGTTCTAGCACTGTCAGAGGGGTGGAAGGTCACGGCTTGTGGACAGTGTTTTTGTTTGCTTGCTTTTGTATTTCTCCCAAATGATAACGAAGAAAAAATCTGATACTTTTCACTGCCATTTTGATTCCTTTACACTGGAGCAGAACTCGGGGTATAGTTACCTCTCATCTTGTGAATATGGTCCTTAGGAATAAATCCTGTTTCTTCTGAGTCCGGAATTCATGCTGGGCATCTCTGCATCTTCTGGCTTCTGTCCTTTGTGAATGGTACTTGCCCTCTCCAGATTCACTGGCACCTCTGGCAAAGTCTCTTTCATGGGTTTCTCTTTGGTGACAAGACCTTCTGAGTGCTTTGCCTTGGAGCCAAACCCTCTCAAAGACGCTTTTGCTTCAAGATGGCTTACATAAAATTCTGGCCTGCCTGCAAACTTGCCTCCTCAGGCCTCTGCAAACAGCAAACAGCTCTTGTTCTTTTTCTACCCACGGCTATACTTCAGTATTTTTCAGCTGACAAGGCTGACTATCTAGGAAATTACTAGGTTGAGATTGAAGCGTGAGGGTTGGGGGATAAAAGATGATGATTAACTCATGTTTGAGGAAACAAACATACCCATTTCCTGTGTACATTAGGCAACTTGGAAGGCTTTGGCTTCTCTCCAAGGTTTGCTTAGCAGACCTTGTTGCGAGTCTGGTAAAATGTAGGGATTTGTCCACCAGGAAAATATGAGTACATTCATATTTGGTGACAGGACTGACCCACAAGGATACCAAAATCTACAGATGCTCAAGTCTTTTATATAAAATGGTATAGTATTTGCATAGAACAACATACAACTTCCAGAATATGCTATATCATTGTCAAATGACTTCTAATACCTGCTTAGGAGAGTCTGAAAGCCTTCTGTAGGTTCAGGGTCTGGGACTCATCTCTTGGCTCCTGGAAGGAATAGCTGTTATGGCTGTATTGTGTAGGGAATAATGCCAAGGAAAAAGCCTGTGTGAGTTCACTATAGATGCAATTTTTTCCCAAATATTTTCAATTTGTGGTTTGTTGAATGCTCAGGTGCAGAACCCACTATCACAGAGGGCAAACTGTATTTATTTGTGACTGAATTTGATTTAAAGGGTCCTGAAAAGTCAAAAGTTCAAGAATAAGATCTCTGATGAGGAGGAAAGTTAACTATGAGGTGCTTTACCTTTTCTTTCTTTTCTTTTTTTTTTGGCAGTACTAGGGATTGAACCTAGGGCCTTCACACTGAGTTACATCCCCATACTATACATACCCTTAGCCTGGAGTTCTGCCAGAGTTTCCTTGTTGAGCTCACCGTGATGCTTCTGGAACCACTATGCCCATCCATCCTCCAAACAGCCTAAGAGTGAATTGTGCGTTCCGATCACAGGCAAACTAGGTGACATTCTCTCATGGCTTCACATTCTTGGAATCATCCCACATTCTCTCATTCCTCCTCCAGGAACCCTTTAAAATTCTCCTAAGTAGAAGGCATTCACCTCTTTTTCACAATCCTATTATCCCCCAAAGACAGTGCTGGCACTGCTGCTCCTCCTGTGCCTGCCTTGGACCTGTGCTAGGAAAAGCCTAACACTTAGGCATGCTCCATTCATCCTTTCAAGTGGATGAAGGAATCACAAGATGCCTTTGTCATAATATTTGATGGGTTTGTACTCCTCCCCCGCATTCATCTATCACTCACTTCCACATCTTCCCTACCCTCTGTCCTGGGAGTATGACCTGGTGGCTGACTGACTTCTGGCCCGTTTGATATAGCTCAGTCCCCCCTGCTCCCACAAGCCCCAGTCCCAGCCCCAGCTGTTGATTTTTCTTGCCTGCTGCCTCTCACTTGGGGGTAATTAGGAAGAAGGCATTCAGTTCTGCCCTGGGCCCACCTCTGTCATGCCACTGGTCCAGCTGCCCCCTACTGATGAATGCTCCAGGCCTGCCCCATGGTCTCCTGGCTGAGAACTACTACAGAAAGGGGCCAAGTGGGCTCCTTTGACTCTGTAGATACACCAAAGCACAGCAGGGCATGACTGACTGCTAACAGTCTCCAAAACCAACTCAAAAACAGTGTTTTCTCAATATCATATTACATGTCTCCTAGATTCTGTGCCTTGCAGTACCCAGTAGGGCATGTGATGAGTCCAGCCAGGTCCCACAGAGGTACAGTGCCAAGGCACTGAGGTCCATTTTATGTTGAACTTAAAAGGTAACTTAGTACAGTTGGATCTTTATGTCTGAAGCTCTTAAGATCAAAACTATTAGGAAAAAACAACTGTCTGTTGAACATGTACAGATATTTTTCTTGTTCTTACTCCTTAAACAATGGACTAAAACAACTGTTCATGTAATATTTACACTGCATTATAGATCATAAGGTGTTAAGGTATATGGAAGGATGTACACTGCTTATATGCAAATAGCATGCCATTTTCTATAAGAGTTTTAAGCATCCCTGAGTTTTGTGTGCTCAGGTGTCCCAGCTGGCATAAATCCCCTGCCAATACAGATGAAATGAGTTTCATCACCTCCTTAGAAGAAGGCTGTGGAGTGACTGGAGAGACAACCTGGTAAATGACAGCAGTTGCAGCATAGAAGCCCTGCTTCCTTGATGACCCCTCCCCTATCGTCCTCCCATCCCCTCTCCTCCCTCTGTACTAGGGTTTACGCAGTGTGACCTTTGCTTCTTCCTTTTCCACTCTCCCCCCCACCCCCCGTTCAGTCTATAAGCTGAGTTTTGGGGTCTCCACTTTCCTCCTCTCACAGCCATGACTATGCCTCCGGAGCTGCCTGCCTAACCTTCCTCCAGAGGAATTGACCTTTCTGCTGTCACCCTCCTCGTGGCCTGAAGACATGGTTTTCCTAATAGAGCGTTTCATAGCAGCAAAGTGGTTGTCGATAAACCCTTCGGGTCGAGCACAGCCTGAGAGTCAAAGGCAATCCGTGCTCGTCATTGAGCACTGAATGGTTTGTCTCAAATTCAAGTGCAAGCCTGGCTCAGATAGAAGATTATTATTACTGTTATTAAGTCTTCCTGTACTTCCTATTGAACATCTTATTAGCAATTTGTGTAAGCATCTGCTCGCAGATCCAACTTCACTACCACCCTGTTGACTGTAATCTTATAAATGTGTACGAAGTGAGTAAATTAAGCGGTGTGAACCCTGCTGGGGCCCTGACCCCAAAGCCTTGTATGCAGGCCCTGGACTGCTGTACAGCATAATGATTGCATTACAATCTTGTGATATTATTCAAAATGACTTCAGATAAATGAATGATAAACTAGGGGTTATGCTGCCTTTATTACAGAGCTGATATGGTAGCTAATCAGTGTCCAAGTATATGTCATTACATAAATTATCAACCCGAGTTTGATGTGAATTCCCAAAGAGGCTGGTTCGGAGCAGCATCTGGTATAAGGCCACAGGCTGAGCCTTGAATTCTGACAACAACAGCCCTTTTTGCTCTTATAATTTCTGTAAATTACTAATAGATATCTTTAAAGGCCTAGGGAATATGCTTTAATCCACTAACAGACTTTCTTCCTGGTAAATGATCAACGCTTTTCTCTTTCAAAGACTTTTCCATCCTCCGTGTTCTACATCCATTTAACAAGAAGGTTTTCTTCTTTCTCAAGTTGGTGTGTGAGGAATAATAAAGACTGGGGAATTACAGTTGGGAGAAGAGGTATTAAATATCTAGTTCAGAATTCTCCAAGCTACTCTAAAGCCAGAAGCTAGGTCTTTGGGGCTGAAAACCATGGCTTATTGATTATAATTTTCAGAGTGGGTACACACTGGTACAGGTCAGGCCTTCCCTGAAAGTCTGAGGGTAGGCTGGCTGACTAGTTGGGTGAATGAATGAGTTCATTATGGATAGATGAATGAATTAATGAATAACTTCATTTTTGAAAAGTAAATGAATGACCATCATGGATGAATGAAGGAATGACTTTGTCACGGGTATATGAATGAATGAATTTGACATGTATAAATGAATGAGTGACTTTGTCATGGAAATGATGCTTCCAGTTATGGGGCTTTGGCCTGTGAAATTCACACTAAATGAGGGATCTGAGGCAGTGTTGTGCCAGAGAGTTAAGCAAATCTCAACCACTCACTAGCTCATATCCTTGTGCAAGTTACTTAATTCTTTGACCTTAAGTTCTTTATCTGCTAAAAAACAGATCATATCCTCATATACTTATTATAACTCATGCAATATTGAAAAATGATTTGTCAATAGTTTCTACAATTTATAACATTTAATAAACATTTGACAATTGAGTGCTACTATTGTTAGGGCCATTGTTGTTGACTATGGCAAGATATGTAGTTAGGGTTTGTAATGTTTGCCTAGGAGGCTGCAGTAAGTCAGGGTAAGTTGTACTTCTTGTTCCAAGTTTTTGCTGTTAGATGTTTTTAGCATATAATTATTGCCACATTTTAAGAATGATGGTGGCTTCTGTATTTTGCATTTTGAGATAGTTTTGTGTATGATGACATGGTCTAGGCAGAACCACTCCACCTGGAGAAGCCTGGTAGCCTCTACATCAGAAGGCTGCCCTCAGCAGCTGCATAGGAGAGGTGCAGGATGAAGAGCCTTAGCATCGTTCACTGGCTCTGGCAATGCCACCAATGGACCAGAGAGAGTCCTGTCACCTTTCTAAACCTCTGCAGAATGGAGTTGGAGAGTAGATTACATTTGAAGTATTTTTCAGCTTAATGAGTTCTAAATATTTAAGAACAGGGTTTTATATTGACTGCCTCTTCAACGTGATGCATGTGATTTTTAGAATCATGTATTTATTTCCAAAGGATACAAAAAGGACTAAACCAGCACTTCACCAGAACCTGAATGATATTACAGGATTGATAGAAGGAACGAAGAAGGCAGGGAGCTTTGAAGATTGGAAAGGGACAAAGTGCTGGAGTCACAGGGCAGAGCCCACTGAAAAGACAAATAAAATGGGGAACGTTAAAAAGGTTTTGATTGAATTTGAGAAATCAAACCAGGTTGGAGAAGAGATTCAACTACATTAAGTTCAAAGGAAGGAAGAGGAAAAAGAATGAAGAGAATTTGTCACATCCAAAGACGGCAATGACATGAGGAAGGGGATTGAACGCTGTGCAATTCTTTCTCTGTCGCACTGAGGAAAATTCCCCCTCACACCAGTGCTAATACCAGAATGTTGAAATGACCTGTCTGCTACTTATTTAGTCATCAGGGACATAGATGGGCTTGCATGATCCATTTTAATGCCATATTAGAGTTCATTTTATCCCATTGTTTATTTTATGAGGGACAAACATCACAGTTTATTGATAAACTGTATATGTGTCAGTTTCCCTGTTTTATCTAAGGAGTATCAGCCAAGAATGCTAATTAATTACCAAGGAGCCAGGTGCTGGCTCAGCACCCCTTCGTCTCATCTGGGTCACCATCATTCCAACCTCTTGCTGTCATCAATTCAGCCATGATTCTAAGAGTATTAATGAATATTGATATTCCAAATGAGTGGTCTGAAACATACCTGAAGTTTAATTAGTTTACCAAATATATTTTTGGAATAACTTGTTAAAACTCTCAGATATAGTTTTTGGAACTCTAGAGATTCATTAATATCCAAGAAGTAAAATTATAAAAACAATAAAGGAGGGGCTGGGGATTTAGCTCAGCGGCAAAGCGCCTGCCTGGCAAGCGCAAGGTCGTGAGTTCGGTTCCTGGTACCGGAGAAAAACCAAAACCAAAACCAAAAAAAAAACAATAAAGGATAGCTGTTGAGAAAGATTATGATTTTAAATGAAGCCAGAGGAGAAAATTAGATCCTAGGATAATCAGCATCATCATTGGGAGTTTAACTAGGTTTAACCATTACTGAAGCACTCAGCAACCTTAAATATTAAAATGTTAAAATGCCATGGTTTCTTATGTCAGGGCCTTACATGGTATAAATGGTTCTATTTGTTTAATTATGCTATTAAAAGGAATCAAGCAAGAAGTCTACCCACACTGAGACTGAGAATCAGTGTGACAAATTAGTATTTGTATTCCATAAATATTGTGTATCCCTGTAACATGATTTTTTACAAATTCAATATGCTAGACCACATGGTGCAGTCCATGGGATCAGAATTATGCTGTTTAGATTTCACCGTGGGGTCTGGTTCCAGCTCTTGCTTTGGCTGTGGCATCTGTACTTAGAGGGACTTCCCTGAGCAGCTCCCTGCTGCAGGGACAGTTGGTTTGTGTTTATTTGTGGGCTGAAGCTAAGCACAGATAATTGTGTTCACCAAAGATATTTTCCTCAAATTTTGATAAAGTCAAAATAGAAATTAAACTGGAATTCTGTAGCTGATGGCATTTATAGTAGTTTTTGCTAACACAAATGTTATGATATTTTAAAAATGAAGAAAATTGGCCTTTCTCCCAGAAAGGCAATGCTGGTAGAAATTGGCAGATCTGTTGAAGCATACATATGTAAAATAAAAACAAGTGAAATGACAGCCTCTTTCCTTCTTATACATACACACACACACACACACACACACACACACACACACACACTGCTGTGAAATGCTTAGCAGTGCAGCAGTGATCTCCTCTTTGTGAAATCTCTGAAGTTTAATTTAACAGAATTTCTTAAGCCATTGCCAAGGCTGAATCTAGAGTTTGCAAATGCAGAGTTGAAATGTTTCCAAATGATCGTAAAGACCTGTAGTTGCTGGTTTCTTTTCTAAATGTGCCAAGCTATGTGTGTGTGTGTGTGTGTGTATGCACACATGTGCATGAATGTTGCTTATTGTACTTCTACTAATCCCCAAACAGATTTTCCTACATCTTAATGCTAAGTTCACATAGCATAAGTACCGTGAGAATTCAGACAGAGTGGACAATAAATTTGAATGATTTAGGTATATGTAAAATTCACCAAAAGATTAGACTTTAAATGTTCTCAACACACACACACATACATACATACACACACACACACACACACATACACGTATGCATGCACACATGCACAAAACCATGAAAGGAGATAGATAAATTAACTAAGTTTGATTGTGGTAATCATTTTACAACATATACCTAATATCAAAACATCACAATGTGCACTATGAATATGTATCATTTTTATCTTTTTTTTTTTTCTTGGTTTTTCTCCGGTACCAGGAACCGAACTCACGAACTTGCACTTGCCAGGCAGGCGCTTTGCCGCTGAGCTAAATCCCCAGCCCCTACGTACCATTTTTTAAAAAAATTGTCAATTGTTTCTCAAAAAAGCTGGGGAAAAAGAAAATTAAATTCTAGTAAAATCTTTTAGCCTGAATTATTGTTTGCCTGACTATAAAGATCAAGAAAAGATATTCATTCATTCATTCATTCATTCATTGAACAATTTATCCTGAGCACTTCCATATGCCAGACTCCTTAGGAGGGCTGGTGAGAGACACTTCCATAGTCCTGCTTTCTGGAAACTCACCACTCAGGGAAAAGATGCATCCAAGAGCCAGATTTTACCAGCATCGGGAAAGGAGTGAGAGGTAAAGAAGGAGGATGATCTGGAATCTCCATGAACATCTCTCATGAGCTGAAATTGCTGAAAGAGCAAGGGTTGCACACTTGGCCGAGGAACCAGATGTACTGCTGTCTGGGGAAGAAAGGCAAAAGTCCTGCTTAATAAGTCAGCCAGTGGCCAGGCTCGGGACTCTCACGGGACTGTGTCTTGCTAGGAGGGTCCAGGTCTATAGAGGCAGGTTGTGCAGGGCCTTGTAAAGTGTGCTTGGGCTTTGCAAACAATGTAGTTAATGTAGAAATGACAAAGACTTGGTGAACATGTCTGTCTGTAAAGGTCAGGAAAATCATATCATTTGTTCGTTCACCAGTGGGAATTATATGGTTACTCTTAGCTCTCCCTTTGGAGACCTCAGAACCTGTTATCCATGTTATTTCAGCGATCTCTTGCCAGTACTCCTCTAGTGCTGGCAGGAGGAGCAGAACTCTCAATATAAGGAGTTTTCTTAGCTTCTTTGCCCTTTCCTCACACTCACCCTGACCTCCTCCTCTCCTCTGCCCTCTCCAGCTGCTGTGACACATCGTGAAATAATGGCTCAGGGCTGGACAAATCTGCATTCCTTTCTTCAAAGGTAGTTCTTTCTGATCCCAAAAGTACAGGGGACGAATGGGTTTAGGATTAAGACATACTCAAGATCAGAATTTCAAGTATCCTTCACTGCTTTTGATGGTGGGGTGCATTTGAGAGTTGGGGGCAAGAATGGAGGGGGGGAAAGGGAGGACAAAGATAGAAACTGGGGCTACTAAGGTGTGGATTTGAATTCTAGCTTTCTACTCTCTCATAAATTATGTGACCTTGGGCAACTTAATTTTCAGAGTCCCAGTTTTCTTATTTCAAAATAAGAATAAGAATAGTCTCAGTCTCAGGCAGAGATTGCCAGAATTAAAGGAAATAATATGACTGGGCGTGGAAAGTGTTTAACAGATGTACCATTTGATAGCATGATATGGTAACAACCTGATTTTTATTATTTAGGTTAGAAAAGATTGCATTATAAGTATTTTTAAAAGTTAAAGTGCATATGCTTTCACATATACACACAGAGCAAAAAAATTTTTACTAATAGGATGTGAGAACACAGAGATTTCACAATTGCTTTAGCAGTCATAATACCTTAAAACATGTTAGGAAATGCAGGATGTTCAAATTGTAGGCTTATTTCCTATTTATTTCCCCTTTAAATGATAATAAAAATGTGCATTTTTATATGGAGATGGATTACTTTTTCAATAACATGTTGTAAATATGCAGTAAAATACTAGCAGAACTTTGGTTCCTAACACTGGGTAGGTTACGTGCCATGTCAGAAACCCACGGGAAACCCTGGCGACAAACAAAACTCAAGAGGGGAACGAGTGGCTCCCATTGAATAATCGCTGCTGCCTCTGAAACCTGTTTTCCTGTGACTTCCATTACGCTGATTGCCATAAATAGGCATTACGTGTGAGTACAGTGTGGGAAATGGAGTCTTGGGAAAATCATGTTTGAATATTTGTTTCTGCGTTTACATGCTCCATTGATGAATGAAATAGTAAATATTTAAAGCTCGAAACTCTTTTCATTTCTCCTTCAAAGACCCATTCGGAGCCTATCTGGTCGACGTGGCATTACAGCTCCCCAAGTCATTAATCACTCTTTGTTTGGGCCGGGTGTTATTGTTCAGAATTGTCCAACTCCTGCTCTGGATGGGAGAACACTGAGGCACTGAGTTCTTTGTTCACCACGCTGGTCCCGTGAACGCACCTAGGGGTCCCAGGGCTTGTGTGAAGGGCAACGCATCCAGGCTGTGTTATGTATCTGACAAAATTCAGGAGTCGTGCATACCTTTCAAAATATGAAAAAGAAAAGTGTAAACAAATCATCTGTAATTGTGTGGCTTGACAAATGCCTTGTTGCAGTTTTTGAGATATCATCATAGGAATGGTCACCTTGTAAGAGCTCTGCCTAATTAATTTTAAAATGCACATCAAAATTGAACAAGGAATGTTTTATTGGTGACCCATTATTTTTGAAGATTTATTTGTGCACTGAACAGGCAAGGAGATTGATCTCATTATGCAATATGTAGAAATAAAAGAATTATCAGGAGCACTTGATTTTTTTCAATTTAATTCACAACTTGGAATTATATAGTTAAACTCGTATCCTAGGAGGCCCTACAATACAATCCATCATTAGGAAATATTTAGGGACATTATTGGAGAGCTGTGATAATGTATGGCTTTGTGGATATGTTAATGTGATCTAGGAATAAAAAATAATAACTTTCACCCCCAAATCACATAACGTAAAATATTTTCTGTCAGTGTATGATTTGTAGGTCGCATCCTGCACATATATGTGATATCGGCAGTTCTTTATAAGATGCATACATTTTTATTTTGTTTACCGGTATGCAAGGTACTAAAAAGGATTTTATTTGAAGCACACACTCCAGATTTACAGTATTATATTCAAGTGTATACATTTTCTAGTAACAACAACAACAAAAAAAAACTCCCGTACTGTATCCACACCAGTGACAAATCTGCCAGGAAGTGACTAGTTGATATGCCTTTTTATTACCGCAGCTGCCTTGTTTTTTCTGCTCAAAATAAAAGAAAATCACAGGATCCTTAAAATAATAGCTGGCAGCAGGTAGTTACTGGGAAATGCATGTCCCTGACTCTTCACTTTGTAGCATCCATCCGGATGGCAGATTAGAGGCTGGGATCTGCAGGTCGGTGACAAATACACGGGTAATAGCATTCAGCTTGCCTAACTGTAAAAGTGAATTCACTAGTCCTCTTTGTTTGATTGTCGACCTGACATGTCAGATGAGAAGGGGCCCTTGGATTACCTGCCAAAACAACAGCACAAATAAACGCCAGACACCAGGGCTGCTTGATGTCGAATTACAAACATTGCTCCTATCATCGATTCAAATGGAGCGAATACGTAAAGCTCGCGCTGTTGCTGCCTTAGGTGGAGGGGGCTCTTGCAGCCTACCTGCACCCGGTGGGGTGGGGCTGACAGGAAAAAAGTGCCTTTCGGTACCAGGCTGCTCATTTTCCTTGAGCGAGATGGGAGCCAGGGCTCTGCAAACAGGATGGCAATATTTAGCATTCATTGGTTCTCTTATAAAAGTTCCCAATTGTCTGATGTGACAGGCTCCAGTACTGGAGACACTGAATCTCAAATTGCCTCCTGTAGCATTGCTTGATTTCAGCGAGCGGCAGTTCTGGGGAGAAAAAGAGTCAAACGCATGCATCCTGCGGTGTCTCTTTCTTCATGTATTCCCTTTGCATTTATACGGCGTCCCGCTTAGAAGATTGCAATTGTGGGGAGAGGGTGAGATTTATTGGCTGTGGGGATTTTTTTTTTAGGTGCAAGGATAGACTTACAGGGGTGCTTATTTCATTTCCACCTCATGATGAAGCAAATCCCTTCAATTAATGGCAAGCTTTCTTGCCTTAGGGTTCATCCTGTTTCATAAGACACACAGAGTTCCTCAAAAAAAGACTTACTGGTATTTCTTAAAATATAGAAAAATAATTTTTGTGAAGTTCTTGAAAATCTTTGATTTTGAGCACCCACTCCAGAATGGCTAAACTAAAAATTTTTATGCACAGATATGCAGATGTAAAAACTGCAGGGAAAATGAGTTACATGTATTTGCCCTTGAACTGATGCATTTCTGCACCTGGGGTGGCATCCTCCAGGCTGTAGTTGGACCACCACATTGCACTTTGTTGACCAATAATGAGATGGCCTTCTGTGCAGTGCCACCTGTCTGCCCCATCCTACTGTCTAGAGCATGTTCTAAATGACCTATAGTACAAACCAGAGTCCGAAAAATATCTTAGACTGAGTGACTTAAATGACATTTAGTGTAAGGATTAACTGACCAGTAGCACCCAGGGAAAGATTATTGATAGCTACTTTTGTCTCACAGACTGTCAGCTTTAAAAAATAATTTGCATGCTAAAAATATGCAGCACATTTAAAATACATATTCTCTATTTTTATCCCTCCATTTAAATTTTCTGCCAATAAAAAGTTTTAAATGACTGTAGATAACTATTCTTGCTGGTCTGAATTCCTTAAGAAGAGCAGTCAAAGGCTGTGGGTTGTGATTTCCAGATCAGCGATCATCCCAGCAATATGCCTGGGGTTCCTGAATTTTCAAATAGAGCATAGGTGAAGTTTACATGTGAACATCTGGAATCTGCAGAAAATTTAACAATTGTCTTAACACGCCTAACGGTATGTCACATTATTTTTGAGTGAAGTCTTTCAGCGTCCCAGTGACATCCTTATTCAGCAAACAGACTCTTCAATTTGAGAGCTACATTTAGATCTTTACAAGGAGGTTATAAATGCTAATTTTTCTGTTGCCAATATTGATGATTAAATCATGCTAATTTGCATTGTCTGAGCTAATCACAGGATGACTTATTTACCTGCTATATTTATATGAAGTAGACAGCAACAATTAAGTTTATTTTAACTGTAGTTATTAGAAATATAGTAAATGGTAATATATGCCAGAAGCAAATAAACATATTAGCAGGAAATGTTTAAATGATCTGAGTAGCCCTATGAGCCAGCATAGCAGGTGGTGATATCCTGTTTTTAAATTACATTTCAGCAAGTGAACATAATAAATCCTCCTGTGTTACACATTTCGCTGGTAGGGACTTATACTCACATTATTCTGTTTGACCTCATTCCTGCTAATCACCCTCCCAGTTTTAATAGCTGCCACAGTGAGTGAAACAGCTAATGCAGTATTTCTTGCCGAAAGAGTGCCTGTCAGGCTATTGATGACAAATTAAAATTAATAAAGAAGATCTGTGTTGAATTTGAGGGAATGGAAGAACCGGAGCGTCCACGTGACAACCGTGGCCTCTGGGGCACTCTGTGAAGAATAATGTTTTTGGTGTACGTGCATTGTCTTGAAAGGAACGCTAAAACTGCCAAATCTTTGCCTGGAAGACTTCTTGAAATAGGAGCTGTATTCTTTTAGCCCTCATCACATGTAATTTATCCCTCAGAGAGTTATTTCCCGTTCTGCACACCTTAGCTCTTGCTGTAATAATAGTATGTTTCCAAGGTTCTACAATTTTATTTACCTCAGTAAGAACCTTTATAAGAACAATCACATACACATAGGAGTCCAACAAACACAGTAAATAAGTAAAAGTTCAATACAGCATTTCTGCCTAATGCATCTGCTTCCATTGTAGGGGGTGGGAGTGGAGGGACTCAGACATTTTCTTAAAGAACCAGCTCTGCTGCTTGTTCAAAAAGCAGTTTGCAATTTGGGGTCATTCTGTTCTTACAGAAAATGAAGTCTAATCACAATGAATTTATCCTATCAGCAGTGGCAAAATGAGGAAGCAAAATTCTCCAGAAGATGAGACCGAATATACTAAATAAATATGTTCCTACAGCTTACGTATGTTTCATGTCTACTTATAAATAGCATGTTCATTAAAAGCAAAAGAAAGATTCCACTGGGAAAATAGGAGCAAGTGGAAGGCGACACACCATCTGGGGCTGTGTGGGGAGGCTGTTCTGAGATGCTGAATTCAATGAATATGGCAAGGTGATATCATTGTAGCTGTGAAGACAGTCGCTGGTGTCCCCAAATCAGTGGATGAAATTTTGACTGTACCCAAGAGACTCACTGCAGAGATCGAGTTGCCTCTTTCCCAAAAAGGGTGGCCTGGTGGGGTCAATGTGCAAGTTGTGGGCAGGTCAGCTTAGTAAGCACCTCATGTTATGGCTGCCCTGGAAAGAGCAAAGGAAGAATAAGTGGAACAAAGCCACCACTCCCAGGTTTCTTCTAGAAATCTAGTGGAACCCCACAGTTATCCACTCTGTCTGAGAATGAGCCATTGCAGAGCACCAGCTTTATAGGAGTCAGGAGCCACTGTCCTGACCCGCTGAGCCTCAGGACTGTCCAGGCCTTGGTGTGTCCCAGATTTCTCATTGCATCCGATTCAACTCCAAGCATTCCATGGAGAAGGACAGTGGGGAGTTGCCCTTTCTTGCAGGTCCAGATTCCTGGGATGATGTAGCTACACACCATGGAGACCCCTTTCAAGACTGTAGCCCATCTCTTAAAGCCTGCTCTGTGCTCCTGACATGGTGCTGCCTTGTCTAGTCTCCTGGGCCACTCACCAGACTCAAAGGCCTGTGTAGCCTCAGCTATGCTTGTTAATGGTCATTTTCCTCAGCAGGCTCTGTGCATCACCTCAGCCTGCTCCTTCTCAATGGTGCTGTGAGCCTTGGTACACACCATTGTGTCCCCAAGCTGGAATCATACTCGGTAAAGACTTAACCATTCACTAAAGGACCTGGACATGTGCCTATTTGGATGGACCTACTATTTATTCTTTTCCCTTTCTTCCTTGAATGGGACCTGGGCCACGCCTACACTCAAAATGACATAAGGTACTTGAGATATAGGCTATATCAACAGGGAAAAAGGGAATTTGCAGTTTAGACATTCAAGCAGCAGTCTGTTACCAGATTTAAAGTCTCTGCCTCATTTCTTTAAAAGTTCATACAAGGGCTTAAATACAAACTGACTGCAAATTTTAACTGAATACAAGCTCACCATCTTTTACCTTTTGCCCAAACGTTTAACAGTAGCCTGATATGTTTTATGCATCATGGTTGTGTGTTCCTTCTGTTGAATAGCTGGCCGTCTACTTAACAGGTGCACAGAATGATGCTGTGCATTCATCTCCATCCTGAAACATGGAATTATTTTAATATGGATTAAAAGGGCTGACACCTTGAATAATTGAGAGGAGGTCCTTTGCAATTCATAGGGTTGACATATACTAGTCAAATTGCTCTGTCTCTGAGTTGTAAAATAAAAATACAGAAAATGAGGAATTAATTCAATTAAACATTTTCCCACCCACATTTTACCTTTCCTCACTGCTCTGGGGAATAATTTATGAAATGCATATCACCAGAAGACTTATTTTTGCCATTATTTTTAACTTAATGAGTATACCTTGCACATCAGAGAAAAAGAACAAAGGTTAAATTTTACATTAACAGCACATTGCAACATAGTATGCAAATATCTATATGCAAATATAAAGCCCTTGGAAGATAAATGTGTTATATTTTTAACCAGTTAACTATGACTGTGAAGTATTGTGTGAGATATTCAGTGGTTTCATTTTTATATCTTTCTTGTAAATAATGCATAAAGTATGTAGATGGTGTCAAAATATGATTAAGCTATTAGCTTTATAGTTTCCATAGTTAAGAATGTGTTCAGCATGGAGCCCCTAATAACTCATTTCTAAAGGCAGCAACCATTATGAAATATTTCTTGTTCAAGTGAACGTTATCATGTGACATAATGATTTTGCTTAAAACCAAGTTAAATGAGGAGTAAAATTAAACAATATTGCATGAATTGTGTTTGACTAATTTTGTGTCACATTATATTAGCCAAGCTTTCAGAATATGTGTTAATGACAAATAGTGTAAGCCCCCAACATACTTTATATGTCTGTACAACCACCCTTAAGTCATTAGCTCTTTAAAGGTTCATTTTGTTTGCAGTTTTTGTAGCCAGTGGCTTTTCCTGATTATTTTTGCTCATGAAAGTGGATGCAATTCAGAAATAAATTTTACATATGTTGCAGGGACTTAATTTTAGTAACAAGGGCATGGCTTTTATAAGAAAGCAAAACCAATCACTTGAAAACTTGGGAACTCCAAGGAGATAAGTGTTACTTCTAAACTAGACATCATAACAAGTTTTTAAGATAGGAGAGACAGTCTTAAAAGAACCATCTTCCCTAGCAGGCTTAAATAAAAATTTGGTGGCAAGACAAAATGATTGTCAACTTTGCAACCCCCTGCAACCTCCTCTAGGGATAACAATGTCTTTAAGCCGTTATTACTAGGCTGACCACTTACTGTGTGATGTTAGAGGTGGCCTGATGTTGTTACTGGTAAATTCTCTGTGATTTGGCCTGCAGGCCACCCTGACCCTACGCTGCAGAGCGTGGCGGGCAATGCTGCCTTTGGTGAGTCTGCCACAGAAGGAGTGGGGCTCCAGAGCAGCAGACAGGAGTGTGCATAATGTTTACACGTGCTGTCTGAAAGGAGAGCTTGACCTTTACCCAGAGCGGTGGCAACCTCCATGTAGTCATAACTATGATCTTTGCTGCTCATATAAAGGGATTTAAAGTGTTGGGAAACACCATGTATGGAGTAATAAAACTGACCAAGTATGAAACAAACATCATGTAGGTGTCGATGCTATTTTCCCAAATGCTTGCAATCTCATAGTACTTTCATGACGAGCAGGGCTCATGAGGCGACAGGCAGGCTGCTGTAGGTAACAATGACTAATAGAAATGGAGGGAACTAAATGCCGCCTGCCTGTGTGCCAGCTTGCACAACTGTGTGCATGTGTGAGTGTATAAGTTGGTATGGAAAGGGGCACAATCCAGACACCCAAGGCTGGATGGCAGGATGAGAAGCTTGAGAGACATCAGTAGAATCAGTGAGATGGTGCCACTGTTTTCCCTATAAAATTCCCTGGAACACAGTGGAACCTCACAGTATTTAAAAGTTTGCAGGCAGAAGGAGCGCCATGACAACTTAAAGGACTTCAGTTTTAGTTACTAGGAGAACACTTATAGAGTTTAAGCTTTTTTGGCTGAATTTAATTAAGTGAATTGCTATTAGGTGCTGAGATTTTCTAAATGTAAGTGTGTTTGTTAAAATGTTTTCCTTCTTTTATCTTTAAAATAAAAAAAAAAGAGGCAATGGATCAGTAATCGGATGCTGATGTCAGGAAGTAGGTGGTGGCTCAATGTCTGCTTTGCCTGGGGGGTGAGAAGTTTGCCCCGGGGGATAGGTGTGACTTGTGACCTGTAGCTTCAAGGACTCAGGAGAGAATTGAAGACCTGATGTGTCAACAGAGCACAATATCAAAAGAGGAGGAAGACCCACATTTTGAGGGAAGTATTGTGTTATGACAATTAAATACATATATCTAATATCAGTATGTCTTCTAAGGCATTTCCTAATCTAGCCAGTGTGAGCACATCTGTCCAGATAAACATGTGTTTCTTTTTGTAACAAATGAGACCCCTTTTAAGCTTGCTTGCTGTTTTTTCTCTATAGCACAGATGGATATCTTCATCCTGGTTCCCAGTAGTGAACACTCCACCAAGTGGGCAGAGGTTTAGATGGATTATGATCTTTCATTACCATAAATAATACTGAAACCATAAAAAATATCCACATGTATTCACATCCACATGGATTTTTGTGGAAGTATTTCTGTGGGCTAACATGGAATTTGTTCCACTAAAAGGTGAACATTTTATTGGATATTGCAAAAGATCCCTCAACATAGTTTCCAGATGGAGTCCAGCCAGCAATGATCAAAATTTCTAGATTCCCCCCAATCTTTATCAACATTAAATTTTATCACCTTTGTTAAACTTTGCCAACATACTATGTGCAAACAGGCATTGCCTGTAGCTGACAGCTCCTTTTCTGCCCACTTTTTCTCTGGGAGGAGTGTGTGTATGCTGGTTTCTGAATGTCTATTTTACACATGGATCTGAGGTCTCTTCAGTACCCATGATGTCAGTTCTCACATGTGTGTTCCGACCCCCAAGTCCACGTGGGGAGCTCTAGTTTCTCTCATGGTTCTGATGTCCCTTCTCACCCTGCACCTTTGACTTACACTTCACATATGTATAGATGGACCTTTCATCTGCCTGGCTAATCTTGTCTTGCTGATGTTGGTATTCAGTAAGTAGCTGGTGAATGATTACTTGAATAGATACAAGGATATTAGGGGACAGAAGAGGCAAGATTTAAATTTTTCTACGGTTCTTTGTCAATTTTGTATTATATATAGTATTATATCTTTAGAAAACCATTTTTCTGCTTCCTTTTTCACTTATAGAACAGAATTGGTTTTACATAATGCACCATTATTTAAGTAGTCTCCATTTTAAAAAGCTTCCACATGTTAATTTAACATTTGGAAAAAACTCCAACCAAAAGATGTTATTCAAAAAGAATGCACGGTGCTTACACCTTTCCTCCCTGCATGCACTGGAACTGTCCCATAGGCAGACTGGGAAGCTGTTTCTTCTCTTCTGCAGGACTTTCCATATTTGACACAAAGCCAATAGTCTTTGGATGTGATCTTTAATTTTAGGAAAGTATACAAGTATGTAATAACAGACAGAAATTGTAATACCATTTTAACCAGCCATATAAATTAAAAAATCAATCAGATTAATATGTAAAGTAAAAAGATGTTTGGTAAAAACTGATGCCCAAGAGAAGAGGATTTGTTCATTAAATTACAG
Organism: Chinchilla lanigera; assembly: GCF_000276665.1. Taxonomy (NCBI): domain Eukaryota; kingdom Metazoa; phylum Chordata; class Mammalia; order Rodentia; family Chinchillidae; genus Chinchilla; species Chinchilla lanigera. The sequence goes on along the minus strand of NW_004955477.1, from coordinate 7,030,773 downwards.
TATGCCAGACAGTGGAATATACACAGTCATTCTGAATGTATGTATGTATGAATACACAGGTATGTTATACACACATTATCATATAAATGTATACATATATATTAAGAAATTTTCACAATATACTGTTTAAAAAGCAAGTTACAAAACTTTATGTAGAATATGGCTCATTTTCTATATGTACATATCAATATGCATCTGTACACATTAAGTCTAAAGACATATATACCAAAATGTCAAGTATAGTTACCTCTTAGCATTATTTATAATCTTTCTACTAGGACAATATGTTAATGAATAAAAAAGGCAATTTAAATAAAAAGTGCTTACAGGGTCTATTATTAGCAAATCACTTGATATGTTGATCAGTGAAAAGGCCTGCACTGGTAAAACCATGTTTAAATTCTAGTCTTCTGGTTCCCCAAATTTGAACAAAAGAAAAAGACTACAAATCTAAATTCTTTCCTCAGCCTTGTGTCCCCCTCCAGGCTGTGTATTATTTCCTCCTTCACTTTGTAAAGAGCTCCTTCCTGGAGCACACCTGCTGCCGGCTTCCCCAGCTGTGCAAAATGGCTCTTGCAACCTGGATTCTGCTCTTCGTGCCAGGTTCAGACCTTCGTGTGTGCTGTCTAAAACTCTCTCTGTGGCCCCCATCCTGCTCTGTCCTCTTGGCCTTGGTGACTACACTACACTCTTTTCTTGTCTGGCTCCTGCTATGGATTGAGTTGTGTTGATCCTAAAAGACATGTTAAAGTCCTAACCTTTGTATCTGTGAATGTGACCTTTTTTGGAAAAATGATCTTTGCAGAAGCAACCAGGTTAAGATGAGGTCATACTGGCTCAAGCTGAGCCCTGATCTAGGATGCCTGGCATCCTTACAAGAAGGGGATTAGGATACAGGCACAAAAGGAGATGGCCACATGAAGACAGAGGCAGAAACTGGAGTGATGTACCACAAGCAAAGGAAAGCCTAGTGCTACCAGAAGCTGGAAGAGACAAGGGAGGGTCCTCCCCTTGATACTTTGGAGGAAGCTTGGTCCTGCTGATACTTGAATTGGACTTCTGCCTCCAGAACTTTAAGAGAACAAGTGTCTGTTGCTTTAAGCCCCCAGTTTGCAGTAATTTGTTATGGCAGTCACAGGAAATGGATACAACTCCTGAGGCATTGTGGGCATTGGTGACACTAGTCTTGCTTCAGGTTACTTTCTCTTTTGTGTTGAGTATATGGGAACACAAACAGGCTTTGCTTTTATTGATATGTCTAGGAATTTAACCTTATAATGTATAAGAAGTAAAAATGTTTCATCCTTTGGGCAATGCAGGGCTTGCTTGTTTTGGGCGTTACTTCCTTGGGGTTCCATGAAGGGAGTCCTGTGACCAGATCTCAGCAGGAGCAGAAGTGGTTGGAGGAGACAAAGGAAGGGTCCACTGGGGAAATGGACCCTGTCTGAAGTTGGGCTGTATCTTATACCTTGGGGAACAGGACCCAGAAATAATTAGTATCAACGAAGAATAAAGTGATGCATTTAAATTTCTTGTCTCCCAAAGAATGCTTCTTGGAGCTGATACTGGCCTCAGACATTGCTGTGACCCAGGAACTTCTCTCAGAAACTATCCCAGTGGCCATGGTGCAACCACGGGGAGACTGATTATTAAACACTTTAAGGGGAATGGTAGGGACTTCAAGCCTGTTTAAAATGTTATATTGGTGCCTGCGTCCTTGTATTAGGCCTTCATTTAAAAAATCATTTTCCCTCCCAAACTGAAGTCACACTTATTTCTCTTTACTTCTCCCCCGTCCACCATCCCAATACTTGGGAGTGAACCCAGGCCTTTTGCACTGAGTTACATTCTCTGCATTCCCAGCCCTTTTCATTTTCATTTTTAAATTTTGAGACAGGCTCTTGCTAAGCTGCTAAACTGCCTAGGCTGGGCTTGAACTTTCAGTCCTCCTTCCTCTGCCCTGCAGAGTGCTGGGACACACTTATTTCTTAAGCAAAATTTGAAGAATATAGGGAAACACAAAGACCTTGTAGACCCCCACAGATGACTCTTTGACAGATACCTGTGGCCTGAGCATGACCTTGGCCCAACATCCTCCCTGACTCCCCTAGCTATCACAGTCCCAGCCCCACTCCTGTGGCTCTTTAGGGCTCCCTCACTACAAGTGATGAATTGCCTTTTCTCCTTTTTAGGAGCATGTAAGAGAATGAGTAGTAACGTCTTGCTTTGCTTTTGTTATTATATTTACAATTAGAACCCTAGTAAGAGTGCCCAGTGTAGTATCTCTCCAAGTACAATCTGGGGAGGCCTCTGATCCCCAAGACACTCTCAGAGGTTCACAGGTCAAAATTATTGTCTTTACACTAGGTCAAAACTAGTTTTAAGACAACTAAAATTTTTTTTTACTTTCAGTATCTCTTGAACATACAGTGGAATTTTCCAGAGTCTACATGAAGTGTAATATCACAAGAAATTGAATGCAGAAGCAGATAGGAGAATCCAGTTGTCTTCTATTAAGCTGACTTACAGAGATTTGCAAATATGTAAAATAGCATCACTCTTCACGATGTTCACGTGCCTTTATTCTTATTGATAGAAAAAGGAAGTAATGAAGTAGTCCTTTTTAAATTATCAATTTTAGCTTTTAGCACGATGAATAAATAGATATAAGCACACATAAACCAAAGCTCTTAGTGGTTCTCAATACTTTTCAAGAATATGAAGGGATTCTGAGCCCAGAAAGTTGGAAAACTGCTGGTCTAGGCTGTAGCTGGTCTTAAAAATACTTGGTAAGCAGTGGGATGGCTAACTCTCAAGTTTAATGCCCCTTCCAGTTTTCCTTATATGTATTTAACATTGTTATAATTTTGTCTTTTGCTTTTTTCCATGAAACCTACAAACTGAAGTCAATTTCCATGCTACTAAAAATTCTGTATGGTCATCCTTGGGTGTTCATAGTTTCTTATGGTATAGTATTTGATTAAGCCCTCTGTATGGAAAAACCCATCAACCTGTAATAAGTTACTGGTTTGGGGTATACATATATGTTTTGCCCCTTAAGTATTTATTTTCCTGAAATCAATATGACTTAAAAACAGTTTGTAAGGTCCCAGGTTTTAGAACAGGTTGGGAACAGGACAGATTGGGGTTACCAGGCAGTAGGACAGGGAGTGGTGGTGGGTGGAGGAGGAGAAGATACCCAGAGACACAGAGGTGAGACTACACAGAGGTGTGTAGGGCCCTGAGAGCTCAGCATATTGTGGGTGTGCAAGGGTTTGGTTTATAGGTGATGGGAAACCACACAGAACAGTCAACAAACTGCAGGCCTCAGGCTAAGCCCAGCCAGCTGCCTGTTTCTAAGTAAAGTATTAAACACAGCCATGCTGATTTGTTTGCATACCACTACTTTTGCACTGAGGTGCCAGAGTTGGGCTGCAGAGGCATGAAGAGAGGGGCCAACCACACCTAACATACTTAAATCTGATGCTTTACAGCAGAAGTTTGTTGACTTCAGGTTAGAGAGTCTCAATCTCAGGAGAGTCCTCGGTTATTCTTGGGAGCTGTGATTTGTCCTGATGGCAATGGGGAGCCATGGACTGGTTTTAGGGAGGAGAATGAGCAGAATGGATTTGCAGCTGGGAAGCTCTCTGTGAACACGTGGTTAGTGAGGGTAGTTGTGTGAAGGTAGTACATCAGAGGAGAGACTGCAAGACTAGACCAGAGGAGCTGCTGAGTTTGGGGATGGAGAAACGAAGAGCTCTGAGATGTGGCTGGTACTTAGAACAGGCAGTACAAGGTCAGAATGGGCTGCATGTGTGGAGTGTGGTGAGGGACAATGTATTAGTGACTGTAAGGTCCTGGCTCAGAGAATGGCCATAGGACAAAGGAATGAGGTGGTCATGGGTGATCACTTTAGTCTGAGGCTGCTGGTCATGGAGCGCTATCCTGAGGCCACTGGGGAGAAAGGCAGTTTAGAATTTATCAGCCTGCAGATGATAGTACAGAGGAAGGGAAGGGTCAGATGAAACCCTGAGAAGGGCCAAACTTGTGAGAAGAGTCAGAGCAAAAGGGGTGAGGGAGGGAGGAAGGGCATAGGGAATGTGAATGTCAAAAATCAAGTTTGTCCGCGAAGATGATCCCTAGTCAGTCACACGTGCTGTAGAGATGCCTAAGAAGAAAAGGGCTCCCTGGTTTCTTTCAGGTTTAGTCTCCAGGAGGTTGCTATGAGCCTTAGGGATACTTGGGTCTGTTGATCCAGTAATGCTAAAGTGAGTCCCTTATTTTTCTGGCTAGGTAGGTCTTCTTTTTCTCCAAGGCCACTGATCAACAGGGATCATCAGGCCTGTGGTTTGATTGAGACCTGGAGGCCTCTTTTTCCACTTAGTCCTCGAGGTCACTGGTGATTTCTCCAGTTCTCACAAGGCTGGGTAGAGCTTGCCCTGTGCAAAGCAAAAGGAGGAAAACACCTATCAGAAACAGAGAAAACTTTTGAAGCTATGGATCAGAGCTATGTGACAGACTTTCTGCCATGAGAGAAATACTAGAAATGTTTGCACTGTTTAGTACAGTATCTACCAGCCACTCGAAGCTTCTGACCACTTGCAATGGTTCTAGTACAACTGATAGGCTACATTTTACAATGGATTTATTTTGAGCTCATTAGGATTAAAATTTAAATACCATATGGGATAAGAGGCTGTGCTGTATTGGACGGCACAGTTGAAGATAAATTCTTCAGGGGTGAGAGTTTTTCTTTAAATAAGAATATATGATATTGACTTCAAGTAATTACTCTTTTAACACTCCTCTTTCAGTGTGCTGAGGATGTGTTCACAAGCCTGACACTCAGATATGTTGGCATATCAAAGCAATTATGCCGTTCTATTTATCTAGGAGCCCATTTAGACAAATTCTGAGTGCGCAGGGATTTGCAAGGAGAGGGTGCAGCATATTAAGTGGAGAAGTTTTACCTTCGATCCTTTCTTGAATCAACTCTGAAGACGACTGTATTACGATTTTATCTGAGCACAATCTATGACATCCCAGATGCCCCGTGGCCTGGGCTCCTGTGCTGGCAAGGTGGCAGAGGTGAAAAGAGATGTTATGCTACGACGACCTTTCAGGGCTTCTAGCTGCCCTGGCCCCAAGCAAGGAACAGGCACATTCCTCTTCCTGGGAGGAAGGTCAGTGAGTAGAGCACTGCTTTTATGTTTTTGGGTGTAACTGAAGTGCCATGTCATCCTCCAGCTTGCCTCTATGGGGCAGTTTTCTCCTCCCTTCTTGGCTCCTCATCAACCCCAAAACATGGTTGATAGGGTTAAAGTGTCAATTCTAAGAAATCTTTATTTTTAGCCTATAGTTTCCCTGTGAAGTTGAGTGGTAAGGGGCATTACCTCCTCTCTGTGGGTGAGGAAGGAGGAAAATAGCTAGCTGGGTGTCAGAGAGGTTTGTTCTCATGCACAGGGAGGACCTGCGCCCATCACCATCATTGCATGTCTCTCCTGCACGCCCTCACCTCCAGTGCTCAAATCCACAAAGCTCAGAAAAAGAGTGTCTTTCTTGTGCCTGGGTCCCAAACTCAGTGGTGGCTCAAACTGACCTGAGTTAATATGATATTCTTTAGGGTCTCTATCAGTTCGCCTTGTGTCAGTACTCCTACGTCACTGCTGAAGTATGCAACGTCTTGGTCACGGCCGGCTCTGCAGGATGAACGTGTGGTGCCCAGGGCCCTAAGAACTCCTTAAATCTTATACCCTAAGTACCATTTTTGTCTTACCCCGGTGCCTTCCTGTGATTGATGCCACCCCATGCTCACTGTGGAATTCATGCAATATGTTCAAGAATTTGTTACATATTATATGTAATCTCCTATCAATATAATTTATATCACATAAAATATATGCCCACATCACTCTTTTACAATATGAAAACTTTGAATTTCAAAAGACATCTGGTCAAAGAGTTTTTGGTGAGCACTTTTGGACTTATCTTAAAACTATCCACTGGGGTCTGGAGCTTCACTCACAGTCATCTTTGCCCATCCCTCACAAGTGACAGAGTACCTAACACACAGTAGATGCGTACTGGTGTGTAATGCATGTTGGCTGATAGAAAGCATGTGTCTGACCTATTTCTAATGATGGTAGTGGCATAGCCTGGGACCACGGTGGTAGGGCTTCAGTACTGATAAGGGCTGGGGAGCTTCGATCAAAGGAGTATGGAGAGCCCTCTTCATTAGAAAATCATCACATTTGGAGGGCACTTGCAGTAAATTCAACAGTGATCAGGGTCAGTCCCAAGAGATTCAAGAACAGAAGGTTCAAGACAGTGTATTTAATCAACACAGCTCAGATGAGGAGGTTGGAAGTAGACACAGACCTCAGCACTAGGAAGAGGACTGGAACAGGATTGCCAGATTTAGTAAAGAACAATACAGAGTTTTCTCATTGAGTTTCAGATCAATGAGAAATATTTTAGTATACATATGTCCTAGATACTTTATAAATGAAGGTAGGTCAATAAAAATGATCTGCATTTCATGTGAGATTCATGTTTACCTGGTATCTTGGGTATTTTCTGGCCATTCTGGGCTGTGAGGGGCTGGAAAAGAAGGTCAGGCCCTTAACCATTTACAGAACTGGAAAGGAGGAGAGCAGTCCAAATAGAGGTTAGGGAGCAGCCTCGCCAGACCCAAGAGGGTGCCAGGGTACCCAGTCCGTTTTGGGGCACTACCCATGACTCCTTCTACCCAGGCACTAGTTGGTGGGCACAGAGCAATTCTCAGCTTGAATGAAAGAGAAGACTCAGACATGCCAGGCTTGCTCCACAATGACTGAGAACTTAAGTGGCTGATTAGGTCCACATGTAGCACCATCATGGCCAATTCTGGGGTGCAAACACAGCTGCAGGACGTGTGGCAGGTGTGCCACAGCTCCAACTCTGCCATCTGTCTTCTCAGGTTTAGGGACTGGGTTCATCCTTCCATGATAGCAGGAAGTGCACCTGCTGATGCTGGTGAGATGAGGTCCCAGGAGCCCAGGTTATTCCCCCTCTACTCAGAACACCTGTGCTCAGGGCGCCTCTGAATCTGCCCCAAAGCAACGTCCATGTACTTAGAGGCTGACTCTCCTCAGCTAATTCAGAGTTGTGATTTTTTTTCTCCAATTACCTTATTCTAGGCAAATCCTGCGCAGCTAATATTGTTAGCCTGCGAACCAAAGATTGGCTGTACCTGAGCATTTTCCTCTCTATTGCAGAATGTAATTGCAATGTTAAGTCAAAACTAAACCCTCGGCAGAAGGTGTCTGTCAACCTGCTTTAAGGCTGTCCTCAGAGCCAATTTAAATGCCTTTGCAAGTTACATGCAACTAGTCTGGGTTGATTTTTCCAGATGGTGGTAGCATTTTTCAGAAGCACCAATGTTAAATTGATATTGTATGACATGGTACAAAACCTTAGGATGTCTTCATTGGAGTTACAGAATTCGACTCACTGTGGGGACTTGATTCTGCCCAAAGCACTGTAGAGCAGGCGGCCACTGTATTTGTATGAGTCTCTCAGGCTCCATAGATCGGGAACTGCTCTTATTGTTTAGCTAAAGAACGTGCTCCACTGTCTCTGCTATGGGCATGAATCTAAGACAAATGAACAAAGCCTGATTCCATAGAGTTAAATGATGTCCTTGGTCTGTCCCCAAACCACCTCTGGGATGCCCCCAATGTGATGTCTCCACATGACCTGTGCATTTGGTGGCTGTGGGCTCAGCCTGGCAGTACCCACATGCTGCATATAATGGCACCACTCTCTCCTACCCAAGAAATGTAGAGTGCTGTCCCTGTCTTCACTGCCCCACTCAGAATGGTAAATGTGGCTCTCAGGAATAAATTACTGTGCATCTTGCACCACCAAAACTGTGAAGGGGACAGAGATTCCTCTGACGTGTTGTTTTAATGCTTCAAGGAGCTTCCCACACACTGGGGGCCTGGCAGCAGCATCCTCCTCCGGGATGCAGTGACATTATGATTGAATGGCTCAACCGGTGTGAACAGGAAGCAGAAGGCATTAGGAGGAGCCGCTCACAAACTGAAGTGTCCCAGTGTGAGATCTCCCTGAAGAAAAACAGACTGAGCTTGGAGAAGTGAGAAACGCCTCAGAGATTTTGGGCTTGGCTGTGGGGTGGTGAATAGGATGGGGAAGAGGCTGGGCTTCACCAGAAGTAGACATACTGCCATTCAGTGCACGGAGTTCCTCCTAGATTACGTTTCTTCACCACTGAGTGGCCCCAGCCACTCAGTGCTTCTCTGTGCAAACTTCAGAACTCCCCAAAGCAGGGTTCCAGGATGTCTGTCCCACAGCCACAGTCTATTCTGACTGGCTGCTGAACACATGCTTTGTCATCAGGAGGACCTCTGAGGGAGAGAAGATAGGTGAAGACATACCACACAGTCCGTGCCCTGAACACCCATGCAGAGACTGTGTGTAGCTCAGGCTTCTGCCTGCTCCCAGTAGGCACTAGCCATTTCTGAGTCAGGACTCTGCCCCACCTTGTCCTCTCAGTTGCCCTGCCAGGTAGCTGTTTGCTGTTGTGACTGTATTTTTTAAAGGCAATTTTTAGTTTTCAGAACACTGATTGGCAAGTACAAGGAGTTCTTGTATATGTTCTCTTTTCCTCATCCAGCTTTCCCTGTTATTAACATTTGCTTTAGTGGGGTATATTGGTTACAGTTGAGGAGCTGGTTAGTACAATAATAATAACAAGAGCTTACATTAAGGCTCACTTATGTGCTATCTAGGGGGTTGGGCAGTTGTGCAACATTGTGTACCTATTTTTGCACTTTCATACACAGTTTTTTGACTGCATTAAAAATCCCCCGTGTACGACCTGGTCATCCCGCTCCCCTCAACCATGACCACCGCTAGTCTTTTGCTGTCTCCATAATTTTGCCTCCTTCAGAATGTCATAGCTAGAATGAGGTACAGGAGCAGTTTCAAAGTGGCTTCCTTTGCTAAGCAACATGCATGGAAGTTTCCTGCATTTGGGGGCACTGTATGTCATTATTTTGTTGCAGATTACTAGTCCATTGTACAGATGTACCCCCAGTTTGCTTATTTCTGAAGTAGCTATTTTCATTTTTTTTTTATAGATGAGGAAACTGAGATTGCTTAAATGTTTTGCCCTTTTTTTTTTTTTTTCCTCCGGTACTGGGAACCGAACTCACGACCTTGTGCTTGCCAGGCAGGCGCTTTTGCCACTGAGCTAAATCCCCAGCCCGTTTTGCCCTTAAGTTACATGGCTCTGGAGAAATATAAATGGGATTTGAATTCAACCTTTTTCTTTGGCTCACTCCATCTTGGACAGGAGGAATCCAAATTTCCATCAGTCATTTATTTTCCACTTCAGGATGAGTGTCAGTGAGTGGTCTTTAACTGCTTTTTTTCTGTAAAAGTTTCTAAATTGATCTGATTTTATTTTATTTTTAAAATTTTTATTAGTACATGTTTGTATTCATAATGATTTCACTCATTGTGGGGCGTTGGTACGTGTACATAACAATCTTCTGCTTTCCCTTTCCCCCTTTTAATTAATACATGTTTGTGGTACATCATGAGTACATTCATTGTGGCTATTTGATACAGGTACATGATACATCTTAATTCTTTTGATATCCACTTGTCCCCCCCTCGCCTCATCCCATCCATTTCTTAGTTCCCTTCCCAACTGCCAAAGATCTATCTCCATAAATCCTATAGTCTATGTTTCATTGTGCTTTGATTTATATTTTGGGTTTCTCATATAAAAGAAACCATATGATTTTTAAGCTGTGTGTTTGATTTATTGCACTTAACATTATGTTTTCAAGATACATCCCTTTTCCTACAAATGACTCAAGTTTACGCTTCTTTATGGCACAGTAGCACTCCATGTGTATAACTACCACATTTTCTTTATCCATTCATCTGTTGATGGACATGTAGATGTAGGCTGCTTTCATGATTTACCTATTATAAATGGTGCCTCTATAAACATGGAGATTATATATATATCACTGTAATATGGCATCTTTAATTCTTTTGGGAAGATACCTAGAAGAGGAATTGTTGGGTGGAATTCAATTTCTATTTTAAAGTTATTTTTTAGAAAACTCCATGCTGATTTTGTTAGTGGTTATACTAGTTTATATTCCCACCAACAGTGCAGGAGAGTTTCTTTTCCCAGACATCTTTGCCAGCATTTGTTATTATTTGCTTTTTTGATGATGGCTATTCTTTCAGTGTTGTTTTAATTTGCACTTCTCTAATGACTGTAGATATTGAACCTGTTGTCATGCATTAACTGGCCATTTGTACTTCTTCTGAGAAGTGTCTATTCAATTCAGTTGCCCATTTTTAGATTGAGGCTTTTATTCTAAGATGAGGTGTTTGCAGCACTCTGTGTAGCAGGTGAAGGAAGTGTGGGGTACATGGAACAGGGCAGAACCTGCTGTTTCAAGGATGACCCCTCCCAACCTCTGAGTGCCTACACCACCCCTAGGTACACAGGCAGCAGTGACAGAGCACCGATGCCCATGGAGGGACCAATAACTTGCCTGAAGGAAGTTGTCTGGTCCTTGTGATTGTTCTTGTGTTGGGATGTGGGACATCTGAAGGAGAATGAATCACGTAAAACTTGGCACCTAGCTCTTCCCCTTCTGTGCTAAGGAAAGCCTCTGGAATTATCTGCACAGCATTCTCTTTCTCTTTTTCATCCTCAAGTTAGAGTTGGGAGCCTATATTAGGATCTCAGATTTCACCATCAAAAAAGCTTTAAGTATTTTAGCAGAAACCTCTGGATCAAATTGATCTCCTTGACACCACAGCCTCCCCGATCCTGTGCTGAGCTGCAGAGAGATGCATGCTGAGTAGCAGTTTGCAGATACCTTGTGGTGTGTGTTTCTACTTGCTTTGCTCAGCCACCCAGACTTAGCTATTTAGGTTTCCCTCATAAATCAGCCACTCTGAGCATCTTAATCATCTCCTTCCAGTTTGTCTATAGCTCTCTGCCCTCCAAGAAATAAATTACCTGCAATTACTTAAAGTTAGTAATTGAATTTATTTTAGTGGTAGAGAGAAAATTTATCCATTTTGCCAGTAATTTGTAGTCATTTTTAGTAATTGATAGTAATTTTCTAGTAAATACTAATTAAATGTTTCACTAAGTAAAAGAAGTATAGAGTAATGTATTCACTAACCATTAGTATTTCCAATTTATCTTTATACCAGCAAGTGATTTAGGTTCCGTTGATAGGATCTAGTGGAATTATTCTTGTGTGTTAAGCTTTAAAAAAGCAACTGTGGCATTGAAGTAAGGGATGTATCCTCAGTAATATGCTACCATATTACAGATGGGGAAACAGAGGCAGAGTAAGACCTCGGTGCTTGTCTAGAATCAGCCACATCGTCAAAATAAAGATGGAGGGGCCGGGGATATAGCTCAGTGGCACAGTGCCTGCCTGGCAAGTGCAAGATCCTGAGTTAGATTCCCAGTGCAAAAACAAAAAGCAGAAAAAACCCTAAAAACAAAGTAAAGATGGGGCCCCCGGACCTCAGTTGACTCCATTTGGCCTCTGAGAGGATGGTACTGGATTCAGAGAAATGGGCCCCAAAACAAGGGTTCTTGGTGCCCTGGGGGGGCCTAGCCAGGATGCCTTCTTCCTGCATGTACACTATGGGTTTATCTGTATCTAGGTCCTCAGGAGCCTTAACAGTATCTTGGGCCTCTCTGAAGATGTGTCTATTTCCCAAGTGGGTCAGTAACTGAAATTTGGAACAATGATTACAGTATTCATTTGATCAAAAAGATCCACCAGTCCTTACAATGTGTTAGGCACTTAGTTTTTAACTGGTAAGTTATTTTTTTCCTTTTAAAACAAGTCACCATAAATTCACTGGTAAAGTGAGTATGAGGGTCTTATACACTTAAAATACACAGCGTTGAAACCATTTGTTTTGCCCTGTGTTTCTGGACAGGGCCTCAAAGCATGTTTATTGGGTGAAAGAGAAGTGGTGATTTTCTCCAGGACATGCTCCTAGTTAGAAAATAATATCCCTCTAGAATTAATTAATTAATGGGAGTTGATACAATTAACAAATACTGAGCAACAAATTCTACAGAGGCGTTATTCTCTAATTAGTGTTGCGGCTTCGGGGGGTGTGTAGCCTCCCAAGCTTCCATTTCCTGACCAGTAAACTGAGGGGTTAACTGAAACTTCCTGCTAGGACCCATCTTTCTGGTTGTAGTTTTAAAAAGGAAAACACTTTTAAAAATACATTTTACTGTTTATTTATAATGTGATACACTGTCATGAAGAATATTTTTAAGCCTAAACAAAGAAGGCATCAAAATTAAATTTGATGAAAGCATGGGTATATTTTCTTTCAGACCTCTTCCCCTGTAGCTCGTTTTTTGAGTTGTAAATAATCAGATTGTAAAACTTTCAATTTATTTTCTCTTCAATCATATTATATTTGAAAAAAGTTATATATAGTTTTTAATGATTGCATAATGGTCCATCCAATGTCACTACTATGTTTTGCTTAGTCATTCTGTATTTTTGATATTGTTTGTTTAAAAATATTCGTCATTCTAAATAATACATCTGTGGACATCTTTATAAGGCTTTGAATATATATAGATCATTTTCTTGGGTTAGATTCCTAGAACAAAATAATGAGGTCAAAAGACATGAATATTTTAAGGCTCATCTTACTGATTATCAAATTGTCTTACAAAAGTGCGGCCTCAGTTTATCCTGATCCCATCAATAGATGAATTTTCCAATTTCACTGTTTCATCCCTGTTATGGTTCTTACCATTAAAAATTTCTGCAAGTTGGATGGTAAATACTTGTGCCATGTTTAACATTCATTTTTGGGATTAATTATATAGATTTCTCTTCACACTAAGATTTGCATTGTTTCCTCTTGTAGTTGCTTTCATTCTTCCCCTTAATCTATTAGTATGTTTATGCTTTTGATAGCCATGTTTATTTTGTATGAGTTATTAATATAATAATGTTCTTAACCCTACATTTTATTTCTACATATCCTTTTTCTAACGGCATTGATCTCTAAGTTGGCTGTCAAGCCCACAGAAATACTGAAATGATTTGAGAACAATGCAGCCTTCTCTGTTGGATGCCAAGTTTAGAAGGACATAAGCCAACAAAGCAGAAACTGCTGCAATAAAGATGTTGGGAGTTTTAAATATCCATGCAAACCTGGCTTTTAGAAATCTTTCTTTCCTAGCCAAGGAATCTTTGCATGAATTAAATATGAAACTTCCTTCCCTCACAAAGTAAACATGTAATGATATACTTCTTGTCCCCATTACAAATCTGAGGGGAGCCTGCTCTCTGATCTCACATAAAACAGGTGACTCTTCAATTAAACATAAATTTTCAATTAAAGCACGTCCCCCTGGGTGGCTGAGCACAGTCCCCACCCCAGCTGGGCAGAGCCTGCCTGGGCTGCCTCTCAGGTCCAGCTGCTGCTGGCTGGTGAGGACAGGCTCCCTGGTGACTCCTGGGAGTGTAGGCTCAGCTGGCTGCCTGTGGAGCTGAGGCCTGGGCAGAGGGCTCCACAGCCCTGCCGTGATGCCCACTGTGTGGGGCAGAGCTAGAATCTTTGAAAACCAGGGGAGGGCTCTCTCCTTCCAGCCCCACAGCCCTGGAGTCAGGTCAGCTCAGCATGAGGCTCTGAGGTTACTTGATAATACCACCTTCCAGGGAAAGATCCAAGAGCTGCAGGATACATGAGGCACATTTCATATTACTCAGTCCTAGTTGGCCCCTTATTCTTGTCAGCAACAGCGATCTGAAAAGATACATGGCCCTCTGGATAAGAATTTTTTAAAAGCCTTATAAAGTTAAAAACTTTCAACAACCAGATAAATTCAAAGCTCTTGCATCCTTTCTACCTTCCATACCCTTATCCCAGAGTCCTTCTCTGAGGAAACCACTGGTATCCTTTTTCTGTGTTCCCAATTAGATGCTATGATGTGCCTTACCACGCAGTTCTTTGCACAGCTAGAAATATAGCAGGTGTGGGTGTGGCCATGGAGGGTATATGCAAGTGTGTGTATAGATATGCTTGCGTGTATATGCTCATGGATGTTGTGCATGTATGTGTGTGTCTGAGGATATGCATATGTGCTTATTTGTGAACCTTTGTATATGTATGTATGTACATGTATTTGTGCATGTGTATGTATGTGTATGCGTGACGCTGAGGTATGTTGTGTGTGTTCTACTGCTCTATCTTGTCCTGTTATGGCTCCTTTATGAATGAGCAGTTCAGCGCAGGCAGTGAATGAATATGTTTTGACAAAAACAGAGATGTGAGGGCCTGTATTTGGATACTAGATCCTGGAAAAAAACCGCCATCTCTTTCCTTTTGTATTTTAATTTGGACATTTCTGCAGTCATACTAGGAGTTTTTCCAGTCTTGGTTGAAAACAGTTGTTTGGTAGAGAGTCAAGTGGTTTTAGAGAGTTTACATCAGGAAAAACCAAAAATACAAACAGTTCTAACTTGGAATACTTTGATTATAATTTTTTGACTTGATAATGGTGTGAAAGTGAACATATACAACCATTTCATTTTTTACTTTTAATGCAATACTAAATACATTACACGAGCTATTCAACACTTTTTATTATATTTATTATAAAATAGGTTTTGTGTTAAAAGCTATTGCCAAATCATAACCTAATGTAAATACTCTTGAGCACATTTAGGTGGCTAGGCTAAACTGTGAAGCTTGGTGGGTTAGGTGTATCAAATACATTTTTGACATGATATTTTCAATTTTGATGGGTTCATAAGATCATAATCCTAAGTCAAGGAACATCTGTAGGTGTACAATTATTTTTTTAAAATAAGAATTATAACAATCACAATACACAGTTTGATTAACATGATATATAGTATTGTTGCACATACCTAAAAGTGATTTTACAATTTTGAAATAAATGATGTCTCATGTCACACATGATGGAAGGCAGCTGGGCCCAGAGGCTACAGCCAGACTGAGGCTTAGAGAACCTGTTGGAGCCTCGACCTTCCTCGGGCCATCTTGGTCCAGTCACTTCCTGCTCCTGGCTCAGTTTCCCCCTCCTATTGGTGGGAAGGTCTCATGCAGTTGTGAGAACAGAATGCAATAATAATGTGAGTCAAAGTCCATATGTAAACTATGAAAATGTACAAATGAAGGCAATGACTGTGATAAAAGTAGCAATCTGAACATCTGTAGCAAGGAGGAGCTAAAATTGACCGGTGACCAGGAATTTGTTGAGCGGCAGGAAAATCTTCAAGGGACTTTCATCTTTAGCAATCTGCCCAACACGCTACCCAGATAGTTCCAAGAGGACACACCTGTCTGCTGCTAGTTCTCTTGTGTTTGCAGGGAAGACATCTTCATACTGAGAGGCCGGTCAGTGCATGAGGACCCCTTTCTCAGATTCTGCATGCTCTTGGAGAATGCGATGAAAATTCTACAAGTCACGTGGGAGCATCTGTGAAACCTGCCTCGCTGGTTCAGTTAATGTCTCAGCTGTCCTGTAGCTGGAGTGGGGTAGGTACACACTGCAGCCCTGGCTGGCACAGGCTCCTTAGGCTGTCTGCCTTCATGGAAGATTCTGGGATGGGGCTAAGGGCAGGCAGCTTTCATAGAGAGGATCTGCAGTGATAGTAGCCTGCAAGTAGAGTTCCTCTCCATGTCTCACACTGGTCCTGTCCCTGGGATTCATTCTCTTTTAACCCATCACCCCGGGGAGCAAGGGGGTGGCTGGGTGACCCTGTGTAGTAGCCAAGGTTCCCACCAGCTATGCTGTCCATTTTCAGTGTTGATTTCCCAGTCTCAGTGTTCTTGTGTTTACTTAGAGAAGTTAAAAAAAAAGAGTGGGTCATAATATTCCTTTTTGCTTCAAAATTTTCTCTCTATATAAAGAAAATCAGATTAAGACAGGATAAAGGGACATTCAGAAGGAAACTATGTTGGCAATACACACAAATAAATGATTTTAAAAGATCACTCTTCAGTGGGAGTCTCTACACAACCTCAACTTGAAGTTTAATAAGCAAAGATACAACCTGGCCCTCCCGGAAAAGCAGCTCTTTTTTTCCCCCTTATTTTGCTTTTAAATGATGCATCATATATTGCAGTCAAAGTTGAGCCTGAATAAAAGTGTGGCATTTAAAATTCAGCAATGTTTATCTACTACGGGCTGGTGCATGTTTAAAAAGATCTACTTCTTATAAAGATCTCCTATTTAATTAAGAAAAACTAATATCAAAGCAGTTTTTTGCATTTAAAATTCGTGTTTAAACTTCTCCTAGATTAAGTGAGCTTAAACAGTTGCGATTCCCGACTTTAACAGCATTATAAAATACATTAAAGATTGAGAGGATAAAATTCTGCCATGTTAGGTTACAACCTAACTGCTATTTGCAGTTGTAAGGAGTACTAATGGTGCAGGGACAAGATTTATTGTCGCAAAGACATTCTGCTTAACATTAGCCTTGTCATTCCATTAATAATGACTGCTTATGAGCCATCTCGTTGGCATCTTTGTTGTCCTGAAAACTTAAAACTCACAGCACAATTCTTTACGACGTGTTACATTGCCCCCTCTGGGTATTCCTGACCATTATCCCATTTGGTTATATTCAAAACTGCTGCCTCCGGAGAGAGCATTAGGGCGGCCTTTCACCTTCCAATATTCTTGGTTCAAATGGCGTAATAACATGTAGTGAATATTTACAAGCACACTTATACTATAATAGAGTACTGCTGTGAACATTAGCACATATTTTCTGCTCAATCAGGCTTTGATGTAGAGCTTGCCACACACCCCAGAGAAAATGCAGTACCCAGTAAGCTGTGCTAGTGAAACACCCTTGAACCTCAGCAGCTTATGCAACAGAAACTGACTAGATGCAGATCAGCAAAGCTGCAGGCCTAGCTGAGATTCGAGCTCCTGGGCTGTCCATGTCAGAGCCTTCCATGTAGACCATTCTAGGATGGAGGCGGGAGCTCTCACTGCCTGGAATTCTGAATGGGGTTTCAGATCAAGGTTTCCCCAGAAAAATAAACTTGAACATCACGTGATGCACAGGCACGAGGTAGCCTGGTGACCTTCTAGGTCTTAAACTTTTTTAATTAAAAGTTTTTCTTTTAAAAAATGAGATCCTCTACATATCGGATAAATTATTAAGCTCTCTCCTTTGTCCCACCCTCTCCTTCCCAAGTCAACCCTACACTTTCCTTAGCCCCAGCCTTCCTCCTCTAACCACGCCACTTCTTTGAAGCTTAGGAATTGTAATGGATGCTTTCCCATTGTAATGGATGCTTTTCCATTGGCCACGCCCCTTGCTTTAGCCCCATCCTTTCTAGGAGGGGGTTTCCTAGCTTCATCCTCTACATCTGCCCCTCTCCCCCCAGCTAGCTCTGCTTCTCCAGCACAAGGCCCTCCCTTTCCTCATCTTCCTGGATCCTTGGTTGCTGTTTTCCAGCCCTACTTTCTCCATCCAAGTGGATTCTCCTAGGCCCAGCAGAGAAGGGAGCTGAGCAAATAAGCTATGTCTTCCTGATTGCATTTGTGCTTATTTGGTCTGCAGGAATTAGAGGACTACAAATTTCTCCACAAAATCTGCTCCAAGGACTAGAGTACTGTTGCCTTTGGGCACTCAGTCATTTTGGGATGAATGGCCTGTCTAGTAAGAAAAGGTGTTAGGTCCTTATACTCAGAAATGTGTGTACATGTCTGTCTGTCCATTTGTCTGCCTGTAGCTTACTTTTTTCCTTTTTTGCAGAGCTAGCATAAATATGAGTATTAGGTTTTCAGGTGATTTCTGCCTCAAAAATTCAAGAGGTCAGTCGCTTCTTATAAGATTCTTATAATTCAAAGGAACCTCACTGGATGGTCAACCATCAGTGGTAATTGTATAGCTGTCATGGACCTGTGTGTCATGGCTTCCTAGAGATTTATGCTTAAATTTACTGGGTGCTGCAGAGATCCCCATTCCTGTGTTCCCACCCTGCCCTTCTATGCCCCACGGGCAGAGCAGGACAAGATGTCTCTCCTGTACACTTGATCTTGAGCTTGGGCAAACCCTCAGCCTCAGGGTGACTTAGCACTGGTGGTTTTCTGCTCTTGCGGGTGTGTTTATAGGGTGACAACCCAGGGCACTGTGGATGAATGGACATCTGCCCCTCCTGGTGGCATTCAGGTTCACATCCTGCTGGTCAGTGTCTTGTACCACATAATACACATGTGTGTATTTGATAAATGCTCTCCAGTGATCCAGTCTGTCCTATTTGTGTTTTGAGTTATCAGTATGAATGACACAGTAATAGGACAAGACTACCTCCTCTCCTGGGAATGGTTATTTATGGAGCTTGTTAGAATACAAGTCATTAAACAGATTTAAATTTACCACAGGTTAAGCCATGTGTCCCTTAAACAACTACATCTAATGAAAGCCTGATATAGTATGGCTAGGTTATAACACAGCATTCGTCTGTCTCCAGGTTTTATTGCCAGGTCAGCTTGAAGGTGGGGTGAACCATCGCTACTTAGTGGGAATTAGGAAAGCCTTTTGGCATTTCCTATATTTTATGAAACCGTTCTGTCCTTGTCCAGTATAAGGAAAAGCTTGTGTTGAATTTTTCTCTCTTTTCCTTTCCTACTGTTGCTTTATCTTACTTTTCCTGGAGAGTGAGTTTTCACTCTTATTTATTCAGTGCTTATTATGTACCACATGCTACCCTTAGCTCTGCTATGAGATATGTGATTTGGCTTTTCAGCAACTCTGAGACAAAGCTACCCTTGTCCCCATGTGGTAGTTGAAGAACCTGAAGTTCAGACATGTTAAGACACCATCCCAGATCCCACAGCCACTAAGGAGCAGAGCTGCAATTCTGACAAACACGTGTGCCTAGTGTCCATGATCTTAAATATTGTCAGAATTTTATGTGTGTGTGTGTGTACTGGAGATCAAATCCAGGGGCACTCTACCACTGAGTTACACCCCTAGTCCCCTCCTTTCTAATTTTTTCATTTTGAAACAAGTTCTCTCTAACTTGTCCAGAAAGAACTTGAACTTATGATCCTCTTGCCTTACCCTCCCAAAGTGCTGGCATTACAGGCATGTATAATGGGCAATTACTATAAAAGCCTTCCATTTGGAACTCTATTTAAGTTTGGTTATATGTTATATTTTCTAGTTAAGCACCAAGTACTTTATCATCAAGGTCCTTTTTTAAATCCATAAATGTTTGTTGAGCATATACTATGGAAGATTTATTAGTTGCCAAAGTGTAGATGATATAATACTCACACAGAAAAGACAGAGAGACCACCAATGGAAGGCATGAGTATATCCATGAAGGGGATTTATTAAAGGTTTACAGCAGAGGGCATTCATCTTATTCCTCCGGGGGACTTTAGGACATTGGAATCTGGCTGGCACTCTATGACTAAGGAAAAAACCTCCATCATGTAGTGGCTTTTCTTAAGACAGTGCCAACAATATAGGTGGTATTTGAAGCCAGAGACAAAGTTCCCCTAAGGAGAGAAAACAAGTTGATACCTGAATGGGTCTTGAGACATTTGAGTATCTGAGGGAGAAAGATGAGGGATCAAGCTGTGTTAGGTCAAGAACAGCCAGATAGGTAGGAAGAAAACCAGAAAATGACAGAGCCATGGAAGCTGTAGGAAGATACTGGCCAAGGGGAAAGGAGAGGTTGAGAGTAGATGGGGCCAAGAAGTTATGGAAGAAGATAGCTTTGCAATGCCCATAGCAGGTGGGAACAGGGAGATCACTGTTGACTTCGTTCAGGGTCATGGAAAAACAGGCAGAAATAGGTGGGTTCAAGCAACTTTGGGAGGACTTGGTTGGAAAGGTAAACCAGATGGGTTAGGCATCGTGTTTGTTTGTTGCTGTTGCAGTTTTTGCAGATTCATTAAAAGAAGAATCTAGTAGAGAGATTAAAGACACATGCAGGAGAAGTAATGATGTTCCTCTCAGGGTTACAAAGTCTTGAATATCATGATAGATAATTGAAGTTGAAAACATTTCATTTCATTATGTTGAAAACTTGGCCCTTGCTGTGAGTTTGGCCCATCATTTACATATTCCGCAGGTCTGAAAGAGGCTTTCTTTGATCTCCAGTACACATGTCCACGTGGTGTGCTGTGTGTGTTTTAGAAGATACTCTGTGCTTGGTGAGTTGTCATAGCTATGTGTCTTCAGGCTGCCTTCTTCCCACCCTTTCCATCCTCCACCTTGACCAGTGTCCATAAACACCTCAAAACACCTGTGTGCCAAGCTCTTCCCAGCTTCCTCCTGCAGCATTCTGCCCTCTGCAGTATTGTTAAGGCCCTTCCTGCGCATGTGCTACATTGTGTTGTACCTTTGGCTTCCTGTTGGCAAACTTTTTCTGTAAAGGGCTCAACAGTGTACATTTTCTGTCCTCTCCGTGAGCTCTACAATCTTGGTTACCAGGCCTCAGTGCTGCCTCCTATCAGAAAAGCAGGCACAGATCACACTTACATGTGAATGTGCTAGGCTTCTTTGTTCCAGTAAATCTCATTATGGATGCTGAAGTTTTGCACTTCATGTAATTTTCTTGTGTCAAAAATATTATTATTTGTTTGACTTTTTCAACCATTTAAAAAAATAAAAAACAATCTTTAGTTACCAAGTCATACGAAATGTGCAGTAGGCTGGATTTAGTCCATGGGCCTCATTTTGCTGAGCTGCCCAAGGCTGTTTCTCCTAAGGAGAGGGCCTCTCACCTCTTGTGGGTGTTGTCCTGCATTTTGGCCTGCGCTCAGAACTTTCCTGAGAAGTAAAAGCGCGAGTGACCTTTTGAAGCTCTTATATTTCATTTGTAGGATGTCCCAGGTGATAAAATTCCTTTAAGATGTAAGTTAAATTTTCTTCTGGTCTTCTGCTGAGGAACCCCCATGGGAGGATGCAGTGTATCCACACAGAAGGTGACGTAATTGTCCTCAGAGAACCAAAGCATCTATTCCAATATTAATTGGGCTCCAAGTAATTAAGTTCAGATATTTTCCTCAGTAGGAGACTAAACTTCTTTCTCCCTCCAATTACCCCACAAATATAAGTATAGAATAAAATTTTACTTGTTCTGCTTGTTTTTTCTTTTTACCAATGATTATAAAAACAACTTACCTAAGTATGAAGAAGAGTTACTTTATATGAGCGCTTTTGGTCTTCTAGGGAGCAAGACAGCAGGCCTCTGCTCAGTTCGCTAAGTGTTGGGAACACAGAACCCCTCTGCCTGTCATGGCCCTCCCCAAAGTCATCCTGCCACACCTGAGAGTGTGGAATATGATGCCTGAGCCTACTGGTCCTTGTCATTCCAGAGGCGTACTCAATCTTCATGTCTTTCATCTGTATAGAGTGAACTTGACTTTTCCTTGCTTTTTACCTTTCCTTTGGATTAGGGAAATTTGAATTCCAGACAATGAATAATTTTTTTGTAATTTTTTTTTGCAGTAAGTGTACTAGAAATTTTAAGTATGTATCTGAAACTAAAATCTGAGTGGATGCCCTGTATTTTGTCTACTAAATCTGGCCACATAAATTGCCTGCTAATGAACAGTCACTCATGGAGACCTGAGTAAACCATATACCTTCTCCAGTTCTGCGTGGCTTCTAAACATTTCCATTAGGTTCTACCCTATTCTTATTAGTTTCTGCCTCCTTTTCTGTGATGACACTAAGGGGAAACCCCAGCACTTCTTGAATATTTGCTGTGTATGAGGGTGGTCACTTGGAGGCACATCTATCTTGCCACTTCTGGGCCTCTCAGGTGGGCGAGACATTTGAGGAGACAAATGGAATTTGGAAAATTCCATTTTGGACTCAAATTCATTCGAGGAGACAAAGAAACTGAGCCTTTGAGATGGTCTTTAGCCTGGCCAAGGTCACCTAAGGGGACGTGGAGAGGCAGGTAGGTCTGAGACCATGAGACTCACAGAGACAGAGGCAGACAACAGGAGTAGGGAGGGTCTCTGCAGAGTGTGCATCAGACCTCAAAGAACTGAACTCGAGCTCTGCAGACCATAACAACTGGAGAAGCTACCAGGAGGCATTTAAAAAAGAAAGTAACCACAAGTTTGGAAAGCAGTGAAGACAGACTGGGCAAGAGGAGGGAGCAGCACTTTGCAGGTGGAAGGACCGTGAGAGAGGACAATGGGTCTGAGTGAGCTTCTCCACAGTGCACCCTGAAACCAGAGCATGGGGATCAGCTCCCTTCGATAGATGTGGGATCTCCCTTTTTGCTGGAGAACCTCTGCAGCCAGTGACATCCCAAGAAGTGAGCTCAGTTTCTCTGTATTTTAGAAAGCCAGGGAGGCCACCTCTAGAGTTCTGCAAAGCATAGGCAGCTAGAATGTAATATGGGCTTCAGTACATATATCTCCCTTCTGGCTCAAGGGATCCCCTGAGAAATTTTTGGATGCAGATCATTATTGATGTATTGGAAGTGTTTTCAACCATTTCAGGTTGGGGGTAGGACCAGGATGCCAAATGGCTGATGTGTCTGTGAGGGCCATCCTCGTGATTGATACCTAGCCCTGCTGCCAAGGCAAATGTGTGGCTGTGCCCATTCATCTTAGGTTAAATATGGATGTATATCGATGCAGGCATGAAATGATGCTGGCTTCAGAGACATAAGATCAGATTAGATAAGCCCCTGAATTTCTTCTTTTAAAATATTCAGAGATGAAGAGTACAAAATGCCAGTGCTGATGAGCACTAAGGTTCTAGGAGGAATTGACAAACATCTTGGAATTCAGAATTAATGCTTTAAACTGTAGGCCTCTTTGGCAATCAATACGTACACAAAACTCTCATTAATGTTCACATGGCTTAAAACATGCGTATCAACAGCAGCCCATTTATTTCCAAGTCTTTAACACCAGATCTGATATAGGCTCTCTTCTGTGGAAGACAGACAGAACGCAGAGTAGTGTTGCCTGCTACAGAGTTTTATCCTATTAAGGCTCAATCGGTTCAGCTGCAGAAATCTTCACAGGGCTGCATTTTAATCTCAGGCCAACCTCTCCTAAATCTGTTTACTGCTCCACCTGACAGCAATCCAACGCAGGTCCCAGAATTTCCAACTCCTATGTTCACCTGCTCCTTGACAGCGGGTCAGGTGGAAAGGCACCCCCTTTCCACATTTCTCTGAGCTTGCCCTTCGTGATGATAAAGTCTTTCTAAAGGAGGGGCCCCAAAATGAGGACTTGCCCTCTGCTGACCCCCAGACCACTGACGCACAGCCTACAATTTATCATAAAAGGTTACTAGGTTTCGTTACCCTCTCTGTTATTAATCAGAATGCTTTGGCGGCTTGGATTTCATGACCTATAAATATTCATTACATGTGGACTGCTTCATAAACGGCAGTATTTCCTTCTGTTTTTAGAGAAGCATTTGTATCACCTTGCTTTCTTGTTCAACCTGGCTGTGGCATAAAGTAAGCTATCTTATGAAGATATATGGGTCAGATTCTCCACGGCAGGTTGGATCTTTGTGGCTGTGAGGTGTTCCTGAATTCGCAGAACAGGGTGTGGGCAGTGGGAGACTCTCTCAGCAGAAATACATTCCCAGCAGAGGGCCATTAGCTCTCTTTATGAAAGTTCACTTTATAAAATTAGGGATGACTTCCAGAATTCCAAAAAAACCAGAGGACAATGGACAGTTACTCATATACTTACCACCTGTACCAAATCTGAGTATTGTAGGTAAAGTAGAACTCTGTGCCCCTCTCTGGTCACTATACTTTCTAACCTAGAGGGAGCCCCTAAGACTCTATTACTGCTTGTCATTCCTGTGCATGTTTTATACTTCATAATTTCTTTTTTCTTGTTGTTGGTGTTTTCCTTTTTTATTTTAAAGATAATAAAAATCAATAAAAATGATACAGGATTTCAAAACAAGATGATAGGAAATTAGCAATGATTATCATACTGCATATTATTCTATTCAACGTAGTTGCTCAGATTACCAGATATGGAAATGTAAGATTGATCAAAAAATATAAACACTAACTGCTCCTTTCATTGAACTAATAGAAATTAGTAGTACAATTATCTTAGCTAAAATATATATGTGTGTATATATATACGTATATATATATTCCTTCTTTTTTCCTTTCCCCCATTCCAGTTGTTCTTTACTTTTAAGCAATATCTTTCCATTTCACAATACCTATTGTATCTTTTGTATCGTATTTACTCTTTCAGGTTCTTACACTAGGGAGACAATCAATGTTTACACATGTGAGTCTGATTTCTTTCACTTATGAGCATGGTCTCTAGTTGCATCTATTTACCTGTAAAAGCCTTGAGTTTATCTTTCTTTGAAGCTGAGTAATACTCCCTTGTATAAAAATACCACATCTTTTTTGTCCATTTCTCAGTTGATGGGCATTTGGTTTGTTTTTCTGATGTGAGAATTCACTGCTATAAATCTCCCTCTGAGGACAGCTTTCATTGTGTCCTACAGGTTCCACTAAGCTGTATTTGCATTTTTGTTTGATCATAGATATTGTTTAATTTCTTCTTTGATGTCATCTGTGACCCATTGGATGTTCAGGAGGGTGTTGTTTAATTTCCATGTGTTTATAGAGGTTTTGTGGTTTCTTTTGTCAATAATTTCCAATTTCATTGTACTATGGTCAGATAATACGCATGGGATAATTTCAATTCCTTTGCATTTACTTAAGCATGTTCTATAGGCTAGTATATGGTCTGTTTTAGAGAGTGTCCCTTGTAGCTTAGAAGAATGTGTATCGATGTTGGGTGGAATATTCTGTAAAGGTATACTAAGTCCATTTATTCACAAGTTTGGTTCAGTTGTTTCTTTGCTAATTTTTTGTCTCATTGATCTATCTCTTTATGACAATGGGGTGCTAGTGTCCCCTGTTGCAATTGCGTTACTTCTTATTTGACCTTTCACATGCATTAATATTTGTCTTATATAGTTGGGTGCTCCCATATTTGTCCATATATATTTATGATTATTATATCTCCCACTTGAAGTTTCCCCTATCAAGTATGTAGTGACCTTCTTTTGATCATTCTTAGTGTGAAGTTCACAATGTCTGCAAACATAATAGCTGCCCCTGCTTTTTCCTGGGTTTTCTGTCACATGGAGTATTATTTTCCATCATCTGACTTTCAGTCTATGAATTTCCTTTTGAGTTAAATGTGTTTATTGTATACAGCATATTGTTGGATTTTGTTTCTTGATTCACTCTGCTAGTCTGTTTCTTTTGATTGGTGAATTGAGGCCATTTACATTAATGGTTATAACTGATATGAATTGGCTTGTCTTTGTCATTTTCCTCCTGTTGGTTCCTTTCTTTTCCTCTCTGTATAATGGCTTGCCTGGCTGGTGGTTTCCTTGTGTTGTTGTTCTTGGAATTGTGGTCATTTTTATCCCTTTTTAGTTTGTCTTTCAGTACTCTTTGTAGGGATGGTTTGGTGGTCATGAATTTCTTGAGTTGTTCTTTGTCATGGAAGTATTTTATTTCTCCATTAACTTTGAAAGAGTTTTGCAGGGTACATCAATCTGGTTTGGAAATTTTCTTTTAGGACCTGAAATACTTTACTCCAAGCTCTTCTTGACTTGATGGTTTGTGTTGAGATGTCTGCTGTGATTCTGATGGGCTTTCCTTTATGGGTGATCTGTTTTTTTTCTCTAACAGCTTTTAATAGTCTGTTCTTTTGCTGAATTTCTGTGATCCTTATATGTCTGGGTGTAGATTTATTTTGCTTATGGCTAAATGGAATATATGCCTCACTTAACTGCATGTCAGTTTCTTTCCCCATGTTTAGGAAATTTCCTACTATTACTTTTGCAAATAGTCTTTTTATGTCATTTGTGTTGACTCCCGCTTTTTCGCTGATGGCAATCAGTCTTAAATTGTTTTTGTCTGTATCATCTTGCAGCTGTTGAATTGTTATTTCTTGGTTCCTTGTTATTTTTAAGAGATCTTTCTTTTCATGATCACTAGCTGCAATCCTGTCTTCAAGGTCTGAAATTCTATCTTTTTTCATTCAAATGGTTTTGTCAGCTTTCAATGGAATTTTTTATATCCTGGATATCTCTTTGAATGTTTCATGCATTCTAATTTTTTCCTATATTCTTCAAAGTTTCCATCATTTTCCTATGCTCCTCTGTTTCTTTTAATCTATGTCTCTGTTAGATTTGCTGAGCAATTCTTTCATTACCGTTGTCAATTCTTTTTTTTCTACCTGAGAGATTATTTGTGATCTGATTTCCCCTATAGCCTCCTAAAGTTGTTTCTTTACTTCAGTTGCTGTCATTTCAGAAATTTCAATTGTCTGACTTCCAATTTCTTTTTTTTAAAATTTTTTTTATTTTTTATTTTTTGGTTTTTCTCCAGTACCGGGAACTGCACTCACGACCTTGCACTTGCCAAGCAGGCACTTTTGCCGCTGAGCTAAATCCCCAGCCCCTGACTTCCAATTTCTTCTATGTCGAAGTCTCCTGGATTTGTTCTGGGTGGGTTGGAGGTCTCAGATTGCATTTTGATCCTTTGTCTTGGCATTTTCTATTTCAAAAATTTTGTAAAATTTTGTTTTCTGTGATGATCCTTGTGAGTTTCACGGGTAGGTGGGTATATCACCAGTATCAATGCCTCCCTAGGAAAAGTGTGTTCTTCAGAGATATCTTCTGTGTGTAGGAGACTCTTGGTTTGTGTCTGTCCAAAGATCCTACTTCCCAGTTAATTGAGAGTGCAATGTTGGTTTCTGTTTGGCTTTGTCCCCAGTCTTTTGGTGTATGGTATGGTAAAGTTATTATCTCAGAGCTCCCTAATATTGTTACACAAGGGTGAACAACTGATTGCAACATATATGATATCCTAGCTACAGTAGTACAACTAGCAATAATGATAGCATGAAGCACAATTTAGAAATTAATAATCTGTGGTAACTATTAATTTTGTACTTTAGACCATAGGGGCAAAGTCTATAGCTATATAACAGAACCAATCATAAGTTAGGGGTTTGTATGCAAAGTGTTTCTCCTTATTCAAGTGGATTTACCCTGGGTTCCTCTGGATGAGCTGGTTGCCATGTCCCAGGCACTTCCTGTGCTGGCTGTCACCCTGTGGTGTAGGAGGGGGTAGACCAGGCACCTGGGTTCTTCCAGATAAAGGCTCCTGTGACTCCCCTCATGTGTGGCTCAGCATGACTCACCAAGGCTCCCTCAATGGCAGAGGAGTGGTGAGGAGTGTCTCTCCTCTCCTGTGAGGATCAGTGTGGCTCACCAATGTTCCCTAGATGGCAGGTGGATGATGGGTGGGTTCTCTTTCTTCTCTCTTGACTCAGAGCAGCTCACCATGGCTCCTTCAATGGTGGGAGGCACTTCATAATTTTTAAAAATTTCAGTCATGTTATAGGACATGGGTTGCAGATGTAGTAACATGTCTATTTATGCTGTCAATTCCTTGGTTATTTCATTCAACATTATGCTTTTGAGGTGCATATGTAACTCAAGTTACTTGTTTCATTTGCTCTGTGTTTTTTCATTGTATGACAAAATCCACTCAGTCTGATGGGTGTGAACTGGTAGCTTCTTGTTTTAATTACATGTGAAGCACAATATTTTGTCTCTGTTTATTGGCTATTGAGTTTTTTCTTCAGCCAATTGCCTGTTCATATTACCTGGGCATTTTCTACTGGGATTTCTGGTTTTTCTTTTACTCAAAAAACATTTTAATGAAATCTGTATGTTTGAGTATAGAAATTTATTTGCTACATATATTGCACATATTTTCTCCCAGTGTATGGCTTATTCTTTTATTTGTTTTACTGTGTCCTTTGATGTGCAAATAATTTAGTATTATTAAGCCTGTTTTTTAAAATTTTGGTATTGAGGGTTGAACCAGGACCTTATCAAAGTAGAACTAAATGTGAGCTCTATGACTGAACTTCAACCCCATTCCAAATCTTATCAAAATTTTTAACATTTTACTTTGCTTTATAGGTTGTGTAAGGCATTTTCCTTTGCCACAAGAGCCAAGATATTCCTACTGAATATTATTATAAAAAGTATAAAGTTTGTTTCCACAGTTAGATCTTAAGTCTATCCATAAGGCATTTGAATGTATAAATAATATCTAATTTTACATTTTTATTAAAAATCTATTGTCGCAGTTTCAGTTTTGAATAGTCTACTATTTCATGGTTGCTATTAAAGTATCTTATTTATAAGGACACACACAATTCAGGGTTATAATAAGGTAGTAAACCAAAATAATAAGCCACCAGCTATATGACACAGAACATAACCAGTGTTTTAGAACATTTCTTTGGGCTCTCCCTGATCTCATTCCCTTTCCCTTTCCCTTCCAATTTTATAATAACTTATCTCTTGGTCATCTTTACTTTTTTCTGTGCATATATGTGTCCCTATACCCTTTAGCTTTGTCTTTATTTTAACTTTACATAAATGGAAACATGCTATATACATTGTTTTTGACTTTCATTCTGTTCTATTGGCCTTTTGTCTTTCCCTATGGCAAGAATTTACTTTCTTGTTTAATATAATTTTATGATAGCCTTAATGCTGGAGAAGGCAAACTCCCTTGCATTGTTTATTTCAACAGTCTCTGGACTATGGACCATCTGCTCTCATTTGAATTTTGAGATAAGCTTGTAAAGTTTCATGAAAAACCCTGTTATTGTAATTGTAGCTACACTGATTTTGTGGATTAATTTTGGCAAATTTGACATGTGTATGATATAAACTACTCTACTTTGAGTCCATGTTGTATCATCTCATTTCTTTTGGTCTTGATTTAAGTCCTTTGAGAATACTTCATATATTTTTATAACATCCTAATACTGTTCTCAGACAGGTAATTTTTAGGTTTATTTCTAGGGAACTTTTACATTTTGTTTTTTTGAGTGGAACTTTAACATTTATATTGTATAACTGAGTGGTGATGGAATTGAGTGTTATTTGATTTCTGTATTACTCTTCTATTGTTGTTGTAAAAGTGTGTGCCTTAAATCAACATGAATTTATTATCATATAGTGTGTAGGACAGATATCTGACTTGGATCTCACTAGGCTAAGGTAAAGATGTTGGCAGAGTTGACCAAGGGAGAATCTGTTTCCTTGCCTTTTCTACTCTCTAGAAGCAACACCCATTCCTTGATTCACAGCTTCTTCCCTATCTTTAAAGCCAGGAACATTGCATCTCTCTGACAGTGTTCCATTGTCAAAGCTCCATTGTAACGACTCATGGGATTAGACTGGGTTCACCTTAGAAGAGCCAGGATAATCTCTGCATCGCAAGGTTCTTTATAAATCATACCCACAAAGTCCTTTTGCCATGTTAGTGAGTATACTGAGGGCTTCTGGGAATTAGGTCCTGGGTGTCTCTGGAGGCATTATTCTGTCTGCTACAATTCCATAGTTAAGTACCCTGCTACAATTCCATAGTTAAACTTATGAATGGATCATCACATCATTTCTTCCTTTGTTACTTTAAAATATTAATTTATTTTTTCTTTTCTTGTTACATTGGCATCAGCACAATACACATAATAATAACAGGCAGTCTTCCACGTCTTAATGAGTTCTCCTATAGTCTTAAGTTTAAATGTGTTGTATATTGCATGTTTTGTATAATTGACTTTTGTCAGGATAACAAAGTTGCACAAGCAAGAACAATATTTCAATTTTATTATTTACAGATATTGTGATTGCAGATTTTAAAAATTTATCCTTGTGATCCTGGCAGTTTGAGCTTAATATTACATTTTGAAGATATACATTGTTAATATCTTTTTGACAAAATTTACCCATGTTGCAGTATTAGTATTTATGTCTATTAATATTTTTTGCCTTAAATGATATTTTTATTATATTAACATAGCTAGAACATCCTCTTCTTTTGGTTAATATGTGTGTATTGCATTATATCTTATTGTCTGTTTTCAGTTTTCTGCATAGTTTTGTGGTTTTATCTTAACTATGATCCTTATAAGTGGCACATACCTGGATTTCTTAATAATCTCTAAATATCCAAACAGATAGCATGCTCTTTTAATGTGAAAATTTAACTCATTAATATTTATTATTATTAATGAATGTTTATTAGTATTAATGAACATTTGGTCTTATATATTATTTTATTTTATTTTATTATCCTTAATATCAAGTTATTTCTCCCTGGTTTGCTTGTCACCAACTCCTCCTTCCTTTGCCATCTTTTTGTTCTTTTTATTGCCTTGAAAATTGACAAACATTTTATGACGCACTTTTTTCTTGTAGTGTGAAAGTTATGGATTACATTTCTATTCTTTTGGTGATTATCCTTGCATTTTAAAGATATTTAACTAATAAAGATTTTCTAAAAGAGGCTAGAGTTGTTTGTTATTTCTATTTTTGTTTTTTTCTTACCACAGTAAGGACTTAGCAGATGTGGGACCAACCCTTATCTTCTGTATTATTTAGAATTTACCACTATTTTTTAATATTAAAAAGTTGTATTCTAAATTAATAGAATTACTATTATATTTTATCAGTTTCCGTGTTCATTTTTACTTCTCATTTCCCATAAGCTCCTTTTTACATTAGATTTTTTCCAGCTGAAGTACATGCTGTCATAATGTTTTGAATTGAGGATCTGCAGATTGTAAATTCACTATATCCTTGTATACCTGAAAATTTCTTTATTTGGTATTTATTTTTGATGGATGGTTTGGCTAGTTTGAAATTTTTGATTCAGGTTATCCACAACTCACCCAGAACTTCAAAGACATTATTTCCTTGCCTATGTAATCTCTTGTTGCTGGCTATAAATTTATGGGCATTATCATTATCATTTCTTCATGGGCAATCTCTTTTTTGCTGCAAGTTTTTGAGGGTGTTTCCTTGTTTTGGACATTCTGTCTTTCTGTGCTAAGTATAAATACTTTTATTTATTCTGACGCATTACTCTTATAATTTGAGAACTTCTGCCTTTCTCCAACTCTAAAATTCTTAGCTATTATTTTTATTTTAAATTATCTAATAACACTAGTTGCCACTCTTTGAAGTTGATGTAATCTTCAATTCTGTATTCTCTTTCACTGTGTTCTAATGTGACCACTGGAGTTAATCCCACTTTGTCCTTTTAAGACATTTTTAGGGACCATATATTTCATTTCTAAGATGTTGTCATTGCTTTTATTCCTTATGCACCTTTTCTTATTTCACTTGGTTTTGTTCATTACTTACAGAGATGTTAGATACTTTATTTATCCCTTTAACATTTAAGTATTCTGGTGTTAAAGCCTTTGCTGGGCTCCTCTGTGGACTTCATACTGCCGGAGTAAATTCACGCTTGTTTTCATTGTGTGCCTCTCTTTGCATGAGCTTCGCTATGTTTGTTTGGGAATTTTGGTGTGTAAGCTCTTTTGAGTGGGAGGGTGTATGTTTTGTGGCTGGTGTTAATATTCTTTTTCTTTGTCTCTTCTCTCTTCTTACTCTTTCCTCCCTCACTAGTAACACTGTCCCAAAGCTGTTGCTTGATCATAGCCCCTGTCTCCAGTGTAGAATTGGAACTTTTGCTCTGCTCTCATATTGGGCATATTACTAATATAGTCACTAAATCAAGAGATATAAGATTAGATCTTGATCTCTTTCCAGCCTTCTCTGATTCTTGGAGGGAGTGTGGACATCCCATCTCACCCCTGCCTTCAGTAGTGGGGAATCTTAGCTCTATAATCTTGTGATGAAGTGCTGGAGCCACACCTCTTTTACTTCAGTCTCTATTCCGTCTCTGGAATTTAACCCCTGAGGCTGCTCCCTGCTTCTAGGCCCCGAGCTTGCAGCTGCAGCCTTCTCCTCTTTTGTGTCTGTGTTTCACTCTGCCTGATCCCAGTGTTTATCTTGTATTTGAGCCTGGCTGTGCTGCTTTGGTTTTGTCTGGAGCATTACATACCACCTTACTTTGTTCTTTGCCACAGGCAGCACACAGCTACTCTGTGATGCTAAACTGTTTATTTGCTCACCGTTCATCCTGTTCACTTCCATTACTGCGTTCGTGGTGATCATCTGTACTTATCCGAGTTTACATTTTTATATGGCTTTTGGAAAAGCCCTAAGGTATAGATCTGTACGAATGCCCTCATGGAAGCTCCTTACAATACTGTTTTCTCTGGCCTTCCTGTTTTATACCTTGTGGTTTTCTTATTTTACATTGTTTTATTCATTCAGCAGTATGTCTGGAGTACATATTGTGCACCACACAAATGGGTGTGCCATGTTGTCCTACAGCTCAAGATGTGGCCTGGAAATGTATTGGACCTACAAAAACTTAGCCCTTCCCAGGCCTGCTGCAGTTGAGGTTGTATTTTAAACCAGATTCCACGGTGTTTTTTATGAGTGTGAAAGACTGAGAGATATTGCTTTGTAGCTAGGACAGCCAGACCCCTGTCTTAGCAGTTTCTTGGCTTCCCATTGGCTCTACACATTGCCATTCTGGGTCCCTCTGGAGAGCAGGTGGAGGTAGAGGGAGCGATAGTGATGGTTTTGTTCTAATTTATAAAAAAAAAAGTCTTTGCAGTGATGACCTAGAGTCAGGCTCTGTTCTCCTCTAAGAGAGAGATGTGTCCTTAGCTTTGGCTTGGCCCAAGAACTTGTAGGTGCTTGGGCTTGCAAAGGGGCTGCCTGTTTACTTTTGAGGCAGCAGGAGGGTGCCCCACCACCCACTTTGGTGGGAAGATGCAGAGCATTCTCCCTTTTCGGAGAAGCTAGCCTGGCAACACCTGCAGGGGACCAGATGTTGCTCTTTAGTAGAACTTCATACTGCAGTGTGTGTGTGTGTGTGTGTGTGTGTGTGTGTGTGTGTGCTTGTGTGTGTGCCTCATAGCTGCTATAACAAGTTACAAACTGGTGGATCAACACACTAGAAATTCATTCTCTCAAAGCCTTAGAGTCAGAAGTCTTCCAGAATCAAGGTAGTAGCAGAGCTGAGGCCCCTCTGCTGGCTCCAGGGGAGGAGCCTTCTACTCTTCTTCCAGCTTCTGGTGGCTCTAGCACTTGCTGCTTCTGGGACTGTCACTCCAACCTTTGTCTCCATTTTCTCTTGGCTTCTCTTCTGTCAGTGTCAAATCTCTCTCTATCTCTGGAAGGGATACTTGAAATTACCTTTAGGACCCAACTGGATAATACAGAATAGTCCCTTGTATTTAAGATCCTTAATTTGGTCATATCTGCAAAATCAATTTTGCCACATAAGTATAAATCAGCGTTCCATTGCTGGGGAAAAAAGAACCAACACCCACAACTTAAAGGAGGAGAGGTTTGTTTTGCCTCACAGTTTCAGTCCATGGTTGGCTGGCTCCAAGGCAGACATGGCATTGTGGGAAGGTGCTCATGTCATGGCAGCCAGAAAGCAGAGAGGAAAAAAAGAAGTAGAGAGAGAAGTGGGGAACTGGTGACAAGAATACCATCTTTCAGGTCACACTGCCAGAGTGCCATCTCCAGACAAGGCTCACTTCCTATCAGCACAAAAACTGCCCGGCTTATCAGTGAACCCACCGATGAGTACATTGCTCCCAGGGTTCAATCACCTTCCAAATACCCAAGACTTTTGGGGGCATTTACATCTAAACCATAACAGGAGATACTCACAGGCTCTAGCAATTAAGAGATGCACATCTTTTGGAGGACTGTTTCCCAGCTAACCACAGCTTTCAGATGAAAGTATATTGCATTGCACACATTTTCTAAGCTGAAGAGTGGATACATTTCAGACACTTTTGTTTGTTTGTTTTTGGTTACTGGGGATCATTGAACCCAGGACCTTTGCACTGAGTTACATCCGCAACCCATTTTTTATTTTTTATTTTAAGAGAGAGTCTCACTAAGCTGCTAAATTGCCCAAGCTGGGTTGAATTTGCCACACTTCTACCTCAGCCTCCCAGAGTACTAGGATTATAGGCCTGTGCCACCACGCTCAGCTCAGACATGGGTTCTTAGTGGGATTCCTGAGTGCCTTGATGTTGACGCTGCTCTGCTCATGTTGGTTCTGCTCTGTTGCTTGCTGAGCTGTATTTTGCTGAGCTTCTATTCTTGTATTTCAGTCTTCCAGAGCCCTACAGATATGCAGTGTCATCCTCATATGGAAAGATGCAAATTGTACTGTTCAGTGATTTGCCCTGTGTACCTTGCATGTGATTGGAGTGGCCAAGTTGGTCCCTGCGGCCGTGTCCACTAGGCAGGTGGTTTTGTTAGTTCAGGTACGAGGAGGACAGGTGGTATGGGACAAACAGAAAGTGGAAGCAGAGAAGTCAGACTGGAAGCTGGAGGGCTGGAGCTCCTGACCCTATGGGAGAGAAGACCAGTTGGCCCCTTGAGGCAACCTTTTCCTTTCCTGTGTCACTGCTGCCACCTCTGAATGGAAGGCTTTGTTTTGGACACCTGTCTTAGGGCACATTTAATTGTAAAGGACGTTTAACCAGCATCAGCACTTAGGACCTGCCCCTGTCCCAGGCAGGATGAGCCCTAATGCCCAAAGGTGATCCCTCCCCATTAGAATAGCAGTTCCCACTATCTTTTGGATCTATAGGGAGAAAAATTGAGTTTTGAAAACTTTACCTGTTAACTTTCTGCCCTCTTTTAGGATGTGAGGGCTTTTGGAGGAGCTCTGCTTCCACTGTCCCTAGCTGACGCTGTTTCCCTGAGAGCGGAGATTGGGCCTAATTAAATCAGGGATGTTGCAAAGGACACATTCCAGGGGCTGTTTCAGGTGTGTCCATGAGGAAGATGCATGGATACTGCTCAGTAAATGCAATTCTCATTTATTCTTCCAGGTTGGCCAGGCAGGTGGGGACCCATGCTAAGTTATGTGGTTTAATTTAAAACAAAGTCAGAGTGCAGGGATGGCAGCTCGGAAGGCTGCTGCACACAGCCAGGGGCCAGGCTGCACTTCTCAGCTGTTGGCCTCTTTCTTTCTTCCCTGAGCGTGGCTCTAGAAGCACAGGGCCCCAATCTGCACTCTGGATGGTGAGAATAGGCAGTGTATGCTTTGCCCTATCCCTCCTCCTCTTTGGGCTGCTGAGTTTCTTGCCACTGTCTCTTTGGAAGCCTGGCAGACATTCAGCTCCTCCTCCAAGGATGGTGAGGGTTGAAAATTGTAACCTTGGAAAAGGGTTCACTTGATCACGGTGTCTTACACTTTTCTCTGCAGAACGCTGGTGACTTAATTAACCTACTTGTAGATGTAGCAGCTGAAAGATACATTTCCCGATGCATCTCCATCTCTTTTTCCGTCATCATATACTTAAATTGCAAATTCTCATGAACTGTAACCCAGTGTCTTATGGCTCTTGATTCTACATTTCCCTGTAGATCTTCTATCTTCCAACATGTCAAAGTTAGAGTATGTGGCTGTTAGGAAAAGGTATAGCTATATTAAACTGCACAAAATACCTACATTGAAATAATGTTAAGACTATGCCTCAATACTCCTAATAACAGGCATGTTTAAGTGTGGATGAAAGCCTATTGTTCACCCAGTGCCACTGTGCCCAGGTATTGGAGGTCGTGCGTGCACAGTTTAAACTTGGAGGCTTGGACCTAGCATCCTCACTGGGGCTCATTTGCATGCAATGTAAAACTGTTTCATGTATCTCCTATTTGCTTTATTTTTATCAAATTCTTCCTTCCTGCCCTATGTACTCACCCTTTGCCTTCATCTCCTAGACATTCTCTACCCATAGTTTTAGAAAGGATTCATATAATTCAAGGTACTTTTTAAAAATTGGAAAGGATTTTTAGAACAGAAAATCACTGAATTATGATCAAAACCAGCAATGGCTGATTTATATATGATTATTTTCCCTT
This sequence comes from Chinchilla lanigera, assembly GCF_000276665.1. Taxonomy (NCBI): domain Eukaryota; kingdom Metazoa; phylum Chordata; class Mammalia; order Rodentia; family Chinchillidae; genus Chinchilla; species Chinchilla lanigera. The sequence continues at coordinate 6,994,819 of NW_004955477.1, read as the reverse complement.
AAGACAACTCAGAAGATGTTTGCAAATTCTTTCTCCTTCCCCCATCCCCCTAAATTGGTTCTTTTGAGTTCAAAAACTTGTATCATAAGCACATTTTTATGGCTAAAAATTGGGGCTTACAAAGGGAAAATGACAAGCCTGTAATTGGCATACTTGGTATGAAAGTTTGCTTGCATACAAGAGATTCATGTTTGCAATTTCATTTTAGGAAAACATCCTAAGCATCCAGAGAAACCACAGGAGGGCAAGGGCTGTGGGAACTCTTTCCAGAACCACCTGGCTTCAGATTCACCCATAAAAGTGGAACCACATGGAGCTCTATACTAGTTCTCTGGGACCTGTGGACATTTTCACCTAACTGGAGATGAAATTCAACATGCAAACATTTGGTAGCTGACACTTTCTGAGCATATTCACCATTCTATTTTACTTATTTTTGTCTCCATATTATGCTCATGTGATGCTTGGTTCCTATTTACTTATGTGTGGTAGATGTTTTGGGGGCTCAGCCACAGCCTGGAACATCTCATAGACACAAAGGAAACAGCAACATATGGCATCATTACCTGGTGTTTTGTCTGTAGTGTTCTCATTCATTCATTCATTCATTCATTCATTCATTCATTCATTCATTAATCCATTCATTCATTCATTCACATTTCTCTCCCCCTCCCAACCCATCTCTGCACTTCCACCCCCCCCAACTTACCTTGGAATTCATCATAAAATTTCCCATATTGAACCTTTTCTCTGTTACTTGAGGATAGGTACAAAGATTATTTTCTTTGACTATAGGTAAAGTTTTCTTTTGGTTTCAAATCTTAAATGAAATATTTGTACAACACAAAAGATATAAATTGAAAAGTAAAAGTTTCTTCTCTCTCTTATTGCTTTTTCACCCATCATTATGTTTGTCTTTCTGCTTCTTTTTGTCCTTCTGAACCAATGAGATCTTATTATGCACACTGGTTTACAAACTCACTTTCCCCCTCTTCACTTGGATATTATTCCTTGCAAATGCACTTTTCTAGCAGCTGCAAAATATGCACTTGTGAATGCTGCATGACTTTCTCTTTTCTAGGCCCCTTCTGATGGGCACTCAAGTCATTTCTACTCTTTAACCTCTATAAAATTGCTGTCCTGAGCATGCATTATGTGTGTGTGCTGTGAGGTTACTTTTGTAGGATGCATCTATCGATATGGATCAAAGGGATGCATTAAGCAGAGCTCTGCTCAATGTTTAAACTGTGAATGGGTTATTTGTCATGAGAATTTGGTGAGATACAGTAGTTGGGTGAAACGCAGGCCACCGCAGCTCCCAGGAACTGTCCAGTTCTGCTGTCCAGCCTGTCCCATAACCTTGCACTCAGAGTTGGCAGGGGAGGGCCTGTGGGAGATGGCTATTCCCACCCAACTTGGAGCCCTCAGGTGACCAGGGCCTCTGTCCAGGCCCTCTTAGATCGTCTGTCACTTTAATGTCCTGTGTACCCATGGCTGCCCTTTTGTTTTGTTTTGTTTTTTTTTTGGTTTTTCTCCGGTACCGGGAACCGAGCTCGCGACCTTGCGCTTGCCAGGCAGGCGTGGCTGCCCTTTTGAACAACCATATTTGCCTCAATAAATTTTGGCTTGAGTGGCAGGGTCAGAAGGCAGACACCTGTAGGAAGAAAAATGTGTCCCCCAGGAAACAAAAGCAGGAGGAGATGGTGTGTGGCATGAGTGATACTCTCAGGGCAAATACAGAATGCTGGACTCTGTGCTTTTTCTGTATTCAGTCAAAATATTGCCAGATGTCCAAGGCCAGGGGACATTCAGTGCCATTCATTTTGGCCTTCATTTTACAAGCTTTTATTGGATACCCTAGTGGTGCCAAATCTGTGCTGGGATCTGGACACACAGGTTGCTAAAGCAAGGCCTTCACTCTCAGAGTTCACAGACAAGTGGGGCACTGTGAGTCAGTGTAGACCCTGCGGAGAGCAGGGGCCAGGCCTATGTACGGGAACTTTGAGTGCATAGGTGAGCATCATCACTCTGGCTGGAGGAACCTGTGGTCCTTGTGTTGGCTTCTAAAGGTTTAGTAGGAGGGTAAGGTTGAGATAACGCACCCCTTGCAGCACTGAAGGGCAGGATGCTCTTTAAGCATCCATCTGGTTCTAGGAATTTATGACACTAGCAAACTGCTCTTGACAAGTAATCGGCAAACTAGATGGCACTGGGGCTCAATAAAAGTGAGCGCACACTCACCCCACGCCTTACCTTGTACGCTGTTGCTGGGTAAAGGCAGCAGGCATCTGGCAGGGAATCTGGGGAAGGAAAGCGGTGGGAGTGTTGAGGCCCTGCCCTGGGGATGCGGACGGTGCATGGAGCCCTTTGCAGTGTGATGCACTGCTCCTAGAGCCCGGTGCAGGGGCAAGATGGTGATGTAGCTCCTGCGGTAGAGAGTGCAAAGTGAAGTTTTAGCTTAATAGGCAGAATTAACTTTCTCTATTTTCTTTTGTTAAGATTCATTGTAATCAGTGCACATACATTTGCCTCTTCTGCTTAAAAATTCATTATATTTCAATTTTTTTGTTGCTCTCATACTGTCATTTCAAAGAATCAAACAATTTTTAATCATCAGTGTTAGGAGTTTAGGATAATATTAGTTGAATTTTTCACATTCAGAGGCAAGTTTCAACCTTTAATATTCACCAAACTTCAATTAATTTATTTCCTCTTTAAGGGCCTAAAGGCAATCTGAATCATTTTTACTGTCATATAACATCCCCAAACAATATTTTATGAGGCTGAGTTTAGTTAGTGGTTAATAGATTCAGGCTTAGTTAAGGCTTGCACACAGGCATCTCCTTGTTCAAGAAATGTCTGTTTATTATCAGTTTAATGTGGATGAAACTACTTATTCACTCTTCAGAAACCCTTTATGACTCCTAATTAAAGTCTTTGTCTGAACACAAAATAATTAATACATGAAATGAAGCCACGGGAAAAAAGCAACTGTGAAATAGTCACTTGGTTGTGTGTTGAGCAGTATTTAATCATTAGAGTAACACTGTGTTTGCACTTTTGGAAAGAAAACAAGGCGCAGACTTCATGTTTATTTAACACTTTGTCTTCTTGGAGGTATGAAATGAGTCCTATGGAGTGCCGCAACAGTAAATCATATGTTCTGAAAATTACTGGGTCTTAAACAGTAGTGTCATTTTAAAACTAAATAGTTTGGTGGTGCTCCGGCATATAAAACTGACCTCTTAGAACAACATCTACTGTTTACACTGAAAGACAAGTAAAGGAAATAAAAACAAGACATAAAATAGAGTGCTGCTAGGATGCCATTTATTCCGGTTTGGTTTTAGCTGGAAATCTGATGCTACTAAGGGGCATGAAACTGTTCAGTGACGCCAAAGAGGGCCCTTGTCTGTGCCCTGTGGTGTGCCTCGTCTCTTCTGCCCTGTGAAGGCTTTGCTAAATGGTCTGAGAAGTAGCTGGTCCCTCCAAAGGTGCAAATATGACCATATTAAATGAGACCTCATTAGTGGGCAGACAAGGGTAGAGTAAAAATTCACAGCAGGCTTTTTTTTTTTTTTTTGCAGGAATCATAAATAAAGGAGACTGGCTGGCCTGAGCGATTAGTCCTAGGATAAGGAATTTCCACCTCTGGGCCACTGCTTCAAACTGGACCTTGACAGAGACATTGAGTTCTTAGGCGGAGGGGGACATGGGAAATGAGGAGATGTTCTTGGCAGCTGCTCACAGGTCTGTGTTTGCGTCTTGCAGGAGCAAGGCATTGACCTTGAGGAGGGAGATGGGAGCGGAGGTCAAGGGTAGCAGTGGAGTCTCTGTCCTGTGGGTCCTCACTTGGTTTAGGCTCTGGACTAAGGAGATTGGAGCTGAAGAACAGGAAGGAGTGAAGGAAGAAAGAAGGAGGCCCCTGTACTTTTCCTTTGCCTTTTATGAAATGCGTTTCTGTTTCACTTTGCTCCTGCAGGACACCCTGGAGCCCTGGACTTTCCTCTTGTCTGCATCCTTCACTGCTCATGCACTTTGGGCAAGCACAACCAGTCCCTGGGGTTTTACGGTGATTCCCACTGCTTTGATGAAGCCAAGGGCAAATCCCGTTGGACTGCTTATTCCCATCCCCTTCCCTACTGCATATATAGTTTGGAAAAGTTGGAGCATGTGGAAAAGCAAAAATTGTAAAACAAGAATTGCCCATAATCCCTTCCCAGTGAGAACTACTGGGTGCATCTTCAGGTGAGTTGTCTGCCCTTCTGAGCCATTGTGGGCACGGGTTATTTTCTATTCTTCGATGGGATTTTACAGTATTTTATTGAGGGCACATATCATCATTACTTTACCAATCCCTTACTCTCAGATGATTGGGTTGTTTCCAACTATGTGCAGCCTATAGCTTCAAGCACTTTTTGACCCATCAAGAAAGCTTCTTCACTACCTGGCTTCTCTGCTGCCTGCAGTGCTCTCTCACGGCTCTTGTCTGCCAAGGACCCCTGTGTTCTCTAACCACCCTGCTGTGTGGGCTCAGTGGGACACAGGCAGTTGTCTCACCAGCCCCGAATCCTGACAGTGAGCATTTCTTCCCACTACCAGGATGCAGGCTGGGCGTGTGGAAGGTAGGAGGGAGAGACACTAACCATCTTGTAAGTGGATCCCAGTCTCCAGTGGTGGACCGAAAATGGGACCCCTATTTGCTGTCTCAGGCAGTGTTCCCTAAGGTGCAGCAAGTCAGATGCTTGGTGCAGAGGAAAGTGTTTCTTGGTGTAAGACTGAAAGAGAAAGACTGTAGACCAGGTAGTGGTTTAGCTGAGCCTTTATTTGTGGACCAGAATATATAGGTAGCATGGGAGTGGGAAGATGGATCTGGATGAGCATCCTCTCAGGAAAGGCTCAGAGACTGGAAGGAGCAGGTGCCTTTGGCATGTTTGCTGGGAGTAGCACAAAGTGGTGCTACATCCTACTTGTGGAAATCCTTAATTGCTAAGGCAAGCGGGTAAGATTTCTGCTGGTTAACATGCTTGGAGCACATGCAGACTTAATCAGAAGGCCCAGAAGTGAAATGAAATGTTTGGACTTGCAAGGATATGTTTTGTCTCATCTTTCCATGTCTTCTAAATATGAAATTTGTGAGTTTCTCTGGAGGTCACTGTAACCCTTTGTAACCTCGCATTCACCACTGCTGGGGGCAGCATCTGTCCTGGAGGTCCTGATGCTGGTGAAGCCATTTAGAAGGGATGTCCAGAGGTGCATGGGCATGGGCTGTGCCTTTTGTCAGCTGCCCCACTACAAAGAGGTGGAGGCACCCTCATTCATGAAGACAAAGCTCAACTTAGCTAAGGACCTGTTTTTTGAAAGACTTCTCACACTGACTTTCAGTGTGGTCTGTTTTTTTCTAGGTCATCAACTTTACAAGGACAACAGGAACTCTAAAGGCTGAGGTTCTGATGCAGATGTCCAGGAAGCCCAAAGGGGCCTCTTTCAGTGTTTATTAAACCTCTGATGAGTAGACCAGAGTATGTCTAATTATTAATCTTTGGGAAACTTGACCCTTCAATTAACTGAGTAATAATTGCATTGTGGACCATCAAAAACTCTGTATTATTAATGAGCATTTAAGGTCAATATTCCTTTGCTTCACTTTACTGTCTATGATATTTATCACTTGTAATATGACTTCCTGGTTAATTATACAGAATCATGCAGCATTCACTTTTGATTAATGTGGAAAGTTCATACAGACTTTGTTAAAAAAACATTTATTATGTGTGATGTATTATAATAAGCCTTTTTTCCCTGAGCTTTGTCCTATGTACATATGTTTTCAATATTTAGAAAATTTTCCCATGCAGAGGAACTTCCTAATACATGAAATTGAGAAAATTTAATAAATCATGTTAGCCACCTGCGCGACGTGTGTTTTTTATTGTGATACGATCTTCTGGTGGGAAGGTTGGGGTCATAATTTATGCAAGATGATAAACGCATTTTAAGTTGAAGGAACTGCTGTGAAATCGTATTCCAGGCATCCCTTTATTGCACAGGGGACAGCAAGGGGTATTGGAAGGAGTATGTTCTCCTCATTGCAAGACTTGGGCCATAATTAGCTGTGTGACCTTGGGCAACTTACTCTGCATCTCGTCATCTCATAAATTAATCTGTATTCATTGATTAATACCTCCCCAGCCTCCTGTACAGAGTGAGTTTGAGGATCAAAGACTCCAGTGCCTGTGAGAGGGCTTTGTGCAGTGAAATATGCCCACTAGGTTGTCGTGTTCACTTTGGATAGAATTCCCTCCAATTCCTCTTATAGCTGAGGCATTATCACTTGTCATTTCTGGGCAGATGTTGTTTTCAGTTGAGAAAGCAAGTTTGGTAATGAACTTTCTGGGGCATAAGTAATACAGAGAGCTACTCCCTCCCAGGAAGGAAGCAGGAAGGCAGGTTGTTGCACGAAATAGGCTGATTTTGTGGTCCCTCCCCAAATTAATATGCAGAAGTCCCCAGTACCTCAGAATACAGTGGTGTTTGGAAGTAGAACCATTCAATAGGGAATTAAGGTAAAGTGAGATGGTACGGATGGGCCCCAGTTCAGCCTGACTGGTATTTTTATAAGAGGAGAGTAGGACAGAGACACATAGAGGGAAGACCATGTGAGGACACAGAAGATGACCGCTGGAAGCCAAGGAGAGGTCAACCATAGACTTGGACATGCAGCCTCCAGAACTTTGACACAGTAAGTTTAAGCCATTAGTCGCTGGCATTTGCTAGCCTGAGCTGAACTAATACAGTGCACCTTAGTGGGAAAGGTCTAAGAGCCTCCATGCCAGGAACCCACTCTGAAGCCTGCATGTGGATGGCCTTGTCTGGCTTCCCTGGCACAGTGGAAGCCATGGTCAGTAGGGAGCCGGGAAGAACCAGGCCTTTTTGGGGAAGCGTGCAGGAGGCAGTTCACAGGGTTCTCCTGAGTATCTGGTGCATACAGGATGAGGTGAGAGGAGAAGCGTTAGACTGCTTTGCAGGATTTCACTCCCCACAAAGGGCTTTGATCTCCTGATAGACACCTGGACGAAACTCTGAGGATGGGATGACTCTGCACAGCATTTGGGGTCCTGGGTTGAGGCTGTCCTTAGAGAGTGAAACTGGGACTCAGTGTCAAGGAACACTCGTTGTTTCACCCATGTTTTGCTGGTCCTGGGGACTGGGACACGCATGAGCATGGAGGACAGAGTGTGCTCATTCCTGCAAAGTGTCCACAGTGCTCTCAGGTCCAGATACTGCAGCCAAGAGGTTTGTTTTGAATCTTGGCTGGCAGTAACAGCGAAAGACTGCCCAAATTCTGGCCATGTCTGCAACAGCAGGGCTGGTAATGAAACAGTGGCAGCTGTGGTCAGTGGGCATATTTCAGGCACAGGGTCCCTCTGCAGGTCCCCTGAGCACTGTTTCTTGCATTGCTAATGATGGATGGATGGAAATGGTTCATGTTCTCTATCTTTGAAAAGGTGATGCTACTTTGTACATGTGTGTTCCAGAGGAAGGCATAAGTGAACAAAAAAAAGGCACAATATTTAAGACTCCTGTGACAGAAAGAACATTCCAGAGTATCAGCTGCAAATGTCCTTTTCACACAGGGAAAGGAAAACCCTAAGAAGTGAACCCTTCTCAGCCACCTGAAAAGAGAATACCCACTGTAAGGACCCAGGGAGAGCCCATTAACCACTAGGAGAAGCAAGCAATGTGAATTCTGGCTGCCATTAGATACGGGAGGCATGGGGTAGAGTGTTGGAATCTATGGAGTTTGTGGCTTTGTCAGCCAGTCTGGGATAAAGCAAGTTACAGAATTAGAAGGAATACTGTGTGTTCAATGAGAAAGACTCGCTTGACTTATGGAAAGCAGTGGGAATCCTGAGTGATGGAGAATGGTCAGTGTGATGTGCCCTGACAGAGGAGCAAAGTGTGTGCTGGCTGAGCATTCCCAGGAATGCATTTCCTAGTGTTCGGCATGGAGGACCCCAGGGACTATCTCAGAAAAAGGAGTCTATCCTTTGAGTGTCAACTTTTCTTGGGCAAGGAAGCAGTATGACATTAGAATCCCTTGTGGAGGGAGCCCCTCGGTGCTCTTGCAGTCCACCCCAGCCTGTCTGCCATTCTCCTCATTTCCCCTGGGCTTGGGTCCAGTTTTCTTATAAACAATGCTCAACCTCTTCCCTCTCTTCACAGGCTCAGCCTCCAGTCCTGTGGCCCAAAGGCCAACGACTAATTTCCTGAGCCACTCCAGCTATAAAATATTCTGTTATTTAAAACATTTTTTGACAAATTATCTGTCAACAATAGATGAAGGTAACATTTCTTTTGATCAATAAAATAAATATTGAGGTTATGTGCTAAACACTATCCATATTTCTAAGGATGGTTATAGACTTTGCTGGTGTTCGTTCTATTCCAGCCCATCTGCTTTAACAAATTTTAGCAGAGCTGTTATAATTTTCATTCATAATATATGATGAGTTTGTACAAATTTCCTCCATGTATGAAACCTATTTAATGTTAACATTCTCAAATTGGAGTTGGTTATAAATAATGCACCTAGAGATATGAAATGGTGCAAATTATTTCTTTGTATTGCACCTGTCAGGCCAACAGTTATGTTTTTAGTTTTCATAAATAGTTGTGCATAATGTGGACCCAGGTTACTTGTATCCAAGGGAAAGGACTCTTTGTCCCACTTTATGTAAATTAAAAACCTTTAGCCAATTTCTGGCCAAAAATAAATAGTAGAAAGAGCTTGCAGACAACATTTATTTTGTATGTACATTAATGGGCACTTCCATCTTTTCCTGGAGGCCAGAATCCACTTTGAAATTCATGTTTGATAAATTCCCTGGCTTTCTGAGTAATTTAACTGTCTATAGGGCTGTTGATCCTCTGAGTGTATCATTGAACCTCAGGGACTTGTGCACCATTTCTGCATATCCAAGTTCAAATATATGCTCAAGATTGCTTTAAATTTTAAGTTGTTGATCTTATTTCTGATAGATTTGTTAGCTTATCCTCCATTTCATTTCTAAAACCTGCTCCTAATCCTCAAATACTCTCTTCTTAAACACCATCTTTGCTAAATTCATTGATTGTCTTAGTAAAATGTACATTGAACAGTCGTTCGGCAAGCATGCTGTAACATGAATATTGTTAGTACCATCTCTCAAAGACCGAGAGTTTGATAATCTGGCTGTCAATTATCACGTGCCTTATAATTTGCTCTTACTCTTGGATAGACCATCAGCTATCAAGTCTGTTACAGGATTTCTTTAAAATTTTCACAAGCTTGAGTAGATTTTTACTAATTTTAGTCCTATCAATTATGCAAAGTAAATACAATCTGAGTCTATTGAAAACATTTTGGTTATGTTATTCTTAGAAGTCTTACCATTTTTTAAATATGACAAATGATATATTTCAAAGTGAAAGTTAACTCATTGTTACCAATAAAGGTATGTAACTGACTTTTCATTTCCAGGCCATTTCCAAAGGAAATAATGAATAAAAAGTAAGTTATTCTACAAACATTGAATCTAAAAAGTTTGCTGTTTTCCTAAACTACCCTCTCACAGACAAGTCAAGATTTCCAAAACACTTGGTGGATGTATACTTTTTGAAGTGATGACCTGCTCAATTATCCTGCGGTAGGATTTGCATTTGGGGATGAGGAGACTACTTATAAAATAAATATTGTCTGCAAGTTCTTTCTACTGTTCATTTTTGGCCACAATTTGGCTAAAGGTTTTAAATTTACATAAAGTGGGACAAAGAGTCCTTTCCCTTGGATACAAGTAACCTGGGTCCACATTATGCACAACTATTTACGAAAACTAAAAACATAACTGTTGGCCTGACAGGTGCAATAGAAAGAAATAATTTGTACCATTTAATATCTGTAGTTTGGGTGACTTGTGTCTCACAGGCTCAAGGAAGAGAAGGCTCTTGTGGTTGTTGAGTGATATTTGTTTTCCCAGAGACTGGATTGCTTCCATCCTGAAAGTACCTTTTCCAGTGAAATGCATGCTAGTTCAGACCACAGTGCCACCGTTTCTCTCCCTTTTCCCTCTTCTTCCCTGACCCACTGGAGTTTCCCTCTGTGGGACACTCGTGTATGCCACTCCAGGCTCTGTTCTGCTTCTTCTCCGCTCTTTGCTTCTCACGAGGCAGCTCAGAATTTTGAGACCTTTCTTCCTTTTAATTTTTTTTCTTCTCCATAAGGAAATGAGTCTGAAAGAAAAAAAAAAAATTCTTGCGTGTGGTCTGCTCAGCAAGACTTAGGAACTTCCTCTCTTCAGTTTTCAGGTCCAACTGGACCTGCAGTGCCAAAATTTAAATTCACAGTCTCTGGGGCAACATTTTAATAGAGTTTTTGCTGGTGTTAAAGCTTAACTCTGGTGTTATATTCATACTCTACCATGGAGGTTTAACCACCCAATTTTATTAGCAGCAAAATAAAAGTATCAGGAAAATGAAATCTCAGTGTTTGTGTCAGGGGAGGGAGCAGTCTTGCCCCTTTTCCCAATGGTAATTTATATCTTCTTGGATCATGGTGCACGTAAACTTGGAGAGCAGTAAAAAAAAGCCATTTGAGAACATTTCTGACTTAAATGAATTATGTGTAGGAAAAGAATACCCAGCCCATATTATCTTTGCCTTTTAAGGAAATAAAGCAGGAGTATTTGATGCCATTATGCGCCCTGGACAAAGATTACTTTATAGGCTAGATTAATAGATTTGGAATACGGAAATGAGAATAATGAATCTGTCTTCTTTAACAATTTCTTTTCAAATTATTTCTATTCGAAGCTTTTGTGGTTCTTCAGAAGAGTTTTGGGCCTTGTACTACCTCACACTCTCCAAGCGACCTTTTGCTACAAGGGACACTGTACTTTATAGACTGTGGTTCTACCTAAAAAACAAGACACTGCTACTATCTGGACCACTTGCATTTTCAGCCTGTTGGATTCAAGATGTGAAAAGGAAATTAAATTGCAGTTGTGGCTCTCGAGAGGAGTTAAGTGTGATCAGTTCCATGGTTGAAGACTGGTCAGGGCATAATTTCTCATTTTAAACAGAGATCCCTGGACTTAGACTGAATGCTCTGGCCCTGTGTCTGTCACTAAGTTTCTTAAGTCATTTCAAGTTTGGTGACAGTTCCTTTTGTCCATGATGTGGGGATAATGATGTTCATGCCCTAGTTCTATAAGGAGAATCCACTGAGATAATGGGAGAGAATGTGATGGAAAAAAGATGAAATGTCCTGCAGAGCCTGGCCTCCCAGAAGGGCATGTCACTGGGTATTTTCTACCTGTTCCCAGGGCTTCCTGTCCCTTGCTGTACCAGGGTTGCAAGAAAGATTGGAAGATGTAATGGCTACCTTCACTATGGATGTCTGATGGCGTAGTAGGATCCTAGTTAAACTTGTTTTTCAGAGGAACGGTGAGTTCTTTTAGTATAAGTATATTCTCTTATTGCATGGGACATGCTAAAAATTACTTGCTGTTTATTTGAGGTATATACTTAACTGGGCATCCTGTATTGTTATGACTAGCTTTGGTAACCCTAGCTTTTTTGATTTTTGCTGCAGCATTACTTCTTATCTTTTTTTTGGTGTTTTTACAGGATTATGGCACAGGACTAGGTGGCACCATCCATGAATAATGGTCCTCATGAGCATGTGATTTTCTCCTTGGTGTCTAAGTTACGTACTACTGCTAAGCAGGTTTCACCACTCTAAATCAACATCAGAGCTTAGTATACAAAGCTGTTGTAAGGGTACAAGGAGCTGATAGAGATCTGAGGAACCTTGGAAGCCCTGGGCTTGTGTACCTCACTCAGGAAAGCACAGTAACACAAGTGACCCCTGTGTTACGAAGAGGGGTCTAGGTGCAACAACGCAATAGTCATATCCTGACTTTTTCCTAGTGAGAAATATCCTAGATCTTAGTTCCTCCATTTTAACACCGTTGATGTCTTTCATTTCTTCATACGCAGTACCACTCAATATTTTTTCCCGAATTTTCCTGTTGCCTGCAGGAACCACGATTCTGGTTTCACATTCAGAGTAGTCACTGAAGTAGCTGGGCTTTTAGGTCTTTGAAGAGAGCACAGCATTTGTGACCCAAGTCCCTAAAAAGGCATGTCTGAGCTCTCTGTCCCCAGCTGTCACACTGGCATTGAAGCATGTCATCGATATAATATGTAATATGGTGGTAAGAAACTTGGGGCTGGGGAGATAAAGCTCTGGCTGGGCATGCTTGCAAGTTGGGAGAGGTTGATCTGTTCAGGAGCCAGGCAAGGGAGATGGTAGCTGGGGGGGGGATGGTAGCTGGAGATTACAAGTGCTTCTCAGCTGTGGATTCTGCCCTCTCCCATCACCCTGCAGTAATCCATAGCCTTTTCCCAGTGTCTTGTAGAGTCAGAGGTAACTTTCACAGTTCCCTTCTTTCCTGTGTATGAAATTTGTGTTCTGTCTGCCATTCTGGGCACTTTCCTTGCATTTTGTGAGGGAAACGCTCATTCTGTCTTCCCCCAACCATAGCAATCTTCCTTGTTGAGCTGTGAATGTTCCCATCCATCCCACCAGATCGTCTGGACTAGCACTTGGAGACTTCCTTCTTGGCTCTTCCTCTCGGCTGTGCTCGGCCTTCTGATGCTTGGAGCATCCTTCTCTTCTGCTGAAGCTATTTGTTAGGTTTCCCCTGGGTCCTCTGGAGTGTCTGCTGCTGCCTTTTGCCTTCTCCATCCCCTTCCTGCTCTCTCTTTGTTTTCCATTGTTACAGCAGGTTTTTCCTTGATAGCATATAATTTTTCTTTCTTTGCTTAATTTTGCTGTATACTCACCCAGGGTGAAATTTTACTGTTCCCCACCCCCAGCGATTGATGGAAAAGAATATCGTACTAACTGATTGAGATAAAAAAATCAGCGCTTCACTGTAGAGAAGCCAAATTAGCCATCAGAAGTAGGTGTGTAGAGTACAGTAGAGTTTTTCTGATTAATCCTCATGATGCAAAGCTTTGTGCCACTGAGTTTTATGTGCTGTGATGTGGGAGGAGGACAAAGTAGGAAGGGTTATTGCAGGTTTTACTTTTACTTTTTGTTGATTTATTGGGCTACTCTTTTTTAAAAATGAAATAAGAGTACAACAAATGTGTGTGTGTGTGCGTGTGCATATTGTGTAGAATTTGGGCTCAGAATTTCAGGAGCAAAGCCAAAAAGACTCAAGAGTAGAATTTTAGTCAAAACATCTATAGTTATGGAAACAAAAATCCAGAAGGAGCCGTTCTCACCCAGATAGGTGTCACTCAGCACATAAGAGCACCAGCCGATCAATCCTTTCATCATTTGTGAAGGAGAAAGTCCTAATTTAACAAAGTGTTGATAGCAAATGATTAGCAACAAGAAACATTTTTGACAATGACTCATTTGTTCTTATTTTAAAAACATAAAAACATAGTCTTTTTCAAACATGTTTTCAGCTTCACATTTCCTTATTGTATCACTTAGGAATCAGTTTTATTACAATCTGCAATCTAACTTAAATCATTACAGCAGCAGCTCTCGCTGTCTGAAAGCACCGTTGCAAAATGTGGCAGTCTCAGTTAAGCATGTTGAAGATCTCCTTGGCTGTACTCTTGAATTTCTATTTTAAAAATAAGGAGTCTGAGTTGAATAATTTTGTTGGTCAAAAACAATTTTACACATGCGAGTTGGAATAAACAAACAGGTGTATTGAATTCAGTTTCACTTGATAGAGAGGGATGTGTTACTCTGTAAACATTACACTTTTATCTCAAAGAAGCTGCAAAAACTCTGTTTCTCACTTAGTGGAAATACATCTTAAATACCTCATATTTTTTCTCACCAAGGTTAATTTTACAAATGCTTTCTGTGAAATATAATTGCAAACTATAATTGATAGCCAAAGTGTATAATATTTCTTGGCAACTGGCTTTTGCTTCTGGTTGAGGCTGGTTTTGCTGGTTAGGAAGAATTTGGATTTTTGTCATTTTCCCTTTGTGATGAAAGCTTCGGCAAATGTATGCACATTGCATTTTCACTAATCTATTTATCAAGTTTGAGTCTGGATGAATTATCTAGAAGCAGATTAAGCAAATTACTCACCTCCTCATTTGGTAGTGCTCTGCTTCTCTTTTCTTCTTTTGGGATAAAAAAGCCCAAGTTACAAAGGACAGGCCATCCATTGCTTCCCGGTCTTCATGCCCCTCACCCCATTTTGGAAGAAGGGGTTCAGAGAGCAGCACCATTTGCCACAAGATGGAGCTGTGTAGATGACTTTTTGTGAGCCTGGCTGAGTAAGAATGTAATTCTCTGGGATGGGTGGGGTGCATGAAGTGCCCCATTATTTTTTGAGTTTTCCTTATGTATGAGCTCTGTCAGGGCTCCTGGCCATACCAGTTAACAGTATTCCCACACACAAACACTTGCAAGATTTCCCACGCAAAACCAGTGTTCTAAAAACACCTTGGGACCCACTGCTTTGGTGATTTCCTATGCATTTTCACCGGGAAACTTGCTTCCTCTGGGAGATTTAATCAGGAGTAGGCAACAGCTTGGATTTTTTAAAGACTAATGTATCTTTGTTTTTGGTTGAATACTTAGGAGCAAGAAGAATGTTCCTTGAAACTCATTTTGCTAGGAATGACATTTTGGGCCCTGGAGTCAAAATAGGAGAAGTGAAGTTTCTCCGTCTGAGCCTGAGTTCTGCTTGGGCTTGGTGAGTTGGATGCTGGTGATTCCTCTATACCCCAATAGCCCTTTGTTTGTCCTTCCACAGCATCTGTGGTCCAAACAACATCCCATGTAGTGGCATCCTCTGTATCCCACACCTCAGGGCAAAGAGGAGTGGTAAGCCAGCTGTGGGCTGATCCAGGCATGCACTGCATGGCCACGTGCAGGACCCGATTATGCCAACTTCCTGTTTGAAGAGAGCAGCTCCACACCTGATAACCACAGAAATAAACTCCTTAACAAGAGCAGGAGGAAGCAGGCGCCTGGTGCTGTCCTTCTAGACCGGGCTTCTCGAGCAGAGAAACTTCACTTCTCATCCCTCTTTATGAGGGCAAGAGTGGGGGAAGCCTTCCACAGTGCATTGTTGCTATCCCTCGGGGGTAAATTTTTAGCTCCAGAATTTATGAGTTGCACATTTATTTGATTTGGCTTTTGGTTAATTTTTTTTCTCCTCTTGTCAACCTGACAATATGAGGGCAGACGGATGCAGTCCCTGTAGAAGAGGCAGTAAACGGTGCTCTTGGAGGCTGCTTTATAGAGGCCTTCCAGGCTGCCCTCCTGCTCCCTCCCCCTGCCTTTCTCTCCTCTTCCCTTCCTCCCTGCTCTTCTCTACTGCCTGTTCAGCAAGGCTCATGGAACCAGAACACTCCACTCTAAATAAATAAATCCTGGAATAACTATGGATGCGAGTCTCATTAACATTACCTGTCAAATCCCTAAGCACAGCACCCACAAATGGCCCCCTGAGTCTCCCAGTAATTTCTGGAAAGCACATAAAAAAGACGATCAGTTGGTATATTTGTGGAAATCATTAGTGGGGTGGGGGAAGATATGCTTATAAGTCAATAATTCTTTTTGACACGACCTTAGCACTGGTTGTGTGATGACTCTCATTAATGGAGGAAAAGACATATGGCCTGAGTTTTATGACAGATGTCAGGAATCCTGGAAGGTGGCACGAGGAAGATCTTGGTTATTTTTTTCTTCTTAACTGACATGGATGTATGGGACATTTTGTCAACTTAATGACCGTTTCCTTTGGTTCTGATCATGCTGTGGCAGGAGGATATAGTGACCCACTTTCAAAGGGTGGTAAATATCATTGAAGGCAAAATTTATGTTAGAAAAGGTCCAATAAACAGTTACTCAACCTGAATTCTTAGAATCATATAGTGTGGATTTATTCCACATTGCCCATGCAGTGTGTTAATCTGAGTTTGAAAGTCAGTGAGGGGAGACTCACATTTAGCTCTAATCAAATTTCTATAGCTCATATGTTGTTTATTCTGGAGTTGGCGGAGTTAGTGGCTTACTTCCAAAAAATTTTTTTTTGCTGTTTTTATTTTGTTTACCTCGATACAGCCTATCATTGGAATCAAGAGAAAACAAACTGCCAAAGGATTCTGTGACAGGCTGGCTTGTGATGAGGCTCTTCATTACCTTTTGAAAGAGTACTGAAAGAGATACAAGGCAGAATTGCATTTGCAGGAGAGCTGATTGCAGGCTGTAAGTGGGCAGGTTTAGAGGCTGTGATTTGGAGAACACAATGCAGGGACCTAAATATGCCGCTTGACTTGGGGTGGGGAGAGGATCTGGGGTCCAGCGCAGTACTCAGCAACCATTTACTAGTCTTGCAAAGGGCCTGCAGGTACTTGGATTGTACCAGAAATGAGCAGTTATAAGTCAGGCCATGAGCACACAGGGAGCGCTCTGTGGCGGTACACAGTGTATGTGTGTGTGTCCTACAGTTTTCTGGCCCTTGCCTTGCCTCACAAGTGAAAGGGAATCTTAGTAGCACCAAGTCTTGTTCCTTCCTTCTCTCTCTCTCCTTTCTCCTCTCTCTCACTGAAGCAGTACCAGCTGCTTTTCTCCTGGAGAGAGCTGCAACTGTCAAAGTGATTGTGGCCAATATTTTGTCAAGAACTGTGTTTGAGTACTTTTAACTGTTTGGCTGATAATGCCTTTGCTTACTTTTGCAGATGATGCTTAAAACAACTACGTAGAGCATCTCAATTGGAGCTTGTCTTCCTTTCTTCTCCATAAGCTCCATTCTCCATATTCTCAGTCTGCTTGCTTGCTTTCCAAATGTGAGTGTTCCTTTGGGCTACTTATCTCACACTTCTACCTCCTGGAGGCTTTATACTTTGCCTCCACCTTCACCCAGTACATTTCCCTTTCTTTTCTCTTTATTTCAATTCTTGCCATCCCCTGATTTCGCCTACACTGGGGAGAATGAAAAATGGATTTGGGTTTTGGACTCCTGAGTCAGAGCTCTGGAGGGTTGGCAGCAGAAAGAATTTTATGCTTGCGAAAGGTTGACCAGACGCCACTCGCCCTTGCTGGGACTGGTAGCTCTGTGCCGCAGTTGGTTGAGTTAAGTCAGAAGTTTCTTTCCTATTTTACAGAGAAGCTGGATGGAATAGAACATTTTTACTCGACTTTGAACCTCTTCTAAATTTTTTCAGAATTTGTTGGGGTTTTCACAATTGCCCTCAGGTTGGGGTACAATGATAACATTTCTTACCAATTAACATGAAGAGTCTGTTAGGTCTTACCCCAGGGCTTCTACTTCCATAGTCAGTATTAGCTGGGATGTTTAGAGACTCAGCTGAACAGACTCAGCTGACACTTTACATTTTTAGGTGTAATTTGAACATGTTGACTATAAGTCATAGAGAAGTCAAAATTAGAAAATGCCAATTAAAATTTTATTTTGTCATTTTATTAGGGCTCTCATGTCTAGAAAGTTTGTATTTCACTTTTTACTTGGTAATTTCCGTACAATTCATTTTCCCCCAAAAAGAACAATTCCTGTTTCCATTAATTACTTAATGGAACTTTTGATGAAAATCTTCTTTTAAGAAATAGCAATAGATTTAAGTCAAATTGACATAGTTTCTCTCTTATTATTAGAAACAATTTCTGGGCCCTGCTGTGTGGGCCTTTTTCCCCAGCTCCCAGGCTCATGTGCACATTTAGCATCCTATACATTTAATATCCTATACATTTGTAGTGCAAAGTAGCTTAAGTAAGCTGCTTTGTTCACTGCTTAATTATGTTATTTTACTGTTCCTGAAAACCTGACACCAGGCAAATTTACATTACTGTGCTTCTAATTAGCCAATAATCCTTGAGGATTTGAATGATACATACCCAAAGTAATTTCCTTTTTCACTAAATTTGAATTTCCTTGCGTCAAGTTAAGAAGATGGGGCAATGACAGTAGGCATCCTGGTGATGACAGCCTTCAACAGGTCTGTCTCTTGAGTTAAACTGCGTTAAAAGCCACATAATGATTTCAGCAACATCATGAAGCACATCATAGGAAATCAATAAATAAACCATGTTTTGGCTAAGATGAGTATAGTTGTTCATCAGATGGGGAAAAGTCTTTTAGATATTTATTCTAGTTTTTCAATTAAATCAGCTGTGCATTTCTTTGCCTGCAGTCTAAACTGCCGTATTTGCCTTACACTTTTGGTTGGAAACATGTCCATTGCATCCAGTGTAGGACCCACAGGTAGCCAACCGGCACCTTGAATTTCTGTGTGCTCTGCAGAGCCTAGCTCTGAATCTGTTTGCTTCTCTGTCCACGTGACAATCATCTTCCACATCCTGTGGCAGCCTCCTCTTCACTCACTGCTCGCAGTTGCTACCAAGCTGCCAGTTGCTGTTTCCTGCTTCTTTCTAACAAGGCCCTGTTTTGTCTTGTTCTCCTTTTGCCCTGTGCTTTGGGGAAGGTAGGGTATATTTTGTGAGCCAAGGGTAGGTCAGGAGTGATCTAAGGCAGTGGTTTTTAAAAACTATTTGGCTTATCATGTAGATAATTACAAATTCTTTCTGTGTCACAGCGCACATAAAAGTTGATAGGTATATGTCTATTCATATTTATATTTACATTTGCACTCAAATTTCAATTAAAAATGCTACTCAGTGGATTTCATTAATTTCAGGTTGCAACATAGGGACAAAGCCAGTCATGGTTTCATTCTTCTAGCTGGTGACTGGTTTAGGCAAAAACATATGATACAATTCTGGCCAATAAGAGGGGCTCCTACAGAGCCTTTGAATGACCAACAAAGAGAGAAAGAAAGCAACTTTCGCTTTCCTGTTCAGTGTCCTGCTGCCTGGCTGGGACTCTTGCAACTGAGATAGGCCAGTAAAGGGGAACAGCTGCAGATGGCAGAAGGCAATAGGATGGTGGCCCGGCTTCTTGTGCATGTCAGTGAATTAGCACTCGGAGCCAGTTTAAAAATTCTTGTGAGCTAACATTTTTTTTAAATAATAAAATTGTTTAAACCAGTTCCATTGGAATTTTCTGTTACTTGCAGTTAAGAGCTTTCTAATATACTTCTTTGCAGTGTCTAGGAATCAGATAATATCAACTGGGGTCTGCGGTAACTGATGTCAATGGATCAGGGTCACGTTTCAATTAAAAGGAAGAGATGAACTTGGAACTCTTTTTGTGATGTTAGGTTGATTGAACATTTGTGGCTTTAGTGGCCCATGGGATTGGTTTGGGGACCTGATTTAGCAGACCACTAGAATTTGTGATTTGACCTTTGTGGTTTTGGCTATTTGTAGGTGACCTGGAAGGTCCATGACATAAAGTCATTTGTAATTTTGCTGAGCCTTGTATCTGAGTTTTGTATGCCATGAAATGGGTTTTATATGCCATGAATACTTAACAACAGGCCTAGATACCACACAGCAGCTTTATGATAGAGGTTTGCGGTTCTCCCTTTGTCTTTGTGGACTCATTAACTCTTGAAAATGACTCAAACTCATTTTCTCATGAATAAATATTGTATCTAACCCTCCCTGCTCCCACATACCCCTATCTGTTAATGCTGGAATTGAGGAGAAAGCCCAGAAAATGGAGACTGAGCTGAGTGCCAGGAAATGGACCTCTAGATAAAGTCAAAAGTGAAATGCTAATTAGTAGCCCAGATCTAGCTCAAGGATGAGTCCTCAGAGGAGCTATCTGGCAATAAGCCAACATGACATTTGAAATTCTGATAGCCATGCTTTGACCCAGGTATGTGACTTGCTGATGAGGGCTGAGCATCAGTAAAATTTGGGCAAGTACTCTATGTGCGAGGTGCATAGACTACAAGCTTGCTGGAAATTCCATCACTTAGTGCCCCTGATGGGAGTTTGCACAGGGATCAGGACATTTTCCCTATGCATGTCAAAAGTCTTTAGCACCTGCTGTGTATGAGTACTCTATAAATAGGAACATAGCAAAAAAGCTCTTCTTTATAAGAGATGGGAGTCACTTAATGTTAGAAATTGTGGTATTCAGTTTAGTTTCAGACTTTATACAGGTAGGTGTGGACTTTCTGTGAAGTGGCCTGTGGCTCATCTTTGCTCAGGTACATTGTCTAGGGTATATCAGTTACCATGGAATTATTGAATTAAACACCCATTGGAGTGATTCTGTAGAGCCATAGGAATCAGAAACAGAAGGAAGGAAAAGTAACTCTTTTGGATGCTTAGGTGGAAACTGAGGATGTGGACCAAATACTTAAGCCATGGTCTTGGCCACATGCCTTGAATATATGGTTGTCCCTTGCCTTAGAGGCTCAGTTTTGCTCAGTCTAAGCTGGAGCCAAAGGCTTAGTTAGTATCACTTAGTGACTAAAGTCCAATATGGATTCAGCCATGAGTTAGGGTTGAGTCTATCGCCAATGGAATGTGCAGGAGTGAGACTAGTGGCTCTCTCTGGGAGTCACAGTGGTCATGACTGGCTTGTTTGTAAACTTACCTGTAGTTCAGGAGGGTACATCCAGGTGTCCTTTACAGGGGTATGACAGAGAAGGCAGGGAGGGAGCTGCTGGTGGGAGAATCATGGAAAGAGGATTCATAGAGAAATCCAGAGAAGACCCTCTCAAGAGACCTTGGGGAAGGATAACCTTAAAGATTCATGAAATAGGTAGAAAGTGGTTTCTCTGTGGTCTGTTAGTGACAAGCGATAGTTTTAAAAACAAATTCTTAATGTTTTCTATGGTTTGAACATGGTTTTTCCCCCCTGAAACCTATGTGTAGATGTGACTGTCGCTGAGGAAGGCAGGGCCTTTAAGAATTTAATGCATTTCTAAGGGGCACCGGGGTTCATACTAGAGGTAGTGTGTTCCTGCTTTTGAGAGACTGGTTTAGTTACTTGGAGAATGGATTATTATAAATGGAGGTCACCCCTTGTATTTTGCTTCTTCTTCCCTTCCCTCAAGTGCCCACTTGTCCTCCTGCTTTCTACCACGTTATGAAGCCACATGAGACACTCACCAGATGTGGGCATCCGTACTGGATTTCCAGTCTCCAAAACTGTGAGCCAAAATAAAGCTCCTTCCTTTATAAATTACTCCATCTTGGGCATTTTGTTATAGCAACAGAAAACTAATGGAATCAATACTTTAATCACTTGTAGTGACTTCAGAATTTCAGATCTGGGATTTATCTATTGCATGTTCGCCAATACATAATATTTTTGTTTTGTCCTCAAGTTAAAGTCAATTAGAAATAAGTTATTTGATTTTGAATAAAAAGATGAGCAGTTGCTCCTGATGGAAGTAAATCTATATTTTGAATGGTCCATTCAGCTCCCCAAAGCATAGATTCCCCAGTATGCCTGCAGGACCATGAGAATGTTTGTGTCTTGTTAGGCCAAAAGCCAACAAGTTGTACCATGATATGTTTTTTTTTATTTTCCTCCTTCTGCGAGGGCTGCTCCTGGGAAGTGGTCAGCTGCAGGGGTCTCTTTCAATAAGCCCAGATGCCAATAATTTGAGGTTTGTAGAAAAAATTTTCTTTGATGTCTGTATTTTGAAATTCCCATGAAAACCCAGGATACTCCCTTGAGGTGTTACTTATGCTATAAAATAATTTGCTTTGGGGAATCTTATTTCATTTATTCATCTTTCAAAACTAAATTGCCAGAATCTAGAGGAGATAATAGTCGAACATAGAGTGTTTTAGAAGGACTTCAACTGAGACATATATAAAAAAACAAGTGAGAAGTGTGAAGGAGTTGTATTTTTAAAGCTTAAGTCATCTGGATTCACAGTACAGTTTAAACCTGTCTCCCTCTCAGCCTGAAAGAAGTCATCCCTGCCAAGATGTCTTCTCTCCAGGATGAAATGATAAGTATCTTTAGGACAGGAGGGGCTCATGAAGTTTATGGACATTCCTATGGGTTCTAGTATATTCTATAGGTTTGGTTCATAATTATGTGTTTGTTAAAAGTGGCAACTGTGGATCTTGATGTTTGTGACACAAGTCCCTGGTCATTTTGGGACCATGACAGAGCTCCTGATAATCCAGACACTGGATCCAAATATTACCCTACTAGTTCCAGCCCCACCCGAGTTTCAGCCCTGCAAAGTAAAAACGCTGTCATTGGCAACTTGAGCTTATTCTAGAAAATAGCAACTTAACAGGATGAAACTTTAAAAATTAAAATTGTTGAGACAATTGTTATTGACTGAAATGGAAAATGCATTGTAATTTGGAACTAAATTATTTATGAACATCAGTTGTGCTGTACCTGAACTGTGTCTATGGTAAAAGTCTGCTTCTAAAATGTCTTGCTAAGCGTGAGGATTTTTCTGCATCATTTGAAAGTGCTCTAAGGAGCTCTCATGATATATGCAAATGCTTGCACACAGTCACTAGCCAGTTGATGTGCAAAATAAGAAGAGATGAAGTCTGAGAGGCAGAAGCAAACGAATGTGATTCAGAAAGAAATCTAAACTGTATAAATGCAGTCCTTTATACAGAGATTATAATTTTTCATTCAAAATTTAGACAGACAGTGGGAAGAATGTAATCGCTTTTTAGCATTGCTGTACTTATAAGTATATTAGAAAAGCTCTGTGATGGTAATCATGTAGTGAACTTGAAACCACCCCTAATTAAACTGTCTGCATCCCCCAGCATTTTCCTGTAATGATGTCAAACCGTGTAGCAATTAGTTGCACCTCTCTGAATGTAAACACTGTTTGTAAATCATATAAACTTAACCCGGTTTGCTTATTGAAAAATCTCCTAAAAGGAAATTAATTAGCTTTGTATGTTTTGGAATTGTAATTTATAGGATCATTTTGGAATCTTTCACTGATGTCAGATTAATTTTTTTTCTCTGAGATTTATCAAATGGAATATCCCTTGCAAAGGCTTACAAGGGAAGGTCTATCCCAATTTACTTCATCTTCATTTTATTTCTGCAACAACTGCTGAAGTGTGGAATTCAGGACAGGATTTTACTGAGTTAACTCAGTTTTAAGACATTTTTCTCAAGAGGAAGATATATATCATCTGAAGGTTGCATTTTCTCCTATTTTCGGTATCCTTCAGCCAGCATAGAGTGTTTCAAGCTCATTTGAATGTGTAGTTTGGATCCCTTTGTGCAGCTGTGTAGCGGCTGGGAAACCGATAGTCCTGAGCTCCGTGGCAGCAGTTCAGGAACAGTTGCAGATTACGGGGGAAGTGGCCAATTCCAGACAAAGAAATTGAACAACCCAAAACAAACACTCAAGTGTTTTAACTCAGTGATCTCTCCTTTGCTGACAGGGAGCACAAAGGAAAAAGGAGCCAAGTTCAAAATTTAGCCTGCCTTTGTTGAAATTTTCTTGCTGAAACCTTGGATCCTGTCGGCGGGTGGTTTACCTGAGCCATCAGCTACATAGCACATTTATGGTTATTGTATTTTACAGGTTGATAGATTTTTATATTCTGTCCAAGTCAAGATCTTACACCACCTGGTTTATTATTTAGTAATTTACAGTGCAGTCAGGCATGTTTGGCTTAATGTAGGATAAACTTATAAATCTATTGTTCCTCCAGTTGCTGGGGTTGGTGTGCAATGAACTACAGAGCTGGATGCGTACATACATTTCAGCTGTGCTTTTTTCTTTGATAGGGAAGCAGGCAATAGATAACACAGTGACAGTAGCATCCCAGGGGACAGCAGAATGTGAGAGCAACACCACGTCAGGTTAGTAGGTCATTATTGTATGAGCCGTGAACCATTAATGGACTGCTACGCCCAGCTCAATCTGTGTCAGATTATGGCTCTTGGCAGGAGAATTGTTATCTAATAGCTAACTTTGCTTCCTCACGATCATCTTATTAGTTCCTCTGATAAAAATGTGCACAGGTATATATTAATAGGGGGCCTGGTTGGGAAAAGGCAAGATCTTGGTTATTTTTCCTCCATTTCTGGATACAATGCATCTATGTTGATTTGGCCTGGGCAGTTCTTTAAGGAAATGATATTCTTTCTCAGGTCTTTTTCTGGCTGCTTATAAAACACATAGTTAAACATGCAATGTTAATTGCTGCAGAGACTCTGGTATTATGTTGATTATGCAAAATGACATATTGAGGAAGAAAAGAGAAGGTAAGGGGAATTTTACCTTGTACCTTCACCTTAACTCTCCAAACAAGAACACTGATATACTTTCACATTTTGAGAATAAATTCCACCTTTCCTGAAATAATACCAGAAAAGCAAAGACTATGTGGCAGTATATAGCTTTTATTATTTGTTGAGCACACAAGAAAACTACATTGTTTATGTTTGGCTTCAGATAACAGCATACATTTTTAGGATGAGTATAAGGAACTCCTGACTTTTTGACTTATAACTGTAGGAACTTTATATTGCATACCTGGGGCATGTATTCAAGAAATAAAGATCACGGCAGTTTGTTTCTTTCTTTATAAATCCCTCAGCCTCTGTGCTTCAGTGTGCATCCCCAAACAAAATCATCGACATGAAGAATTCCGAGATGTTTTTCCAGGAAGGATGAACATGCAGGCGAGTTTAGCCTGAGTTCCTGCACATGCTTATGTAAATAATTTGGGAGAATTCTCTACGATGTCCAGAATATGAAATAATTTTGATAACAAATACTAGAGAAATTCTTTTAGCTAGATAGCAGGAAGCAGGTTAGCAACACTGACGGTACAAAGAGGGAGATAAAAAGAGGTATAGAGGTACAGCCTTGGTCTAGATTCATACCTGGATCATATGCAATGATTGTCCCTTAAAGATACGCCTGAAGTGTGCTGAGGAGGAGCCCAGGTTGCCACATCTGGCTGGTCACCCCATCCGGCTTGTCACAGTTGTCAGTTCCTGCAGCACTGGTAGAAAAGGTTGCTGAAGGAGACCAGGACTTTAGCCTGTTAAGGATCCAGAGGTCACAGAGCATGCTTGAAAGGGCTGCCAACATGTGCTTTACTGATACCGGGTGATAAAATATGCTTTTTTGATGAAGCATCCATATAATAAAGTTAAGTATTCAATTAATACCCAAATCCTTTCTAATCCAAATCCAATTACTCATTCCTGAGTGTATGTGTGCATGTATGTGTATGTATGTTTATGTATAAAGGAGATATGCTCATCCCCCTCCCCCAACACATAGTGGCTAGGGAAGCCTGATGCATATGAAGCATGCTGATCTATGACCCAACACTGGGGTTTCCTTAGTTATATTTCCTTCAGACTCAACCTTGGACTTGAGTTGCATAAAATATACCACAAAGAGCACAACGAAACTATTATATATAATTTTAATCTGAAACACTTTTTCAATTTTTTGCTACTACCCAAACAAAAACCAGTAAGCTAAAATATTTTTCAGTAGTGATTAATTCCTACTTTATTTGCATAGACTAAAAAATACTCAAATTATTATGCATTGTTATGAAAGCTTAATTTAAGTATTTCATTAAAAACAGGAAAATGTGTGAGGAAGCATGCTATCACTTTGTGATCATGTCTTTGGAAACCCATACCCCATTAATTATGGGTAGAGGGAGTTTAGGAGTGAAATCTTCATCCTAAAAAAGAAAGCTAATAATTTTTTTTTTTTTTTTTTTTTTATTTTTTTTTAGTTTTTCTCTGGTACCGGGAACCGAACTCACGACCTTGCGCTTGCCAGGCAGGCGCTTTTGCCGCTGAGCTAAATCCCCAGCCCCGAAAGCTAATAATTTAAAGAGCAAAATAAAAGAAAACTATAGAAAACAAGGCAATAGACTGCAATAGATTTTGTGGATATGAGAAGGGGATTTGGGGATGTAGGGAGAAGGAAAGGAGGGAAGAGCAGGGGAAGTAAAAAGGATCAAAATACTATATGTATATAAACCAATATCTTATGGTGAGCGTATTCAGTATGTGTCACAAATATATACTTATACAATATTTTTAAAAACCTGACAAGAGGTAAGACGTTCTGATGTGGCTAAACTTTAAAAACTGACAGCCCCAAGTGTTGACAAAGACGTGGAGCAGCTAGAGTGTTCACATACTGCTGATGGAAATGGAAAAAAGACACAATAACTATTCTGTAAAACAGTTGACAATCTCTTCTCAAATTAAACAACAATCCAGTGATTCCATTCCTAGGTTTTTACTGCCCCCTTCCTCCATGAAGGTATACTTGTGTACAAAGACTTGTTGTGAGCAGATATTCACAACAGCATTATTCATAGCAGCAAAAATAAAAACAACAAAAACCACACTAAAATAAGAAAAAACCCTAAAAACAAGCAACACTGAAAACAACCCAATACTTATCAAAAGGTGAATCACAAATTCGTGGTACATCCATCCCAAAAGTGTTACCCAGCAATAAAAAGAAACTATTGCTGCACACAACACAATGGATGAATCTCAAAGCTAGAATAGAACAAAAATATATTTCATAAACATTTATATGATTTATAAATGATATATTTGAAAATCCTTTAAATGATATTCTAGGAAAGGAAAAAAAGACAAGTTAAATAAGTAGAAAATGATCCGACTCAGCAATTCACTCCCCTCCAGATCTGGTGGACAATAATCACAATGGTCGTTGTCATTTGCTGAGCACTTTTTGTCTTTGTGGGCCTCACTATTCTTGTGAGTTGCATTTTTCATTGAGGTATAATTCACATGCAATAAACTGTACATATTTAAACTGGAAAGTTTGTTAAGCTCTGACAAATATATGCCAGCCAAGTCATAACCCCTTGTGTTTTTTTCCCTTTCTTCTTGTGAAGTACCACCATCCTTAGGCCACCAGCATGATCTGCTTTTTGGTATTAGACATGGAACTATATAATATGCATTTTTGTTTTGATTTGGCTTCTATTGATCAGCATGATTATTCTTGCTTTCATTTTTAATTTTATTGGTTTATTTTAGATGTACATAGTGATCATATGCATCATAGGGAATTTGTACCTGTACTACATCTTGGTTCTTCTTTTTTTCCCCCAGCCCCTCTTTCTCCCTTCATCCCTTCTTCCCCGCTTATTTGTAAAAGCTTTGTTTCCATTTTTTCCTTCTAGTCTCTTTTTTTCTTTTCCTTCCTTCTTTTCTCCCTCACCTCTCTGTTCCCCTTCCCATTTGCACCTTTCCTTTCCCTTTCCTAATATGTATTATACATTTTGGTCCTTTTTTACACTTTTGATTTCTCACACCAGAGAAACAGTGCAATATTTAAACATGTATGTCTGATTTATTTCACTTAAGAGTATGGCCTCAAGGTTCATCCAATTACCTATAAATGTCTCAAGTTTATCCTTCTTTATAGGAGACTAGTATTCCATTATATAAAAATACTACATCTTTATCCATTCCTTTATTGATGGCCTTTAGGTTGATTCCAAGATTCAGCAATTAAAAACTGTGCTGCTATAAACATGGGTATGCATATATCACCATAGTATAATGTTTTTAATTTTTTTTGAGAGGATAGCAAGAGGGGGAATACCCGGGTCAAGTGGAAGTTTTAATCTTTTGAGGAATCTCCACACTAATTTCCACAGCAGTTGCACCAGTCTGCACTCCCACCAACAGTGGAGGAGGGTTCCTTTTCCCCCACACCCTGTCAACATTTATTATTAGTTGATTCTTGATAATAACCATTCTTTTGGGAGTGACATGAGATATCAGTGTTGTTTTAATTTGCATCTCTCAAATGACCAATGATGCTGAACATTTTTTCATATATTTATTTGTCACTTTTATTTCTTCATCTAAAAATGCCTATGCATTTCAGATGTCCATTTTTGGATGGGGTCTTTAAATTTTGGGGCTCTGTTCTTTGAGTTTTTATATATTCTAGATGTTCATCCTTTGTCTGAGGAATAGCTGGTGATTTTTTCCCCACTCTGTTTGTGTTTTCTTCACTCTGTTGGTGGTTTCTTTTGATGTGCAAAAGCTCTTTTATAAGATGAGGTCTCATTTGCTGATTCTTAGTATTATTTCCTGTAGGATCAGGGTTTGTTCATAAAGTATTTACACGTATATCTTCAAGAGTTCTATCTATTCTATCTTCCAGTAGATTTAGGGTTTCTATTTTAATTTTTTAGGCCTTTGACCCATTCTGACTTTAGTTTAGTGCATGATGAGAGATATAGGACTAGCTTTTATCTTTAGCATGTGGAAAGCCAGTTTTTCCAGAATCATTTATTAAAGAGACTATCTTTCTTCCAGTGAAAGTGTTTGGCCCCTTTGTCAAAGATAAGGTGGTTAAGTGTGTTTGGAGTTGTTCCTTCGTCTTTAATCTATTATCTTGATCATTGGGTCTATTCTTTTGCCAGTACCATGCTGTTTTTATCACAGTAGCTTTGTATGATAATTTCAGGTCAGGGATTGTGGTGTCCCTTGTCTTGGCTTTGTGGCCCAGAATTGTTTTTCTAGGTCTCTTCTGGTAGCAAATGAATTTTAGGATTGTTTTCTTTAATTCAGTGAGGTATGCTGTTGGTATTTCGATTGGATCTCATTAAATCTGCATAGCAATTTTGGAAGTATGGCCATTTTCACTATAGCAATTTTCTTACCCAAGAACAAGGGATATCTTTCCATTTTTTTTTTTGTATCCACCTCAGTCTTTTTTCAGAGTACTATAGTTTTCAATATAAAGGTCTTTTACTTCCTTCATTAGATTAATTCCTAAGTATTTCATTTTTTTGGATGCTATTGTGAAAGATGTGGATTCCTTAATTTTTCTCTCAGTGAGTTTGTTATTTGTATATAGAAATGTTATTGATTTTTGAGTGCTGACTTTGTATCCAGCTATGTGATTGAATTTAGTTATTAAATCTAAAAGTCTTTTGATGGAGTTTTTGGGATCTTCTATGTGGAATATCATGTAATCTGTAAATAATTATAACTTCTTTTTTTCCTATCCTTATTCATTTTATTTCTTTCTCTTGTGTAATTGCTCTGGCTAATGTTTCTAGAACTATAGTAATAAGAGTAGTGATAGTGGATATTCTTGTCTTATTCCTTTTTTAATTTTTGACCATTTAGTATGATGTTAGCTTTTTGTTTGTCATAGGTGGCTTTTATCAGATTGAGATAAAGACCATCTATTCCAATTTTCTGTAAGGTTTTTATGATGAATGTGTGTTGGACCTTGTCAAATGCTTTTTCTGCACCTATTGAGATAATTATGTAGATTTTGTCCTTTGGTGTGTTGATGTAGTTTATTACGTTTATTGCTTTGTATATGTTGAACCATCCCTGGATACCTGGGGTGAATCCTGCTTAGTCATGTCACATAGTCTTCTTGATGATTTGCTGCATTCTATTGGTCAGTATCTTATTGAGGATTTTCAGTATGATTATTTAGAAATTCACCCATGAAGTGTGCATGAACAAAGGTCATTTCTTCTGTGAAAAAACCAATTTACAATCCTCCCTTGCTATATTGCAGTTCACTTATTGTGGCTTCACTGTATCACAGGTTTTTTAAAAAACATATCTAATTCTGTATTGTGCAGGTTTTGCTATATCATGGGATTTTGTAGTATATAGGTATTTATATAATATTCATGATTTTAATTATTTTTGCCTAAAAAATTTAAAACAGTATAAAATACAAAGAAATGTTAATTCAAACATATTAAAAGAATATTAAATTGAAATAAAATACTGTACAGTATGTATTTGATCAGCGGATGAATACCACATTGTACACAATGGAAATGCAGTACGCCACTATTGCCAGCGGAGCCACCTGGCCACGCTAGTGGACCTGCACCCGGAGGGCGCTGCTTATAGGCAAGGAAGGCATGCGGCGCCGCCCCCTGTCCCCGCCTGTGCTAGGCGCAGGTCTGGGTGGCGCAAGCATTACAGGCCAGGCCCTGGGCTCAGCTGGGCTGTGGGTGTGGCTCAGCTGGGTCCTGCATGCCCCGCTCCCTGGCCCACTCTCACTCTCCATCCACACCTGCCCAGTGCTCCCCTCCTGCCCTCAGAGCGGGAAGCCAAGGCTTTGGGAAGAAGGGTTTCCCCGGGAAGGCACGCAGGGGTGTGGGAAGGGTTTACAGGAGTGTGGGAAGGTTTTACAGGAGTGTGGGAAGAGTTTATAAAGACTAAAAATATATATAAATAATAAAATAAATATAATGCCACTACTTCGTGGATTTTCACCTGTTGTGGGGGGGTCTCAGGAACATAACTCCTGCTACAGGTGAGGGATCACTGTATTCTTTTTGTTGCTGAATAATATTCCATTGGACAGGCATGCCACAATTTGTTTCTTCATTCCCCTGTGTATGGGAGTTTGGGTTGGTTTCAGATATAAATAAACTGCTGTGAACAATTGTACAAATTTTGTATGGATTCAAGCTTTCTTTTGGGTAAATATTTACAAGAGGAATGGCTGGGTCATATAGTAGGTGTTTGCTTAACTTTTCATAGGAATTCACAAAGTTTTCCAAAGTGCTTATAACAACTTACCTCTCCACCAGTAATATATGATAGTTGTAGTTTGTCTAAATTGATCCTCGCTATAACCAGTCTTTTGAAGTTTAAACATTTTCATATGCATGTACAGTAAATTATTATTGTTTTAATTTTTATTTTGTTTTATTTTATTTTATTTTTGTTTTTTTTTTTTCTGGTGCTGGGAACCGAACTCATGACCTTGTGCTTGCCAGGCAGGCGCTGTGCCACTGAGCTAAATCCCCAGCCCCTTAATTTTTATTTTAAATGAATATTTATGTAGAGAACATTTTCATCTGCTTGTTTTTAAAAATATATATCTTATGTGAAGCATATCTTCAAATCTTTTTCCTAGTTATTTATTTATTTACTTATTTTTTTGGTACTGGGAATCAAACTCAGGACCTTGTGCATGCCAGGCAGTTGCTTGTGCCACTGAGCTATATCCCTGGGCCTCTTCTTCCTGGTTCTAAAAATTGAGTTTTTGTTTCCTGACTGAATGTTGAATTCTTTATGTATTCTAGAACTGTGTGGGTAAAATCCTTTATCAGATATGCAGGTTTTAGATATTGCCTTTCGGTCCACGGTTTGTCTTTTTAATTACTTAGGAATGTCTTTAGCTGAGCAAAAGTTTTTCATTTTTATGAAGTTAATTTGTTTGTTTCTTTTAATTGGTAAATATTTAACTTTAGTCATACTTTGGTTCTGTGTCATACTTTGGTTCTGTGTCTGAGAAATCTTTGCATGGTTTAAGGTCATACATTTTGTCCCTCATTTCCTTCTATAATTTTTGTAATTTATTTTTCACATCTATGTCTTTTTTCCATTACAAGTGAATTTTTGTACATAATGCAAGGTTACAGGTTATCTTCTTTGTGTGTATGTGACATGTGTTTAGCAGGATATTTTCCCTTCACTGCATTGCCTTTGCACATTTGTGATAAGTTACTTATCCATACATATGTGAATCTGTTTTGGACACTGTTGAGTTAATCTGCTTGCCCATCCTTAAGCTACTACCTCTGTAGCTTTAACTAACTCTTACAATTGGTAGGCTTCCAACTTTACTGTGTTCCAAAATGAATAGAAGTGGTGAGAACAGAAATCCCAGCCTCACTGCTGACATCATTTGACAGAGTCCATTATTTTATCATTGAGAAAGAGATCAGCTGCGCGTTTTTCATACATGCCTTTTACCAGGGCTGGTACATTTTCCTCTTTGCTAAGAGCTTTCATCATTAAATGCATTTTTGGGTTTTCTTAAGTGCTTTTTTTTATTTTCTTGATTTTTCTTGTATTTTTTTTTCTTTTTAGTTTGTTTGTATGACAAAACACATTAATTTCCAAATGTTAAACCAACCTTGCATTCCTAGGATAAACCCCTTTTTTTCTTATTATTCTTTTTAAATGCTTTGCACTTGTTATTTATTTTCATAACAACCTTAGTGACATATATACTATTGTTCTTCCTATTTCTTATGTGTGTAAACTGAGGCACAGGTGGCTTTGTTCCTCAGCCAAACCATGTAACTAGTAAGTCTGCATATATCTGAGGTAGTAGTCTAATCTAAAGATTGGATTCTTGCCTTCCAGAGTACAAACGTAAACTAGAATATAAGTGACAGAATGTCACCTACCTGCAGGACAATTATTAAATACAGTAACAATATTTAATTTTGGTTAGGGAATAGATAAAATTATACTTGTAAACTGATAGTAGGAAGATACATTGATTCATGCTTTCAGGGGAGACTTTGGCAAGCTATCTCAAAATGTCCTATTTTTACCAAGGTATTGCATTGCACATTCAAAAGTGTATTGCAATGCTTTTCATTGCAGCCTAGAATATTTTAAAAATTTTGTAACATACATAGCATGGGGCAGTTAAAGTGATGTTTTCACCTGTATTTTTTTCTGTTTATCAACTATTATGAAAAAAAATCAGGTTTATAAGCCAAAGTACAGAGTACAATCCCATCCTTATAAAAAAAATTCATATTTGTATGCCTACATATTAAGAAAGAAGCTGGAAGGATCCCATACCTAAGGAAAAACAGTATAGCTATTTTTTGTGAGTAGTAGGGTAGAGGGCAGGAAGAGGAAAAAAGCCAGCCAGCCTGGAAAAGTAGAATGAAGAGTATCGGGACATGGTCCTCTGCTTTGGAAACCATTTCTGTCCTGCAACAATCATGTTGACTGTAACCTTCAAATGAATTAGAATTCAATATTTTAAGAGCTGCTGAGGCTTTTTGAGATCTAAGAGCAACCTGGGAGATGCAATGTGGAGTCTCTGGAAAAGTGTCATCATTTATGGGGGAAGGCAGAATGACCTATTTAGAGTGAAACGTCCTAGGAAATTATAACATGTTTAATAAAATTATATAATCTGATTTTGTTGTGGTTAGACCCTACCTGTGTTGTGGCAAATGGGACATTTGGGTCCCATGAAATGTTCCTTAATGAGAATATCCCTTCTCATGACAGTTACATAACAAAGGGCTCCCTTTTGGCTCTTGTTTGATCACTTTTAACTATCAGAGCTCACCTGATAGTGCTTGAGTGGACCACACTGTTCAGCAGTTACAATCTGATACCAAGAGATAGTTTCCCCTGTAGCCAGCTAAAATCTGCATTCTCTATCTTACATCCACTGATTTCAAGAAGAACTTGTCTGATGAAACAAGCTTTTCAGCTGTGTAGACAGTCACTCTAGTTCCTCTTCCTTGTTTTGATGAAATCCTTTCTGTCCTTCAGTACTCCTCTTTGCTCTGGTTTGTGAGCAATTTTGTTGCCTGTGTTTCCTCTTCTGGATGGAATCCTTGATGTTTGTTGATTCTTAGAGCAGAACACAAAGGTCCAAGCTCTTTTGGTCAGTGTCATCTCTGGCTATGAAAATCAGGATTCAAACAACTATGTTATCTCAGCCTTTGATTTCACAACTTCTTTATGCTGTGAGTTCATTTTGAGCATGGACCCAGCCTTTGTCTTGAGAATTGCTTGAATTATCTTTCTCTTCCTCTGTTTCCATTCCTGGTGATCTTGCTGCTTTTCATTTCTCTCTCTAGGATTCAAGAATACTGACATTACTTGGACCTTGGATCTGATGTGGGCTACCTGACTCACATTCTCATGGTTGGATTGAATTCCCACTTGTGACATGCTTTACACGTGCAGAACAAGGCCTACTGAATCACAGGCCCCAACAGTACCTCTGAGAGCTGAAGCCTGCAGTATGCTTGAGACCCTCCCATGTTAACATTGAGCCCCTGTTCTGCACACAGAGAAATATTTACTCTATCATCTGTGAGTTCAGATCATTTCATCCTTAGCCAAGCCTTCCTTCAGCCATACCTCAGAGCTAGATGGGAGTGGATTATATGGGACTTTAGGAACATACTGGTTCATATGGTGTTTGGTAAATCAACGATCGCTGAGCAGGTTCAGACCTTGTGAGACTGGTGGGAATAAGTCAAGTATTCATGCAAAGAACTCCAGCATGTGGGTATACCTGGCATCTTGGAATTAAGGCATGATTAAGTTTGGCACATAGATATGATCATTTAAATGTAATATATTATATATATATATATATATATACAGTATATATGCTAATATCTGATAGGGCACTATATACTATATAGGATTTCAGAGATGTCAGTGAATCTGCCATAGCATATTATTTTAATTGTTCTATGACAGCTTTTAGGAAGAATCCTACATGTAATTCTTTTGCAAAGAATGATCTGATAAATATATTGCTACACCCTGTCACATTTTTTAGTGTGTGGCTTTCAAAGGTACAGTTTGACTAGAGAA
>NW_004955477.1:6917982-6955482 GCF_000276665.1 Chinchilla lanigera | reverse complement strand
GGGAGGGGAGAAGAAAAGCCTGAGTGAGAAGTCTGGGAACTCGGCTATGATGGGGAGCCCTGAAGTGATCCTGAAGTGTGATGACAATGAGTTACACCCAACAGTGCTGTGAAAGGGGAGAGATGAGGGACATCATTAGAGGCTATCTCCACTCAAGCATTTTTAGATTGTTTTTATGATAAGATATAATTTAGTAATGCTGACTGCAGGAAAACTTTACCCAATGGGGAGCTTATGAGAGTGGGGAGTTCTAGCTATTAGCTGCTGACTTCAAGAATCTCAAGTGGAGCTGAGCAGGAGGCCAGAGGTCACAGAATGCTATGCAAAATATCTCTAGGCTAGCAGTGGTGCCCTCGCCAATGCCCTAGCATCCTGCCCTTCTCTCCAGGTAGTCATTAGTCTGTGAGCAGCTGTTGGTTTCAACTCTTCTGGGGTTGTCCTGTGAGTGGGTTGAGGAACTCTGTCTGTACCATGGCTTATGGGAATGGTTTGTCAGTAGACATTGCTGGGAAAAGAGTTTGTGTCTCATGAGTTCCTGCAAAGGATTTCTGAGATGGTTGACTGTGGGCCAGACACTGGTGCATTCAGATATTTGAGAGAAATAAAATATGGGTTTGGCTCACATTTGTAGTAGAGAGTATTTTACTGTTAGATCAACTCTTTAAGAAAATATGTATGTGGAGGTTCTGTTGAATTACATACTAATATGTGTGTATTGTTTTCTCTTAAAATATGTATTGCTGAAAATTGGCAAAAGAATTAATATTTTAGTTCTGTCATCATATTAGTATACTTTGCCATGGCAGTTAGTATTTTATTTAAATATGTCACAACTATAGATTATTGTGACTTAAAATAATTAGTCTTCATTTGAAACCAAGCACTAATTTATGTGCATTTGTGTTATAAGATAACTAGTTTCTAAATGATGGAAGCATTATTTTTTCATTTAAAAAGAAATTGTGACTGTTGCCATTTTGGGAGGTCACTAGTACTTAAAGCATAGAACAGCATTTTTTTGAGGAGCTAAATTAAAATGAATTATTCTATATGAAAATGTTTCACAGAAGCAGCAAAGTTTGTGAAAGCAATTGGGAAAGGTCAGGAATGATGCCAAATAAATCCTGATGATAACAAGGTGTTCATAAACAGTGATGCTCTTGGCTGTAAATAGAATAGCATAGGGAAGAAAATGCAACTAAGAAAGGTTACGAAATCTGCTAAATGCTAAATATTTTTCTTATATATCATTTATGCATAAATAATATTTTATTAGGTGAATATGCTATATTTCTTCTGCCCACCCCAGATTATCAAGAATTTAGAATTCTTCCAATTTTTTTCATCATAAATAATGCTGCAATATCCACCTTTGTAGTTATTTTTTGTACAATTATTTCTTTAGCATAAATTTCTACACATAAAGCATTGACCAAATATATAACTATTTCCAGGTCTTTTGTGTATTTATTAAATTGCCTATCAGATCTGTTGGTATATTTCAGAAGAGGTGAAGAAATTCAAATTCTTTATCTCATTTTTCTTCTCCTGTCAATTTCCTAGGTTTTTTTGTATCATGAAATTTTTAGAACCATTTTGTGATTAAATTATTGTTGTCTTCACATCTTCACAGTTGCATTTTTAAAAATATTACTTTTAGTTCTGTGATCTAATTTCATTGTTTATCCCAGAACTTTTATAATTTAATTTCAGAATTCTTTGATTATATATTTTGACTTACCATTTATTTGGATAGAAAATAACTTTGAATACATTTTTCCTCTAAATTTTATTTTTTTAAGAAGAAATAATTTTATTTTTTATTTTAAAGGTGAAAGAACAAAAACATCTTAACAAACACACATACATTTAGAAAATAACACAAAAACAACAAAAGCAATACAGAATTTCAGACAAGGTGATAGGAAATTAACAATGGTGGTTATATTACATATTGATATCTTCAAATTGGATACTCTGATCCTAGGACTCTTTTGGTGAAAGTTTTTGGGTCTTGTGAGTAGAGGATCATGTCATCTGTAAATAATGATACTTTGACTT
This sequence comes from Chinchilla lanigera, assembly GCF_000276665.1. NCBI lineage: Eukaryota > Metazoa > Chordata > Mammalia > Rodentia > Chinchillidae > Chinchilla > Chinchilla lanigera. The sequence goes on along the minus strand of NW_004955477.1, from coordinate 6,953,421 downwards.
TATCCTTTTGAATACATATCTTTTTTATATCTTTCTTTCTCCCGATTGTTCTGGCCAATGTTCTGAAGACTATGTTGAACAGGAGTGGTGGTAGTGGACATATTTGTTCCTGATTTTATAGATAAAGTTTTCAGTTTTCCCTCATTTAATATGATGTTGGCAGTAGGTTGGTCATCAATGACTTTTATCGTATTGAGATAAGGTTCTTCTATACCTGTTTTCTTCAGGGTTCACATCATCAGTGGGTGTTGGATTTTGTCAAAAGATTTTCTGGATCTGAGATGATTGTATGATTTTTGTCCTTGCTTCTGTTTATGTGATGTATTATATTTATTGGTTTGTGTATGTTGTACCATCCTTACATCTCTGGGATGAAGCCTACTTGGTCATGGTATATGATCTTTTTGATATTTTGCTGGATTCTGTTTGCCAGTACCTTGTTGAGGATTTTGCATCTCTGTTCATTAGAGAGATTGGCTTGTAACGCTCTCTTTTGGTTGGATCATTGTCTGTGTTTGAGACCAGAGTAATACTAGCTTTTAAGGATGATTTCCGGAGTACCTCTTCGCTCTTGATTTCATGAAAAAGTTTAAGGAGTATTGGTGTTAGCTCTTCTCTGAACTTCTTATAGAATTTGGCAATGAATCCATCAGGTCCTGGGTTTTAAAAATTTTTCTTTATTGTTGCTTCAATTTCATTGCCTGCTATTGGACTGCTAAATATTTTTAGGTCTTCTTTGTCAGTTTTGGTAATTAGCTAATTATGCCATTTTTAGATGGAAGAATATTTTTCTCTTGATTTGCTCTATATTTCTTCCTCTTTTTTTCTTGTCTTATTAAAGTGACTTCCAGTACAATGTTGAATAGGTAGACACTCATTTTTTACTACAGTTTTAGGAGAAACATTCAGTATTTCATCATATTAACTAATTAAAAATTTTTGTAGATGCTTTTTATTAGTTTAAGAAGTTCTTTTTATTTCTAATTTCCTGAGAGTGTTAACCAGGAATGTATGTTGCATTTCTTCAAGTGCTCTTCTGCATACATTGATGTGATCATACTAATTATATCAATTGAAATATTGATCAGATTAAATCTCAGTCTGAGACACGCAATATGTTTTTGAGCCTAGAAGTATGATCTTGATATTCTACTGTATTTGTGCCCTCCGCGTGTGACCTTACTTCTCCCTGATGTGTAAGATTTCCTCTGCTCCCTTTTCTTAACTGTAAGAGTTTCCACCAGCATCATAAAGGCAGTTTAGTTTTCCTCCAACCAAATTAAAATGTTTGTTCCTTGTGGAAAACGAAGAGGGAGATCTTAGAGGACTTTCTTGCCTCTTTGCACTTCTGCTGTCCCTCAACCTTTGTTTGCTCACCAGTGCCATTTTTAGAGCTTGTTGGGACCTGTACTGGATGTAGAAAGAGCCTATGAGAATAGATGTACACCAACGTCCCGGACTGTGCAGCTTTCTGTTGTTTCATATTGTTCCACCACCTTGGCTGAGGATCTTCTCCTATTGGTCATTTATGCTAGCCCATACCTTAACAGTATCTGGTCACTTCTGCTCAGGTGAGTCCAGACTAGCATCTCTTCTTTCCCTGCAGGCACCATCTTGCTTTATATTTTGGTCCAGTCAGTTTGCTATCAAATGGTTTAAAAAAGAATGTGGATTTGATTGGTTTGTCTCTTTTTTTGTCAAAAGTGTGAGAGAATTTTTCTTTCTAGCTCTTTACTTCCAAGGCAGATCCTAAAAGTCTTTCTGATCGGAGTTTTCTTTTTCATTAAATTATGAATGTGTGTAAAATTTTGTCAAATATTTTTCCTGCATCTCTTGAAATAATCATATTCTCTTCTTTATCTTGCTTATGTGGTAAATTACACAGATATATAAACACAGTATGTGAGTGTATTTTTATCTGTTTAAAAAACTGAGACAATTTTGAAACAATAACAAACTTACAGAAAAATTGGAAGTGGAGTATGAAGAATTTGATTTTCTAAAGCTGTTTGAAGTAAGTTGCTGACATGTTCATCCACCATTCCTGAATATTTTAGGTGTATTTGTATAACAGGAACATTCTTCTGTACACCCATCAAAATCAATATATCAACACTGATGCATCACACCATCTAAGCCTCACACCCTATTTGAGTTTTGCCAGTTGTTTTAACGAAGTCTTTTACAGCCAAAGGATCCTACGCTGTGCTTCTTTGCGTGGCTCTGTCTCCTTTCCTCTTGTGCAGGCCCTCGATTTTTCTATGTCCTCATTATTTTGATGCTTTTGAACATTACAGGGCATGCATTTTGTAGTGTGTTCTCCAATCTGAATTTGCCTAATGTTTTCTTGCTATTGGATTGAGTTTCTGTTTCCAGCATAGGAAGATTGCTCAGTTCCCATTGCATTCTATCAGGTGACTTACTCTTCCAATTTATTTCAATATTAATGATGTTTACTTTGACTATTTGATTAAGGTGGTGTCTGCCAGGTTTCTCTATTGTAAACTTAAGCATTTTTCCTTTGTAATTAATAAGCATTTTGTATGGAGGCACTTTTAAATTCTGTTGTATCCTGTTCCTCATCAGGTTTTAAACTAATTACTTAATTAGTTTCTGAAAAAGACCGATGGTTTCCTACTCCTCTCAATGGGACATAATCTGCTGTTATCATTATTCACCTCAATGCTCAAATTGTCCCCAGTCTGCCTAGTGGGAGCTCATTCAAGCTGGCTTAGGTGTCCACCGGCATGCCCACTCTTCTTAGAGCAGTTTCATAGTGTGTGGAATAACAGTTTCAGGCTCATCTAGCGCTTTTTTGCTCCGCTCCTGGAATAAGCTGTTTTTCTAAAGGCTCCTCATTGCTTTTAGTGGAAAGTGGTATTTAGAAGCTAAGCTGTGAATTTAGACATGCTGATTAGTGTTGGGGTGATCATACAGGCATACTGAAGTACACGCACATATACTTACATATGCACACATGGATACATAATTCAGTTGGATCTATATTTACTTTAATCCATCTCTGTACCTATCTAAATACCTGTCTATATACCTATGGGTATCTGTGATCATTAATTGCACTATGTTAACTTGACTTAAGTGACAGCAATCCAGCTGACTAGTAAAGCCCTGGGTGTGTCTGGGTGATTGACATGTAGCCTGCAAACTGAGGAGGGTAGAACCACCCCAGGTGTGAGTAGCACCAACCAATATACCAGTAGCCTGGATAGTATAAAGAGGGAAGGAAGAAGGATATTTGCTCTTTTTCCTTGGAGGAACACCAGTCTCTGCCATTGCCTTCCAGTGTCGGTCTCCAGTTCCTTCAGGATTATAATGCAGATTCTGCAGCCTGCTGATGCAAATTCTTTGGCTTTCTGACAGATGCTCACACCTGTGACTCTTCAGTGAGCTCCTGACCTTCGATCTTTAACTGTATCTTCTGGTCCTTCAGCCTGCAGGTGGTCATTCTAGATTCTTTCTCCTCTGATTCCACAGATGGCCAGTGAGACTCCTCTTCTTGTGATCCTTTAAACCTACCTAATACGCCTTTTATATCATTATACACATATTTTATATGGATTCTGTTCCCCTAGTGGTCCTAACTGATAAAATATCTAATCAATCACCTCGTTTCATAAAAAACCACTAGTTCACACTGATACATCCTCTTCCAATTGAACATCAGCCTTCCTCATTTTCTCTATTTCCATATTTGCAACTTCTCTCGTTGGTGTAATCATGGCTTGTGTTGAATATGTGTCTTCACTTCCTCAAGTCACTTGACAGAAAAGATCTCTAATTCTTGCCACCTGCTGTCCTCTGCATAAATGCCATTCTTATTTTGCTTCTGCCCACCTCCTCTCCATACTTGTCTCCCCTGCAAGACCTTGTCACCCCTACCTGATGCCTTTCTTACTCCATCAAATAACTTCAGGGCTCAATTGTTGTTGAAAAGAAGGGGACTGGAAGCTGAAGCACACTCATTGATGTTTGAGCATGAAAACTCCAGGTGTTCTTGGAAGAAACCCCACTTAAACTTACAGCATTTTGTTTTCTGGCCTTTGGTTGAATTGTCATGCTGGAATTTGGTTTAGTATTTTTATATCTATGCCCATGAGTCAGTAGATTTCTTTTTCTATAATGTCTTTCCTTGTCAGGTTTTGGCACCACAAAGTCATCTTTTAAAAGGAGATAGAAAGTTTTATTTTTTCTAACCTCTGCAAAGGTTTTATGTAAGATTGGTGCATTCTCTCCAAAAATATTTAGAAGAATTCATCATTGAAATCATCTAGGCCTGGGGATTTTTGGGAGTGGTGAGGAAGGTGTGGGGACTTTAAATTACAAATTAAATTTCTTTAATAAATGTGGGACCATTTACATTTCTAATTATCAGTTTTCTAAATGGCACTTTGTAGAAATTTTTATAGTCCATAATTTCTAAATTAATCTACAAGAAATTATTTAGAATATTCTCTCATTAAAAATTTAATACCTATGTCCTCTGTGGTGATATCCTATATTTAATTATTCATTTTGATAACTTATTCTCTTTTTTTTTCCTCAAGCAGTGCTTCTAAGAAATTGTCAACTTTCTTGAATTTTAATAGGAGGATGACTTGTGGAATTATTTTTCTCTCTAATAAAGTTGTTCTATATTTTAAAATTTTTTTTAATAACTAATTTTCTTTTATTTTACTTCACTTTACTTTTCTTTCTCTAACTTCTTAAGATGGGTATTTCAATTGGTGATTTTAAACTCTCTTATTTCCTTATACATGATATAAGACTATTAATTTCCCTCTACACATGGCTTTAGTTGCATTCCATAAATGTTGTTTTGTTATATTTTTGTTATCCTTCAATACAAAATGTTTTTTAATTTTCATGGTAATTTGCTCTTTGCTTCATTGTTACTGAGAAGTGTGTTGCTGAATGTCCAATATTTTGAGGATTTTCTGGGTATATTTTTATTTCCAGATTATTTCTTTTATAGTAAGAAATTAAACACTGATTGATTTCAAACCTGTAACTTTACTGAGACATGTTTCATGTCCCTGTTTATGGACAATGGCTACCTTTCTTATGTGTGTCTCTTGTCCTGGAATCTTAACTATTGAATATTAGAGCTTTAGTCTCTTTTCTTTAAATCTATAGTTTTCTTTCTAATTCTTTTGGCAATTTTCATGCTTTTCCTTTGTTTTTCAGAACAACTCTCCAATAGGTAATTGGAGAATTTTTTTGGAATTTTCTATTTGCCTTTTGATTGCTTCAAAGCACATTTAAATTGGGTTATTGAATTTAATTCTAAAATATTATTTTATTTTTGCACATAGCACTTCTTTGCTTTGCCAGTGGTCTTATCTTAAATGCATTGTTTTACTATAATTTTCCTCACTTTTCACATATTCTATCTTGTACTCAATCAAAGAATGGCAGCCTTTTAGGGGTTTATAGATACTGAAAAACATATAATACATATTTGAAAATGCTATAGAGAGAAAGCACTGCATGATTTCTAAGATGCTGTTATTCTTCAATACAAAATGTAATAATAACAGTGCTTGGCTGCAAATACTAACTCTTGAAAATCTGCAGAATCATAAGAAACTAAAAATACTAAAACTATAAGTGATATATTACCTACAATTTCTCAGAGGCACAAATATGTCTTACAATAGGCTAGATTTTTATACATATTTGGAATTGAAACAGGAAAACAGAGAAGAATTGGAAACGTCAGGCTTAAAAATATAGGTCTTGCTTTCTGGATCTTAACAAGAGGTGGTGCTAGGTCACTTCCAGTGGAGTGTAAGTCTACATTCCTTCTGTAGGGAAGCCTTGCTTTCCTCTTCACTTACTGCATTTTCATGGAGAACTGATTGACAATCAAAGCTAAATAATGGGTGGCCATCTGTACGCTGATCCAGTAGGACGTCCCTCTTTCTGGACAATGGATGTGTGGTTATGCTGCAGGTTGGATGGCTGATCAGTTAGGGATGCCACATAACCCAGTGACTCCAGAAGAAAAACTGTCTGTCTCACAAGCAGGAAGCATTGATGGTAGGGGCTCCATAGTAGCATTAGTCCAAGGCCACCCAGAAACCTGAATCTTTCCTTCTCTCTGCCCTCATCCTCAGGTATTACCTATTGACCTTGTGGTTGCTGGGAATTCTGCTTCCCAGTTGTGAAGAGCTTGGAGAGGACTGGCCCAGCCAGGCACACGGTGTTCTTATCTCCAACTAAAATCTTTCTCTGTGTCCTCTTCTCCATCTTGGCACCCAACTTTGTGCAAGTCCTGCCCCACTGTGTCCCACAGCCCCCTTGGTGCAAGCTGTTGGTTTGCTTGATCTGCCCACTAGGATACTACATGAGCAGCAGCAAGCTCCTGCTTTCCACACCTGTCTGGGACACTCACTCATTCATTCAGGTCATCAGTAGGGCACTCTAATTCATTATGTCATTTAGAAAAAGTCAAAGACTTGAACTTTAATGGAAATCTACCTTTTAAAAAATGGTACTGTGGACTAAACTCAGGACCTTTGCCCTGAACTACATCTTCAGCTGTTTTATGTATTTTAAGACAGGATCTTACTAAGTTGCTAAATTGCCCAAGCTGGGTTTGAACTTGTGATTCTTCTACCTAAGGCTTCCTGAGTACTGGAAGAAAATCTATTGTCTTGAAAAGGAATTCGGTTCTGTGAATAAAGCGTGCATCCTGCTCTGGGAGGCACCTGGGGTATTCCTTCAGCACCTGCCACTCTGCTCCCTCTGTGACCCTGGAGTTGTCTCAGACCCAGGCCAGGAATTGTGGAGTCTGTGCCATCTACATCAAAGGGGACAGTATACAGATGGGACAGGAAATAATCCAAGAAGGGAGGATGCTCACAAGGAGAGTGAGCAGGAATCGGCAGGCTTTGGATCTCATCATTTTAATCCTGGCTGGACATTTCAGCAGACACTTTTCAACCCAGAACATTTTATGTATTTGTCTTTTTCTTGTTTCTGTCTACTGTATGAAACACTTCTTTCTGTTTTTCTCTTCAGTTTTTGCATTTTTCCTTTTACAAAAATGTCAGTTATCATGATGTAAGCAAAATTGGGATACTGTGCACAATCCCGTGCTCTTTTCAATAGATTTGCTTTAGATTTTTTCAGTTATTTTCTGTTTAAATAAATTCACATCATCAAGATTACAAACAGGCTGTAAACCAGTTTGCTGTCCTGTCCTGTCTGTCTTTGTTTTCCGTTGTGGTGGAGAAAGAGTGAGATGGGGATCTGTGTCCCCACTGTCAGACTGGTGCCCTGCTCATGCTGGCTGTAAGTATGTCCAGGAACTTCTGTGAGTGGGCAGCTTTGTTCCTGGTATTTACTTTTCTGGCTTCTTAGACACAGGGAATATTGAAAGATACCATAGGCTTTGTGGCAGGCTATTTTATTTGCTAAATTAGGACCATAATGAAGGCAAACTTTCTTTACTCTCAAAAGGAAATCATTGGATTCTTCGCTGAATGTTCTAGACTAGGACACTAGCACACTGCACCATTCAGGAATTGGCAAGAAGTGATGGGTAAAGAGCCCCAAAGACTCCCATCTTGATCAGGGCTGGACACAAAATACCATGTGTGCTTCAGAAATGCGCACTCAGATTAATGGCATTGACTGAAGAGGTTCTGGGAAAAGGGTTCCTTTCAGAGACATGGTCTTCAGATGGGGAACTCACAATATTTGATCCCTAGCTGTTTACTTACACGACTGGCTGACAGCTACTTTTGCACCATTATGGCTTGACTGGTGATCAGTGATTGTTATAATATATAAAAAGAAAGTTGTAATGTGATGTCTAGTAGAATGAATGAATTGGGATGCCCTAATTAAAATGAGAGCCCTTTGGGTTCCTCCAGCCCATCCAGTGGTTGTCTATTTTGCCTTCTTTCTCCCTGGTGCGTTTCTATCAGTCAGTTGTTCAAATGGAGATGTTAATCCGTTACTTCTTTTAAAATAATTAAATGCTTTACAATAAGGCTTCTTTTCAGTGTGATTTATTTTAATGGAAGATATAGTAAAAGGCCTCAAATTTCCCAATAAAAACTGAATGGTAGAATCTCAGATGTGTAGACCAGACCGGTTTGGGGTCCTAAAACCATACATAATAAAGTCTAATTCGCTCGAAGGCTTCCCTAGTGAAAAACAGCCTAGGCTAAGTATTTTCTGGAGTGAAAAAGAGATTTAGTTGTCTTATAAGAGGTCCAGGTCTTCATTCAGATTCTCAGGAATCTCCACTGGGTTCCCGAGCTGCTGCAGTGCGTCCTGCACAGTACTTTTTGGTGGTGGTCTTAGCTTGTGTGGAGTACCAACTTGCAGCTCTCTTTGTCAGAAAATGAGATGCCTTATGTACATATTCAGTCCAACCTGATCCCATGGGAAAGAAACCATACCTCGCCCCGAGGCATCCTCAGGTCCAGGCGCAGTGCCGGGCATAGAGAAGATGCTGAAACCTTTCACTCACCTCTGAATATTACAATTAACATTTATTCTCACGGCCTGTCTCTCTTTTCCTTGTCTTTTATTAAAGGGACAATTCTGTTGTGTTGCCTTATTCCCTCCCTCCCCCTTCTTCCTGCTCACTCACTCATTCAGTTCATTAGTGTGTTTGTGACCAAATGATCCTGGGGCCAATTCCCAGGTTTGCTTTGCACTAATTGTACATGCTTTGGTAAGAAGAGCTAATAAGAATACTAGCTACATGTTAAGCAATGCTTATGTTGAAGGCAGTGAGTTAGGTGCCAAGCCTGGGTGTTCATCTGTAAATGAAGATGCTAATAACTGCTTCACAGGTTGTGAGGATAAAAGAAAATGACATACGTACAGTGCTCGGCGCAGAACTTGGCACCCAGGAAGTGTTTCATAAAAGTAGTTACTATGTTAACAGAGCCTTAGTGAGCTCTTCTTGCAGGAGAGCACTAGTTACCACCAGCAAATAGGGTTTCCAGGCAGTGTTGGGGATACAGTTCAGCATGTCTGAACACATGGACCAGGGGAATTAAGTCCTCCGCTATCCAGGCCTACTGAAATCTTGTTCAGAAATGCTTTACAGAGTTTCGAAGCACCTGGCGCTTTTCTTCCAGTCCTGTTGGGACGGGGAGTTATTTCTCCTCATCCCTTTTAAAATGAAAAATATAACCAAATTTAATATTCATCTGTGACCATTGGAGGGACCTCCAGGGAGTTTAGAAACTGGTCTATCTGTAGCACTGATATTTTCCTTCAGCTTTATTAAAGTATAATTGACAAAATTGTATGTATTTAAGGTGTACAAAGTGATGTTTTAAAACATTCAAGCTAATCAACATACTTATCACCTCACATAGTTACAGTTTTCTTTTTTGCGTGTAGTGAGAAAATTAAGATCTACTCTCTTAGCAAACTTTGAATATATGACGCAGGTATTACTGGCCATAGACTCTGGGTTGTACCTTAATCCCCAGAACTGATTTATCCTAAACCTGGAAGTATGAACTCTTTGGCAAACATCTATCTCTGCAATGCTTCCACCCTCTGAATACCAGTAACCGTACTTCACCATTCCTGTGAGGTTAAGCTTTTTGGATTCCACATGAGTGAGTTCATACAATATTTGTTTTTCTATACAGGGCTCATTTTACTTAACAGAATGTTCTCTATGTTCTTACATGTTGTTACAAATGGCAGAACTCCTTTTTCAAGGATGAATAATATTCCACATATATGTATACTACTTTTTCTTTATTAATTTATCAATGGACACTTAGGTTATTTCCATATTTTGGCTTTGGGGAATAATGCTGCAGCAAACATAGGGGTGTAGACATCTCCACAAGGAGATGATTTTAGTTCAGTTGTGTATTCAACAGTAGTGTGTTTCTTTTTACTTATCCCTGGCTCTACCCTATGAGGCCACAGATAAGGTTAGTTGGTCTTCACGCCAACCCTTTATATAAAGATGAACGAATATAAAGTAGAAGACTTCATATTCTAGATGTCTTACAGTTTGCCTCTGTCTCATAGAGTAGGTCTGATCGTGCCATGGTCTATAAGAACAGAGCACCTCTTCCCTCATGTCCTGCATTAGGCCAAGGTTTCTTCAGAGACATGAGCAATGCTTAACTAAATGGCAACTATATCACTTGTAGCACTTTGGGCTCATTTTGTTTTCCACTCTAGTGGCCTTCACATTCAACTTTCTCATTTGTCACATTGGGTGCAGTCTTTCCTTAGATCTAGAAAGACCATTTACAATTGGAATGAGGTAAGCATTTTACCATTAAATAATTCAAAGGTCTTTTTGCAAACCATCATCACCTATAAGATGATGATTAGTTAATCCCAGAGAACCTTTATCGAATTTCCCCTCTGTCTTTTAATCCAATCTTAAATATTATATACTGATAACATCTAAAATATTCTTAAAAGTTAAATTGCATGAGTTTGTCTTTAGTGTAATTAACTATCTGCTTCTACATATATTTATAGTTCCTGCATATGTTTGTATATAAAATAATTGCATATTTATAACTGATCTCTGAAATAAAGTACAAATTGCATTATTCATTTCAGTTAATTTAAGGTTTAGCTCAGCTCCTCCATCATGAGCTGGCTTGCAAAGTTAGAGACTATAAGGAGTCCAGACTTTCAGCTGGAAAGAATTTGCCTTTAGGCTTAGGAGCTGGGGTGATGTGGTCTATCTATTTCTTCATCAAGGGCTGACTGTCCTGTCTTCCTAGAATATTATGTCTCCTGGTGCATGTGACTGCTTCTATCCTAGTTAGGATCCTTGTACCTTCTCTCCTAATAATCATCAGCTCACATGCCACCTCTTTCATGAAGCCATCCCTGTGGTCCAGATGGAATTAATCTCTCTTGGCTTTGTATTTCCTTAGTATTTTATGTCTCTATTGTATTAGGTTTCTTTTTCAGCTTTGTTATAGTTATTACCATCTGTTCCCCCAGTTGGGAGGCCAGATTCTTGGAGATGGGAACAATGTCTCCTTGTTCTGTCAGGACCCCTGTCACCCCCAGGACCTGGCACGTTGCCTCATCATTAAGGGAAGAGTCGAAGGGTCCCTAAGTAGCCCTTGGTTCAGCAGCCCCTGCCCTCAGCCCCTTTCAGGTGTCAGTGGTGTGTTGTGTTCCATAAATGAGCCACCTGGGCTGGTTCAAGAAGTCAGTTGATGGGTACATTGCAGAGTTATCAAGGAACAGAAAACTATGGAGAATTGTAACTTAACCTCATGTACTTTTGTTTGCTATCTTAGGATAGTTTTCTATCATCAAGGCTTTATGATTCCCAGATATTCTGACTGCTGCCACATAGACTGCTGCTGTACACCTTGTAAAAAAGCCCGGCAAGGGCTTGATGTTAAACTTCTCATCTTCAGTAACTCACCAAAATGCATCAGCATCACCAATGTAGGCTCTACGAGTGGCAGCTTTCTCAGGAACAATCACCAGTAGTCGGAGAAGATACCTGTGGTGTTGATAGTTATCAATGGATGTTAGATACACTTGAAAAATAAGAATCTCACAATCTGTCCTCCATGCAGGTACTAAGGTTGTGATTTTATTTCAGACTTCTTCTCTGGAAGGATATTTTTGGGATGTCACTGCAGTCACATGGATGTTCTCATTAGGAAGTGATGGCCATCAGCTCAGCGCTTCTCAGAGGGCCATTTCCTTGTCTGCTTTGCTTTTTCCTTGCTTGTGGTGTCTTTGATTATGGCTGATGCCATTTGTCCTGGAAAGTGGAGACATTCTGATAGTTCAGATCACAGCATGTGTTGCTGAGAGAGGGTTATGTAGACCCCAAGGGCCCAGCTGTGTGTGCAGCTCTCCTTCCCTGATGAGCCTTCATGGGGTGACTGGTAGATCTGAAAATTGCAGTAATGACTCCTCTTGGTTAGGGCCATTTTGGCTCCAGCCTGCTTTGCATTGGTCATATTATCTGTAGCTTTAGAACTCCCACTAAACGAGTAGAATTATCTAAATTTCCATTTGACATTTTCTTTTACAATTGTTTTGACATCTCCATTTATAAATTTCTTCTCTTGTTAAAGCTAGACTGGAAAAGTGAATCTCTAGACAAGGCTTGCCTGGCTCACAGCCTGAGGGTCAGTGCTCAGTTTGTTTAATTGGAAAGCAACTCATCTGGTCAGTGTCCTTCAGAGAGGAGGATTCAAAGCTTTCTGAATCCCCAGTGCTATTCTCCCAGGTAGGTGCTGGCATCCATCTTCTTTCTGCCAGTTTTTACGGGGAACCAAGTAAAGCCACATGCCTGAGTTCCACTTGGTCCTGAACCCACACAGTCCTGAATTCACCCTTCCCTACAGGCCTCTGGAAAGACTTCACTTGTCTGATAAGCATTCAGGTGCAAGGAGCTCAGAATCGCCAAGGTGTTCATGCTGGGTGACCCTGTTTACACATCACAGAGAACATAACCCTTTGTGCTTCTGTCTTGGTTGTAGACAACTTGACTCTGGTTAGTAAATAGTCAACAACTGTATCACTTGGTCTAATTTTCTCCTAGTGAATTAATTACATTTCAGACTTGCTGATATCACCTGGGCAACTGGTCTACTATTTGTTTTGCACAGTTTAAATCTGTATTACTTCATTTTAAATGTGTTCTCATCTCTTAGGATAGGATGATTTCATTCTCCTAAAAAGCTGTTTCTTTGAAAATTCACACTGAAGGAATAAATATTTCAATAAGGGAAAGAAGGTAGGCCTAGAATTGGGCTCACCATAACACAATTATTTTTTCCTGTAGGAATTTCAACAATAAAATTGATTCTTGTCACCATAAGCATATTTAGAGAAAGCATAGGTAAAAGCTCCCTTATTTCTTTCTAGTTCAACATGCTGAAGCATCCCCCCTTTCCTCTGTCAGTTCACAGTTTTGCTGGCAGCCAGCAAAGTCTGCATCCATTCCCTAACCATTCTACAGAGGACTAAACCTTTTCAAAAGAAACAAATCTATGTTCTTATACCTCCAAGAGTCTTTCTGTTGTTTGCCTGCTGGCCATTTCTTTTTAACCTTTATAGTAAATTAAACTCTCTAATTAATAATACTGACACTTCACAACATGTGAAATTGTTTTACATACATTATCTCAATTTTCACAACCATTTTGTGTGGTAGACACTATGGCTTTTTTCTCTTTTCATTTTATAGGTAAGAGGAGTTACTTAGAGTAGCTGACTTTCCCAAAACCCAGTAGCAGAGTCAAGACTTGAGTCCACAACCCTTTTCTCCAATTGCCCCAGTTATTAGGTTACCTGATGACAAGACTTGTGCTGTAGGGTTGATTTTCTTTGTTGTATCAAGGTACTCTTCATTGTAACATACATAATCATGTAGTATCTGTATATAACCAGGTGTGGTGTGATTATCAAGTCAGAGACATGCTCTATTGGGGGAATTTATCAAATGTTTTTAGCAGATTTAAATCCTTTTTTTCATCTGCAGCATTATTACTGGATGTACAAGCCAACTCAAACTTTTCCCTAATAAGTATTAAAATATTTTACTATGGAAAATTTCAAACACATACAAAATAGAATACAATAATATTCCTTGATGAATATTTCAGCTTCAACAATTCTGAACATTCTGCCATCCTTATTCTACCCACACTGGTCTTCACTGTGTGGTTATCAAGCTGTTTTGTTCTTTTTCAAGTGGATACTCACTGAAGCACAGATATTTTAACTATTCAGTTTTGACAGCTGGCTCCCCCATGTTGTGCATACCCATGACACCTAAGGCCACTTCAGGGCTTTTTCCAGGCAATCCTCACTGACTGCAGCCCAGGTCCATAATCAGGATGCCATTTTTTGAATATTTTCCATCTTAGATTAGTCGTAGCTGTTCTAGAATGTATATAAATGTAACCACATGGTGGAATATACTTTTGTGTCTGGCTTCATTCACTCACTGTTACCTTTGTGGTTTATCCTTACTGAGGGTGTCCAGAGCTCTTTTCTCTCTATTACTGCTAGTTTTCTCTATTACTGCTAGTTTTCTCTACTACAAATCTGTCCATTCTCTCAGTGATTGACAATGGGGCTTTTCCAGTTTCCATTCACTGTGAATAATAGTGCAGTGTATATTCTTGTACATTTACTTTGGAGATATTTTGAATTCTCTTGGTTAAATACCCTGGGAAAGTGTGTGGTTCATGTTATATGAAACTCACATGTTTTTCTAAGTGGATATTCCATTTTATATTTTGTTCAGACAGGCAAAAGTTCAGGTGATTACTTCATGTCTTTGCCAGCATTCACTTTTCTTTCTTATTTTTCACCATTTTCATGGTGTGTAGTGATACCGCACTGTGATTATTGGCTTACATTTCACTGGCAACTCATGATATTGAGTGCTAGTTTGTGTGGTTATTGATCACCCATACTGCTTAACTTGAGAGATGTCCGCTAAAATATTTAGCCCATGTTTTAATTTAGTTGGGTTGTTTGTCCTTCTATTGTTGAATTGTAGGAGTTATTATATATTTTGGATATAAGTCTTTTGTCAGATAAATATTTTGCTAATACTTGTGGTTTGCAAGTTATGGTCATGGTGACTTTTGATGGGCACCAGTTTTTGGTTTAGATAAGTATAAATCACCCGGTTCCCTTATGACTGTTACTTTCTGTGTTCTACTAACAAATCTTTGCCTGCCTTTGGGTCACAACAGTATTCTTCTATAGTTTCTTCTAAAAGATTTGGAGATTTGTTGTCCAAATATAAGTCTATGATCCATCTTGAAATTTTATTTTCCTTCATGGTGTCGTGGTATAGTGTAGGGAGGCAGGGTAGTATTTTCCCCATGGATATTAGCTATTCCAGCATCATTTATTGAATTTAATTTCTCTCCTGAGTTGTTTGGTGTCTTTGTTAAAAATCAGTTGGATGTATAGATATAGGTCTGTTTCCATTTTTGGTTCCCTTGATCTGTTTATCTACCCCTGTGACAGATCTACCCCATCTTAATTATTACAGCTTTGCAGTAGATCTTAAAGTCAGGTAGCTTATTTTTGCTTTTCACATTTTTTTTTTTGAGGCATTTTGCACTTCCACTTAAATTTTAGAATAAGTTGGTCAACTTATATAAAAAGGATTGTGACACACATGTAGGATTGCACAGAATCAACAAATAGTGTGCAGAGACAACACGTCTTAACAACAATGAATTTTCCAGTCCATGAACATTATTTCTAATATAGTTGCATCTTTAAATAATTTCTCACAGCAGAATTTCAATTGTAGAGGTTCTTCATGTTTTGTTAAAGTCACTTTTAAATGTTCTATGCTCTTGAAATCATTTGAAATGGAATTATATTTTTAAATTTCAATTTTTCATTGTTACTGGTATAATTCAGAAATAGTAATCGGCTTAAAAAGGACTTTCTGGAAGTGTAACTGACATATAACAAACCACTTATTTTGGCATCCAGAAAATTCTTTGTTTTTTGTTATTTTTTGTATTTTTGAGACAGGGTCTCCCTATGCAGTTTAGGTTGCCTTGAGCTTACTTTGTAGCCCAGGCTGCCTTGAACTCACAAAGATCCTCCTGCCTCAGCCTTCCGAGTGCTGGAATTACAGGGTGTGCCACCATGCCCAGCAGAATCCAAAAATTTTTAACATATGCACACCTATCAAACCATCATTAAAAGCAGAATAAAGAACATACACATCACTCCCAAAATTTGTACTATAGCCCTTTGTAATTCTTCCTTTCCCCTTAATCTTCCCAGGTCTTGCCCTTTTTAAGTAATGCTGATCTGCTTTCCAGAATCACACATTGCATTTCCTAAAATTTTACATCTATGAAATCCTATGTGCATATTCTTTTTTATCTGTCTTATTTCATATGACATAACTACTTTAAGGTTTATCCATGTTGTTATGTGTAGAAATGTTTTTAAATTGCTGAATCCTTCTTCATGGTGCAACTATACCACAGTTTGTCCATTTACCTGTTGGTAGATATTGGACATTTGAATCATTTGCAGTGTGCTGTCTTCACAAATAAAGCTGCTGTCCACATTTGTTCAGAAATTTTTGTGTGGACATCCATTTTATTTATTTTGGGTAAATATTTTAAGATGATCCACATTTACCTTAAGAAATTACCCATTTGTTTTCCAGTGAATGTATCGTGCAACATATCCTCTGGCAGTGTGGGAGGATCCAGTCGCCTCACCAACGTACCAACATTTGATATACTCAGTCTTTCAGCCATTCTAGTAGGTATGTGGCAGTAAATCACTGTGGTTTTAATTTACATATCCCTAATGCCAAATGATGTTGAGCATCTTTTAACGTGTTTAACTGCCTAAGTGCCTCCCATATATCTTCTTTGGTAATGTGTCTGTTAGAATCTTTTGGCCAATTTACAATTGTTTGTTATCAGTGTATAGAATAAAACTGATTCTCATATATGAATTTTATGTGAAATGTTGTTCAACAAAATTATTAGTTCTAGTATTCTTTTTTTTAACCTATAGATTTTATGGAGTCTTCTTCATAAATGATTATATCACCAAAAATGAACACAGATTTATTTTTTTTTCTTTCTAATCCACATACCTTTAATTTATTTCTCTTACTTGAGTTCACTGGTTAGGAAATGCTGTATCCCAAGTCCTCCACACAAAATAGAGTTGACAGGGAGAAATACTTTGGTTTCATGCTTGATCTTAGCAAGAAAACATTTTGTCTTTCATCAGGAAGGATGATGCTAGATGTAGCATGGATTCCTTCAATTCCTTGTTTGTTGAGAGTTTTTATCAATAATACATGTCAGATTTTGTTCTACAACCTTGAGATGATACTAATTTTTCTTTTATAATTTGTGAATATGGTAAATTACATTTGATTGATTTCCAGATGTTAAACTAATCATTCTTTTGTGGGCTAAGCCCCATTAGGCCATAATGTATTATTCATTTATGTAATATTATATTCAACTTGCAAAAATTTTGTTAAGTTTTTGCATATTTATTAACAAGGGATATTAGTTCATAATTTATTTTTTTGTAATGTCATTGCTTGATTTTATAGTACAAATGCAATGTATTTGGCTGAAATAGGCTTTGAAGAATTGTGCTTTCATATAATGTCAATTTTGGTAGTGAAATTCTTTACCTCATTTGTTGTCATTCTTTAATTTCATAAGTTTTTAAAAATTATGTCATCTACATTATTTCATGGGT
Organism: Chinchilla lanigera; assembly: GCF_000276665.1. NCBI lineage: Eukaryota > Metazoa > Chordata > Mammalia > Rodentia > Chinchillidae > Chinchilla > Chinchilla lanigera. The sequence goes on along the minus strand of NW_004955477.1, from coordinate 6,936,171 downwards.
AAGCTACTTTTTCTTTTTCTCACTCATCAATCTACTTATTAATTCATCAATTTTGTTAATCTATATTAATAGCTATTAATCTTTTGACCTTGTTAATTATCTCTATAATTTTGTTTCCCATTTTATTGAATTTTGGTCTTATGTTTAGAATTTTATTCTACTTAGATTTTTTCTATTTTAAAGAGAGTAGTACATGAGAAACAAACAAAAAGAACAGTAGGAGCATACCAGTAACACGAACATAAACAAATCAAAGCAAGAACATTCAAAGTGATACAAGGTCTCAAGACAAATTAATATAAATCAACAGTGATTGTTACACTACATATCGCTATCCTCAACTACATTGCTCAGATTATCAGATGTAAGAATGAAAGATTGCTCAAACCATTAAAGAGAATAAGAAAATAATTCTTCAATAAGACACTAGAGATAATACAGAGTTTCACCAGATGAGATGGTAGGAGTTCACTATGGTAATTCCATTGCATATTGTTACCTTCAATAGCTTAGATTTTAGATTGTTTGACTTTTTCTACCTTTTTTTAAACATAGAAACATATTTCTGATTTTTAACTATTCCTTATTATTTTTAACATCAGTATTTAAAGTCATAAATTTTCCTTATGCTTAATTTAGCTATCAACCACAAGTTTTTTTTATTTTAAAAATAAAAGGAGGAAAACATTAACAGACAGACAACCTTTTACAAAATAGCAAAAGGACAGTACAAACAATACAGTTACCAACAAAGTGGTAGGAAATTAACAATGCCTGTTGTATTACATATTGATATCTTCAAAGTGGTTTCTCATGAAAACAGATAGAGACATGCAATATTGCTCAAACTGGGACTCATTGACAGTTTCAGCAAAGAAATAGAAGACAGTAGAACAACTATGGTAACTATCCTGTATATACATACATACAAAATTCTCCTTCTTTCCCTCCTCTTTTCCCACATCCCAATTGCCCTTTACCCTTGAGTGCTTTCCTATCATTTCACAATGTCTATCATACCTCCTAGTATGAATTAACTCTTTCAAGTTTTACACTAGTGAAACAATGCGGTGCTTGCACATGTATGTCTGATTTACCTCACTTATGAGTATGGTCTCTAGTTGTGACCATTTACCTATAAAAGCCTTGAGTTTATCTTTCTTTATAAATGAGTAATATTCCATTATATAAAAGTACCACAATTTGCTTCTCCAATCCTCGGTGGATGGACATTTGGGTTGCTTCCTCAATTTAGCAATCACAAATTGTGCTACTATAAACATAGGTGCACATATATCACTGTGATATGATGTTTTTAGATCTTCTGGGAAAATACCCAGCAGTGGGATAGCTGGGTTGAATGGGACCTCTAGACCTAGTTGTCTGAGGAATCTCCAAACTGATTTCCACAGTCAACCACAAGCTTTATACCTTGTATTTTCATTATTAATTTAAAACATTTTCAACTTTACTGTTTGACTTGTTTTCTTGATACATAAGCTACATATAGATGTACTGTTCATTTTCCAAATAATTGAGACATCTAAGAGTTATCCTACTGTTCTATATTTCAAATATAATTGTATTATGGTTAAATTGCATACTACGTAGATTTCAATCTTTTCATATTTACTGAGCCTTATACCACAGTATGTGGTCTCCCTTGTACATACTCAATGCAACTGAAGAGATCTTACTGCTATTGAATGTACTCTGCAATAAATGTCAATACATAGCTTATACACAGAAGGACTTCTATTTATTTACTTATCTCTGTTTGACATAGATGTTTAATAGATCATGGATAGGAGGTTGAGATAACTGATAAAAGGCTGTGGATATTTCTGATCATTGATTTGGCTATGTTTCTTTTTTCTGTTACTTTTTGTTTCATGTAATTTGGAGAACTATGTTTGGAAGTATACACATTTCCAATTGCTATGTCTTAGTGATATGGTGTCCTTTTATCCTTATGATATGCCCTTTTTAATCTCTACTGATATAACTTTTCTTGAGATTTATATTTCCAGATTTTATAACATGACATATAGGAAAGAATACTTTGCCTGATACAGGCAGTTTATCCTTTTTATGTTTACTATTTGTATGATCTATATTTTTCAGTGTTTTAATTGTTTGTGTCTTCCTATTTAAATGTGTCTATTTTAGCCATAATATAGTTGGGTCTTGGTACCTGCTCCCCACCCTGATCTTGTAGAGCTAATTTTTAGTCCATTTACATTTAATGTAATCATTATTTGTTTGGATTTATGTCTGCCATCTTGCTATTATTTTTCCTTGCTTATTCCATCTGTTTTGAGGAAAAATGGGAGGTAGCATGTATTGGTTTAGAGGTTTGGTGTTGGGAAGATGGCAGAGTACAGTTTTTTTTTTTTTTTTTTCTCCAGTACCGGGAATTGAACTCACGACCTTGTGCTTGCCAGGCAGGTGCTTTGCTGCTGAGCTAAATCCCCAGCCCCCAGAGCATGGGTTTTGCTCCTGCATTCTCCATGAAGCATGTGGTGAGCTTGGGCTGGGGATATAGCTCAGTGGCACAAGCACCTGCCTGGCAAGAGCAAGGTCCTGAGTTCGATTCCAGGTACCAAAAAAAAAAAAAAAATATGGTGAGCTGAGCTCATAGGTTGTAAGAGAGTAGAAGAAAAATGTCAAAAGCATGAGAAGAGAAGAGAATGTATGATTTATTGTGATGAATGAAAAAATGAGCCTTCTAGAAGTTAAAGTAAGTTATGAGATATAGTGATTGTCCATCATTTATTTCTTCAACATGAACTAGTTCAACAAATACATGAGCATCTCCTTTGTTGATAAAACCAAGCACAGTCCTGATCCCATAGAGTCATGAGAGGTATTATTACAGACATTGGTCAAATAATCACAGTAATATATACGTGCAGAGAGACAAGATCTATGATTAATTTCACAGGAATATATTGCAAAGGAACTTGACTTTGAGTAGGTGTAAGGAATAACATGTAGGTGCCACTGGCCTTAGAGCTGAGCCCTAAAGTCAGTGTGGATTAAGCTAAGTGCTGTTTGGTAAAGGGAGTATTTGAGCAAAGAATGCAGTGTGACATGCTCTGTGGCAGACATACTATAGCATGGTGATAGGGCTGACTGTGTGCTGATATAGCAGAATGGAGAAGGCACAATGGTGATTGGAGAAAGGAAAGGGGCAGCAACTTGAAGCACGACAGTACTGGGGTCCTCCAAACACTCAGAGTCTGCTAACTTGAACCTACTCAGTTTTTTTGTGAGATATGTTTCTCTTTACATTACCCAGCCTATCTTTGACTTAAATAAAACTGATGAAATTGGTCTAAAACGAATTATTAGAGCAATCCACAAAATGAGTCATTGCCAAATTTTCTTACAGTCAATTTTATTTCTATTGGAGAGAAAAATACATAATTAGAGAACATCAGGCATTGTTTCCAGGTTTCAAAGTGGCTTCCATCCAGCCATGGGGAGGCCCGCAGCAGAAAGCCAGATGTTCAAATAAAGACCTAAGTGGACAAATATGAATGATATATGTTACACAAATACATTATAGAAATCTTCCATGGTATTTATGAATAGCATCAAGGACTTTAAAGCATGTGTATGCCTTCGTCCTTCCAGAAGCTTTGAAAGAAAGAAGGAGTTGAAATGCATTTTTGAGCATGTTTGTTGAGTTTCCACCTGTAGTGTTAGCCAGTGCTTGTGGAAAATTTGGATAATGAGATTATTTACTGGGCAGACATATGCTGAGTGCTTTCCAGGTGTAACCATTGTACTTGGTACCTTAAGCTTGGCAGTGAAGATGAATCTGATGAACAATTTTTCCTCTGTTCAGGAAAATCTGACCTCATAAGAGGACACTGTGATACTGGTTAGAAAGTATAATAGCCAGGAAGGAAGTCTTAGATAAACTATGGACAAAGGAAAAAGGACAATGCCTCTTAGGGGTTGAAAGGATACTTGAGGCTCCTATTTCTTTTCTTTTCTTTTTATGTTTAACTATTCCTTTTCCCGTGCACATGCACTTTTTCAATAAACAGAAAAATTATGCAAAAAGCAAGCACAATTTTGTATCACTGGCTTTTGTATGTTGGGAGAGGGGTTCAACAAATATTTATTGATCACATATCATGTGCTATATACTACAATAGGATGATGCTTATTCCTGTGAAAAAGAAGAAACAGGTTATGAAGAGTCAGGAAAAAACTTGTGTCCATGTCAGTGATCTTTGTGGTTTTGAATCATTTCAGAGAAAAACTGAATGCACTTGGACACATGATCTAGTTCTTCAGGCAAAGAGGCTCCAATGGACACATTGACATTTACCACCTTCTGTCCTGTTTGGCTGTCTCTGTGAGGAGTTAAAATTGGGAGGAGCAGCACATGCCTGGGAAACTCTGCAGACAAATTCTTGAGTTGGAAATGCACGTTACTAAATTCCTTAATATAAAAAATAATGCTTTAAATTGTACTTTGGACATAATGTCCACTTTTTTGGCTCAACAAACAAACCCAAAATTGTTTTTAGCTTTCTGCTCTGGCATTCACAAAGTTTTGCCTAAAACCCTTGGAGATTTACTGAAAAAGATTTATTTATATGCGTTCTGAAGAGCATGCCAAAATCCTGCTGCTTCGTGTTTTCCAAGATTCCTCTAAATTAAAAAGCTAGTGCATGCAAGAGGGTAAAATGTTGGGTTAGCTATTGTGCACAGTAAATGTGTTTATTTCCAAGAAGAGAGGAGTGAAAATGGTGTGACAGGCGAATGCTCAGCCAGCAGAGTCTGGCCTCTACACAACTAAGAGTCTATATTGCTCTCTACCAAGTCTCTGCCTCTATTAAACGAAGAGCCTTCCAAACATAAAAGTCTACTAGTTTTGGGCATTCATTTAATTGATTTTATTCTGAGTTCTACCAGCATAACCCACACTACTTACTTCATCCACAAACTATAAAAAAACAAAACATTGCCATGCCAAAAAGTAAAGTGACCTATTAAATAAGGAGGCTTCAGATACTTTGCTGCTCAAATGAATAGAAAGGGTCAAAAGAATGAGTGTTTATGCATACATATTAAAAACACACTAAGCCTGATATTGTTTTCTCTGGGAGAATCTTGTTCATTAAAAACAATGTTTATACAAACATGTAATGATATATTTATTCTTATGCATTGAGTTCATTGATTGGAGTACTATTTCTACTGTGATACAGATTAGCATCAAATATCTAAACTGCATTTGAATCTAGAAAAGTGTTGTATAAATAGTTTTCTAAAGTGCAGACAGAAAGAAAAAAAATCATAACTTTTGTTTAGTTTCACTGTAATGCTAGTGACAGATCCTTGGAAGCAAAGATCTGTTTTGCATCCACATTTTCTTGCCGGAAAGTTGAAATCCCTCATGCCCTCCCTAGAGCCCAGATCTGATGGCCCAACTGCTATGATGGATAGTTCCTTTGGTAACAAAATTTCCCCTGTGTTTATCTGATACAACCACTCTCCTAATCACTACACTTATTTATTTATTTACATGTGATTATGAATATATCTCACATGAGAATGAATTGGGTAGAGGAAAAATAAGTTTTCAAAGTAAAGAAAAACCAATGAGTGCTTTTTATATTCTCTGCCTTGATCTTGATGTACAGCAAGCAAGTGTGAGCCCTAGGGCAGGGAGAGAGTCAGTGGCAAGTCCTCAGATGCTTCTGGAGTTGTATCAACTGAGATAATGTATTTAAAATCATCTGACATAGCGTGTTGCAAGTTACAGTATAGTAATGAGAATAGTCTTGTTCTGTGATAACATTACTCTTAATACTTGCAGAGTACCCACAAGTTTGAGAGTAAGTGAAAATCATTCTCTGAAGGACTTGCCATGACTATTACACCACTATTCTCAATAACTAAGGCATGTATAAATCTTGTTTGGGGTAAATCATAATGAGGTACAGGAAAGGTTAAAAATTCAATAGAATATCAACAAAAACCAACACGTTTGAATATCCTTTACATATAATCAGAGGAGATGCAGAAGAGATGGCAGGTAATGAAAGAAAGAAGATTTCCCTCCCAAAACTACTGAGTATAGTTGCTAAAATACATGGTAGTTAATTGCACAATCATTTCTGTGTTGGCCAATGACCATCCATTCTGTGTGAGGCCATTGTCCTTAAACATGGCCGTGCTGGGACCTTCTACACCACCTACTGGTCAAAACATCCCTGGGATGGATTCTGATTGGCCCTTCCATGGGAGGAAACACTTCTCCTCCCAGACTCTGGATGTCATCTTTCTTATCTCCTCATACAAGTACTTAATTATCCCCTCTGTTCTATTTTTTTTTCAGATCCCTACTGTGTTTTTTCAGTACTGAAAATATATTTTTCTTACTACTTAAAAGGTCCTCCCTCCCCACAATGCACCCATTACAACAAAACAATTCTCCCTGGACCCCATACCCTCATCTAGAGGAAGTCTTATTTCTGTCTTTGGCAGCCCACCTCTGGTCTCACACATCCGGTTGGATTTACCCCAGCACTTCCATAGCATCTATTCTGGAAAATCTTCTGTCTCCTGATTCCAGTGGACATACAACAGTCATTCTTAGTCATTTTCTTCTTAAACATTCTTTCCCAGAGTTCCTCTCTCTTGGTCCTTCCCTATGTCCTTATTCTCCTCCCTGTGTCCCTCTTCTCTGCCTGATGTTACACATTGGACATGCTTGAGCTTTTTCTTTTCTCTACACAGGCTCCCGAGTGACCTCATCCAGCTAGGCCTTCTGTTGTCTACACACAAGTGACTCCAGGTTCCACCAGGAGCCCAAGACCCACACTTACATGTTGGCATGCTTTTCACAGTGCTGTGGAGCTCTCACAGGTGTCTGAGGATGAAGGTATCAAAGCAGAACTCCTGGCTTTCCCCTGTCAGCTCCTTCTGTCCTGCATGTTCATCCTAGTGCTTGCTTACCCTCTCTCTGGGGATCATACTCGCCCCTCCTGCTGCCTCATAGCGCTGCCTACCAAGCAGTAAGATGCTGTTCAGACTGAACATTAGTTGAATACAGTGGTGAATGACTGTTATCCCAACCATTTGGGAAGCTGAGGTAAGAGGATCACACATTCAAGATTAGACTGGGAGCTTCATGAGAATTAAACAAAGGCTAGAGTGTAGCTCAGTGCTCCCTAGGTTCAATCCTCAATAGTGAAAAAGCAAAGATGGAATGCTTGCTTCCCTCTCCAGCAACTGTTCAGCCTATCCATGTCCTGCCGTCTCTGTTCCTACTGTGCTTGCCCTCACCACCAGCACAGTTCACATGAGCTTCCCCTAGAGCTCATGGATGGCTTCTGTCCATGGCTGTGCCCTTCTACACTCTGTCCATCCTCCCAGCATCCTGAGACCTTTGAGAGATCATGGGGTAATGCTCATTGCTCTGCATAAATCTCTTTACTATTGGAGAAAGCTTGAGACTGGTGAGGCTCCCATGGTAATCTTGGCCACATTCCTTTCTCTTAGAATTTATCTAACGTCTCTATATGCTTCCCATGTCATCACCTCTGGATTAGCTGCTCTTTTGTCTGTTATGACATCCATATCCCCTTTTGTTCCTGGCTAATTTCTACCCACTATATAAATCCCATCTCATTCATTGTTACATGGCCAATATACAGAGAATTCAGTTCAAGCATAATATATACTTGTTAAATGAATGAATACACCCATTTGTTAAGCAAATTTTGTTTTTATTGATGGTAGGCTATTAGAAAGTACAGGAAGCAATTTGTGGGAAGAATCAGCAAAGTTAAGAACAAAAATTTAAGTCATGTGTAAACAGTTGCCTAATAAAAGTCATAGTACAAAATTGCAAAACTATGTAAGTGCAAAATGCAATGGAGAGTAAGAAGTGATAGATAACAAGACATTTTAGGATTCTCTCTTGGTGTTAAGCTGAGCCGGCCTACATCATTAAAAAGAGCATTTGCTGGCTTGAGTGCGCAGTGAGCTCTAGTTGTTGATCCCTGTGTGGCTGGGTGCGGTTCTCACCACAACCATTAGTTTTCCAAAAGAAGTGGGGTAAATGTGGGTTGCTAATCTGGCAGGAGAAAAAAGTATCCCTGATGAGTTTCTCGGTGAACTGATCCATGTACTTAACTCTTGGTTGCATGAGTTTTAGACAGTGGGTGTTTAATTTATTGCACAAGCTATGCACTACTGAGAATCAAAGACGACTCTGGTCATAATCATGCTGGAACACCAGGTAAAAATCAAGGCTACCCTGAGAAAATAAGGGTGCAGTGTCACTCTAGAGAGGAGGAAAGATATGTTGAAAGAGGTTCTTGGGTGGGGAAAGACAACCAGGCAGAATCAAGACCAGAAAGAAGAGTGGATGGGGGTGCTGATGAGAAAGGAAAAAAGCCATGGAAAATGATCCAGGGTCTTTTTCCCAAGCCAGCTGTTGCAGGTGACCCCAATATTATTTAAAGGGTCAGGGTAAGGAAATGGAAGACCATTCCCTGGAGACCCAGTTATATCTTTAGAGATTGTTCTTGCCTAAAAATAACGAATTCCTTTACTGTGAATTACGAACCACTAAGCGGTTCCTGCTTCATGACTTCCTTATAAAAATTTCTGGGTTGCCATACGATCTTCAGATAGCATGCCAACCCTGGTCACCTGAAACAAGAGCTAGATTAATGCAAAGAAAGGAACCCTGACTTGCTAGCCATTTATTTCTAGCTTTGCCACAGGGCCCTTCTTTGGAAGAGGATAGAGGGCACATGCACGAACAGCACACACAGAAGCTGCGCTGGAGTGTGCAGAGAGGGGCTCAGTCCCTCCTGATGGGTTTGAATACTACAGGATGAAAGTTTTCTGAGTGAAGCTGCAGAAAAGGGACCTAGGGAGACCATGCATTCCCTAGAGAGACCCAAGGAGATGATGAAAGGAAGCAGGCAGGTAAATTAAAAGTAAACTGGACTCGTGCACACTGGAGTCTTCCTGGCTCAAGAGAATTCCGACCGTGACAGCAGGGTGGGTTGGATCTGCAGCAGATGGTGCCCCTCTGTGGGGATGTATGTGCTTGGTCCCACACGGAGATTTCTTGGGGATATGAGAGAATGAATGGTTTTGTCCAGGGGAATTGCAAGTGATCATGACCATGTCAGGAAACAGAGAGTGGCCCAGAAGGAGACAAGGAGCCCAGGACAGACCCCAGACAGGGCCCGTGTGGGCTTCCCCAGGCTGGGCCACACAGGGAAGACTTGGGCCCACAGGATTCCTCCAGAAACTAGTTGGGGCCAACCGCTGTAATACCACCTCTCAGGGAAGATTGACGGAGTCTATCTGTGACTTAGCTTTCCTTGGTTTCATTTACTCAGAGGCAACTGTGGTCTGAAAATGTTAAATGGAAAATTTCAGAAATAAAGAGTTCCTAAGTTTTCAATAACACATAGCACAGGTAAGGTTTGGCACTATGGGTAGTTTCTGGGGTCCTCTGGGGGGTCTCAGAATGTGTCTCCTGGGAAACAAGGCAGAACGCAAAAAGGTGATTTTTTCTTTTCAGCTTGAAATAATCTGTCACATAGTAGAGAGATATTTTGGGATAAGATATGGCCACATTTGTTTCACTGGAGGTCATAAATGCCTTCCATCTCCCATAGATAAAAAGATACATGTTAAGGATTGAGGGAAGCCAGGTGTGCTGGTGGCACATGCCTCTAATCCCAGCACACATGGACACTGAGAAGAAAGAATTACATGTGAACCCAGCCTGGGCAATATAGGGATTTAGAGAGACCCTTCTGAATATTTTAAAAAGGGTTTTAAAAGTAGCTCAGTGTGAAGATTCTGGGTTCAATCCCCAGTACCAGAAAAATTAAGTGAGGAAATAACAGCAGAATATCTGAATCTGGTAAATATTAGTCTACATGTGATGCTTTATTTGATGTAAAAGGTCAAAATGTCAAGTTGTGGCCTAAAAACTGAAATCAACATCTGCACCTCCCTCTGCCCAAAATAAATGGGATAGTTGCAACACAGCAGCTACCTTTCCGAAGTTAAGGCCTTTCTCCCAGAAGCCCTGCTCTCCCTAGCCTTGGTACGGAGGTCTGCGTGGCTCTCCTCCCTCCTCTCTGTGCACCCTGCACTTGGGTCCGTGCTGTGCTGCTCTCAGCACCTTCTTTGCTCTTGTGGTTTCAGATTGCACTTCTGTGTTGATGGCTTCAGCAAGTGTTCCTGCCTGACTTCCCTCGGACTCTATCTGTGTGCACAGGGCTGTGGCACATCACACCCAGGAGTCGGGCTGTCCCCTCCTGTCCAGCTCCACCAGTGCCAACCTCCTCAAGGGGCCACAGACCAGGCAGCTGTTCAGCCCCAGACAGAAGGCTTCCATTTACTCCACAGGGCCCGGTGTCGGGATCTGGGAAGCCACTCTGCCCCTTCCCTCTCTGGTCCCCTGGGTGGCAGTGCCTGCACAATATCTCCGCTTCCCTCCCTGTACTGCCTCCCCTAGCTGAGGTCTCATTCACTTAACTGAGACTGACATGGTTAGGAGTTGTTCTTGTGGTCTCATCTATCCAAAGTTCTCATTCAATTCATCTCAATTTCAGAAGAATACTGCTAAAATATTGCCTTGAAAGTTTGAATTTCCTTTTTTGCCCTGATACTTGACCAACTTAATGTTAAAATCTGGCCCAGTCTAAGCTCCACCTTTATTCTTCACAACACTTTTGGCTCAAGATACAAGTGCACTGATGAGACCATGCACATTGCCTGTGTATGTCCAGTGCTGCTCGTCCTGACAATCCCCCGCTACTCCTCCTGCCCACCTTTCTTTTCTGCTTTTTCTGAACATCAGAGTCCTAGACAAATTTGAGACAGTCAGAAAAGACCTCTCTTATTCCTCCAAGCCAAACAATTTCTCCTTCAGAGGACTTGGTCCAGGGGTTGCTGTACCAATCCTTTGGTGATCCCCACTCATTGCCATGTTTCTTGAGTTTTCATTTCAGGAGCACGGCGTTTTTCCTATCAAATTAAATATTTTGATGATAGACGTTATGTCTTAGCTCCTTAATCACATTTTTATTGCAGTTCTGAAGAAAACATTTTTGTGGCTTATTTGAGGCTAGCTGTTGCTTTTGTCACAGAAAAAAAAAGAAATAAAAACTCATTGTCATTTCCATGGAGATAGAGATGTATTAAACAGAGGGTTTAATGTGTTAAATGTGTGGACAATGTGATGCCATTGGAAGAATTACAAAGCATCCATGTGAAATTTTTGGAGAGCAGATTTATTTTGTAAGATTCTTAGATTTCAATGCAGAAGTTCATTTATCTCAAAAAATATGTGGATAGATTTTTCTGGGAAGAGCCAGTCTCTTCAGTGGGATAACATATGTGCAAGTGTTTTGTAAGCCTAAAGCTCTCTAAACAGCTGAAATTTATTGCTATTAATAATAAAATTTCCTAACATTGGGCAATAAGTTGAGAGAGAATACAGTGAATGATTATGTAATTTCATTCAAATGAGCAAGAACTCATCTTTGCTGGAGAAGTGGACAGTAATGTGTTTTCTTTTTCTTTTTATCTTTTTTTCCACCCCAGTTCTCCCTTCTGGGAAAGACGGGTCTTGCCAACTATCATGATCTGTGAGAGAGCAGTATATTTGTTAGCAATGTCTCACTGAATGCTGACGGGTGACTGGAACATATTACCATGGACTGCTGGCAGCCCTCTGTTGCCATATTTCGGGAAGCTATCCGAGAACTGCATGAAATTGACAAAATAAATTGTTGGGGACCACTCTATTTTTTATTCACTGTTTAAAAAGTTGAAGTTAGTTGTTTGCTTAATACTCCAAGCTGATGAGGCGTTTCATTATCTTACCACTAATACACTCTAGAAAATGGAATCATTAGAGAACAGAAGTCATTGAAATGTAAACATGTGAATAATTCACACTTGCAACTGGTGTTAAATAAAAGGTTTTAATCTAGACAGAGATCTGACAATAAATATTCATTTCTAATTTCCAATGAGTAAACTTTATCTCTCTTTAAAAGCCTTTTCATTTGATTTTTTTTTCCTGGAAGATAATGGCAAATTTGACATGGGCACATTTGGGAATAAAATTTCCCTCTGGTCAATACAACCATGAAAAGTTATTATGAAAATCAAAATTTGAAATAATTGCAAACACTGTAATTAGTAGCCATTTTAGGATTCTTATGTCCTATTACCCACATGGCTTACCTTCCTGGTACAGTTCTCCTAGGGGATGTAACAGGGCAGAGGAGGAAAGGAATTACCTCTCAACATGTGCAATTTGCTGGATGTTTGCCAGGCTGGTTAGAGGCTGCCCCTGAGACTGAGGTTGGCTTTTATTTTACCAGCCAGTGTCCACTTGGGCATGACACAGAGGAAGTAAATTTAACTTAAGACGCAGAAGTGTTTGAGAGATACCCATGCATTTCCAAGGTCGGTCATGCTGTACTTCCAAGTGTGTGGCATCTGCCACCATCCCCAGTGGGGTGTTCTTCTCTAGCACATGCAACTCCCCTGTGGTCCTTGCTCATTTGTCCACCTATAAGCATTGTAGGAGAAAGCCTGTACTTCTGTTTATTCATTTTTAAGAATGGCTTTCTTGAAATATAACTTGTACACCACAAAATCCACCCTTGAAATGTACAACACAGGTGTTTCTTAGAACACTTAGAGTTGTGCAACCATCACAACAGTCTAATGTTAGTTCATTTCCATCTCTTCAGAAGAGAGCCTTGTGATCATGTGAGATTGTCCTTTCATGACAGGGTTGTCCATGTATTTGTACATTCAGTGGCTTGCAAAATACTTTTGTGTGTGTTTGTACTTACATATAAATGAGAGATGAAAGAATTAGTGTGTTGCAGTAACATCTGAACTCCTATGATCATTGCAGTAATATTAATAATAGTCAAGAAATGGAAACAACCTAAATATTCATCAATGAATGAATGGATAAAAAAAGATGGTAAATATACAGTGGAACACTATTCAGCTGCAAAAAAGGATGAGATCCTTTCATTTTTGAAAACAAGATGGAATTGGAAATTCTTATATTAAGTGAATAAGCCAAGCACAGAAATACAAGTACTGTTTGGAATCTAAAGAAGTTGATCTTATAGAAGTTGAGGGTAAAATGGTGGTTAGTATGGGCTGGACAGAGTGGGGTTGGGTAGGGATAGGTTAGTCAATGGGTACTGGGTTACAGTTAGATGGGAACAAGAAGTTCTGGTGTGCTACTGTCCAGCAGGGTGATTTACAGATAACAATAACCAGTGTATTTCAAAAAGCTAAAAGAAAGGATTTTTGAAAGTTGAAGAGATAACTACATTTATCCTTGAACATGACAAAACATATGGATGTATTGAAACATCACATGGTTTACCATAAATTTGTACAATTTTATGTTTTATTTACAGTTAAAAATAAATTTAAATTGTACGAGTTCTTAGATGAATGAATCTGAACGTGTGAACTTTGCATATGGAGGATTACAGAATGGCGGAGCTGAAATGCACCACTAGCCATCATATAGCTTTAAACTTTTCATTTTATCATTGAGAAAACTAGCTCTATACCATGTGGTTAATGAGGAAGAACTCAGGTCTGAGAGTCAAGGTCAGGTGGATAAGGGTTCTTATGCTGGGAAAAGGCACAAAGTTCTAACAGAGAGATTTTGAGTTGCTTCTGGATTCAAGATGAACCCAAAAGTCCAGCCCTGAGAGTGATTTATAGACAAGTTTTATTTCCGGTGCTGTCCTTGTGTTCCAGCTGACTCCCTTGGTTCCTTCCCGTAGGAATGACATTGTGCCGTGGCTAATTTGGGGATTTCTCACTGTTGGCTTTACATCCATTACTGCCCTGCTTTATCCTCTTTCCCATCCTCTGCTCTTTACTCTTGGTCACACCTTAATTTTGTTGGCTTTTTAAACTGCAGAATTAGTTTCCTCCCTGTCCCTGGACAGGCTCTTCTGGGCCACCCATACTTCCTGGATGACTAGCTTGCTGAGCAGTAACTCCCATGCCCGTGGATCCTTCTTGGGCAGGCCCATGTTTTCACCAGAAGCAGGAGAGGCATATTCATCTTCTTGGAGGCTTCCCTGTTCCAGCAGATGATGGTTGGTCAACATAGTCTAAAGTATCTGTTTATGATTTGAGTCATAGAATTTTTCTAATCAAAACGATACAGACTTTCCCAAAGAATTTCTTTCCCTAATATTCAAACTTTTGCTCATATTTCAACATCAGTTTGCAAACAGATACAATTCCCCAGAACATCTCCAAAGAGGCTACGACAAGGACTCACTCAAAGACCCATGTGTTATTACAAAGAATGAAGATATTTCAGACCATTGGATCAAATCCTCACACAATTATCCTGCTTAGATTCTGCTGATTAAATCAGTTGTGATTCACCTGGAGGTTGAACATAAAATAAAAATGATCTTTTGATTTAAAAACAAATCATTGAAATCACCCCTATTAAATTCCCCATTGATATGCAGTTTTGATAACCAAACATGTTTGATGTTCATCTTTATGCTAAAATCTATTTTTGATCTTATCAAGACAAGGAAAAACATAATAAAAACACATTGATTCTAAGTAAATATGTAACACCATTAGGAATATTACATATTGGTCATAATTAGGCACAATTAATGGAAAAGAAATTCAATTTAAAATATAGAATATAAAGTTTCCAGAAAAAAATATTAGAAAGAATAATAGAGAACCAAAGAAGAAATCCTCAGAATTTTGCCAAGAAAGCTAACAGAGACAAACTATGAGACAAACAAACAGAGACAAACTATGTTCTGGACAGACAGACTCAGTATGGTGATTACTATAGTTAATCTATAGCAATTCTATTATTTTTTTAAGTAATTGGTAGAACATTAAAAAAGTTCAGAACATAGCCTATTCATCCACATTTAAAGATCTATCAGACATTGGCATTACTCTTCTCAAGCTGCTTCCTTAAGCCCAGATAAATAAAATAAGGTAAAGCAAAGTAAAACAAAATAGCAAAGGATAAGAAAATTATACAAAACAATAACTAGGTGGCAAATACACATTTATTAAACCACAGATATGAATGGCTGTGGTCAAACTGCCCTTGGCAGAGACAGTTCAATTGCGAGGGAGGGGGTACAGATTGTACAAGGGGCTGTTGTTATGTGATCTGGGGAAACCTAAAATGTTTTCCAAGAGAAACATGTCTCTCTGGATGTGCAGATCTAGCCATAACCACCCAGGCTGATTTCTCCAGGACTGAGAGTAGCTGGTGCATGCATAAATGACCATGCATGTGGATATTGGAGCGCCAGATCTCTGGGACAGTTCAGCCTGTGGGAATCTCAGAGGAGACCAGTAGACACATCCAGAGGCTGGAGGCCTTGCTCTGAGAGGGATGCAAGAACCAGAAGCCATGATGAGTAAGGCAGGTACAGAGGGGCAGAGAGGTTAGGAAGATGGGAGGAAGGTGCCAAGGGAGCCCTGTCCAGTAAGTATCCTTAAGCCAAAAGAAGCATTCATAGAAAAAGCACTGTCTTGAAAATAGGCCCTTGGCACTGGGAGTAATGTGGAATGGAAACAGGAATAGTTTATACAAGTCGTGACCCCAATACAGAGATATGGCTACCCAACCGCCACATTCTAAAGCTACTGATAGTAATGACAGAGCCTCAACACGGGCACAATGACTCTGCTAGCTACCTAGTGAAGTCACGTTCAGAGCAGTATGTTCCTAATAGGCCAGGAGAGAGCATCTCATTGAGGTAATTCAGCTACGGGCAACTTAAAAAGGATGCGATTAAACTCTTTCACAAGAGACATGAAAATACACTCAATAGTGTTATGACACACAAGAAAATAATGGTGACACACAAGAAAAATATGATCACAAACATTATTCAAAATTAGCTACACTTAAGATAACAGCTACCACATTGAAAGAATTTCACAAAATAGGATTATTAGATCTGAGAAATAAAAGAAGAGATCAAAATGAGAATAGAAGATAAGAAATGATAGATCTAAGGAAGAATTTTGAGGAAGAGGGGAAATTTTCCAAAATAAAGACTTAATTGTAAGAAATACAATAATTAATATAGACATAGAAGGCTCAAAAACAGAATAGAATCTAGAAAGGGAAAAATGTAAAGAAAACCTAGTGGAAATTCAAAAAGAGATAAAAATTCTCTAAAATAAATGATAAGTAAGAAGCTAGACAAAAGAGATCCAAAATGCACATAAGTACAATCTGTAAGAATGAAAACCAAAGCAAGAGAACAAAACAGAATACAAATTGTGATTTAATAAAATTTCCTGAGATAAAAGACTATACATACTAAAAAAAATACACGAGCCAACTGATCCAAAATAGAAATCCCCTAGATCTATTCTAGTGAATATATTGGACTTTAAAGATAGAGATGACATTCTTGCAGAATCTGGGCAAAATATCCAAGTAACCTATAAGGGAAAGAAAATGAGACTGCCATCAACCTTCTCAACAGAAGCATTTTATGCAAAAAAGCACAATTTTTAATGATTATCAAAAAAAGAAAATGTGATAGAAGGATTTCTTACCCATCCCAGCTTTCCTGCAAATAAAAAAGTTAAGTGTAAACTCTAACAAATATTCCCGAAGTTCAAAGCAAATGTTTCTGTGAGTGATTCCCAGGGGTTTGATCAGAGACTGAACCTCAGACAATCAAAACTTGATGAGAAAAGCTTAAATATAACTTGTTGTAGAAGTCATTGGATGTATTTAACTATAGAACTAAAAATAAAAGATGGGAATATGACTGACAAAATATTACATGCTGATGCTCCACGAGGTAGAAAAAATGTAAGACAAAAAATACAAGGGGAAAGAAGAGCATAAGAAGAAAGTTCCTGATGGTCCCGTAGGTATTAGCTAAGAGTGAAATAATATTCCACACAACTCTTAAGAATATTGTGTATAATAGGTGTACAAACACGAGCACAAATACTTGTGTCTGATAATGGTAGTGGGGAAAAGGGAAAGGAAAAGGTCATGTCTGTTTACTTAGCACAGAATTGTTCTCAGTCAGGATCTTGAAAAAATATTCAGCCACATAGAAAATGATTTGCTTTTCTGCATTCTCCTGTGGATAGTACTAGCCACTTACCAGCTTAGATGCTTAAGAGATTCATATTTTTTCCTCACTGATGCTTAAGGATCTAAATCTCTTGCAAAATCTGAATTGAGATTACTGGTCAATCCAATCAAATGAAAGAGGAAACTAAAGCTATCATGCAGCAGTATTAGCAATAAGAGAAACACTAGAAGAAAATTCTAAGCCTTCCTAAATGCTGAAATAAATAACAGAATAAAAAGCTCTTAGCAGGGGAAGATTTTGTATAGACATTTGCCACCATCATAACATATACAAATACCAGATTACACACACAAAAGACATCTGTTTATGTTGTTACATGAAATGATACGGAGTAACAGGTGTAAGACATAGTCTTGAATCAGTAAGTAGAAAAAAAGTTTAACTCATTGATTTTAAATGGTGTCTGATTGATACTTAAGGGTCTAAATCTCTTGCAAAATTGTCTTTATTGAGATTATTGGTCAATCTAATCTAATGAAGCAAATCACAACTCAAAACTGTATTCAAGAGATACACTTAATACAAAATAATTGAGAAAGATAGTAAGACGCTGGATAGAAAAGCAAACACTAGTAGAAAGAAAGCAAATGTTGCTGTTTTCAACATTAGACGAAGTTGGACTCAAGCTAATAAACATTAAATGAGGAAAAATAAAAGATGATATTTTATAATGCTCAAGGCCACAATTCACCTCACAGTAATTACCTCGCCAGCTAAATGTGATAAAGTTAAAAATTAATAAGAAAATAAAGAAATAGGTACTTCTACATAGAAAGCAAAATTATTTATTAAAAAGTCTTGTGTCAAAGGGGAAATAAACAAACTTGTGAGATTTCTAAAATTATTAAAAGACACAAAAGAATAGCTGGGATAACTGTACTGCTGATGTCTAATGGTTTCTTGAAAGGAACAGTTAATGCTTTTTTTTGGACCAATGTTGCATGCTTATATCTGGTAATCTGAACAACTAATTTGAAGACAACAA